>NC_090922.1:136626726-136940542 GCF_040938575.1 Ambystoma mexicanum
GTGATAATAAACTAGACGGAAAAGAAAATGGTAAAAGTGAAGAGTTATAAATAAGTACTTTTTTTTTTTTTTTTTTTTTTTTTTATTTGGTATAGCTGATAAAATCAACCTTTCAAATATATGAAAACACAATTATCAATATTCAATTACACTTCCACATTGGATCATTAATCATAGAAAAAAAATATAAAATTATTTGATCATCTGAATTCCACAATGTATGTAACAAATTGGAAACATGAGTAAAGAGAAGCTCATTCAATATCATTGTTATCATTAGATAAAATAGCATTTAAGAATTGTGTTATTGCAACTCTAATAGATAGTTTTGTGCTCCTGAATAGTCTGATCCAAATTTCCTCTTCATCCATAGGGACATACGCACACAATAAATTGGAAAAAAAAAGATTTCTTAACAATGTTAAAGCTGGGCAGGTCACTAACAAGTGCTTTAAAGTCTCAGAAACGTCAGAGTTTTCACAAAAACGACAATAATTTAAATGTTTTAAGATCAGCCCTCGCCTTACCATGATTTCTCTTGTTGGTAGTAAGTTAAACCTAAATCGTAGATATTGGTGTCTCGTATGTGGTGCTGGGAATTTGACTAGATAGTCTGCCATAGTGCGCAGCCTTTTTTGTCCAAACCATTGTTCACTAAAATCTTTGTATGTGCAGCATTTGGCCGTGTTGCATATCCAATCATATTGGAACAGCTTTATCTTGGCTCGATCAGGGTTCGTGAGGAGAGTCTCAAGCGATATACTTGCATCTGCTAGGGCGTTTAATACACAAGTTCGCCATCTAGTTGGAAAAAGATCTTGGGAGTTAGCAAGATAATACGCTACTGTGCTTAAGATGTTGTTTTTAGCCAATCCTAACAAACATTTCCTGTATAATGCACACATTTTCCATATTAATTGTGAAAACAGTGAGACCAAACCCATTTCAAAACGAATCATGGGGAGTGGGGCACAATTCGGAAGTTTTAAAACAGATCTCCAAAATCGTGCTTCACATAAGTCCCATATGTTGCTTTTAATAGGGAGTTTGGTGTCAATTCCATATAATAAGATTGGAACTACTTTTGTTTGATAAAAGGTCATGATATGAGTGTATGAAAATTTACCATAACGATACACAAGTATATTGGCTTGTGATTTCAGTGTGTCAAGTTTGGAATTAAGAGTGACAATATAGGCTTTTTCACTTGGTGTGTTATAAATGGTCAAGCCTAGATATTTATAGTTTTCAACATTCATTAAAGGGAGTTTATTTAGATGCCATTTATATTTTATTGTAGTAGAATTGTTATTAACTTTTTGACAAACAACTATTTGTTTACATTGAAAGTAAAAAGCACAAGTAAAGACATTTTAAATGAAAACAGTAGACATTACTACCATTGTTATTTACATTATGTTTGCTTAAAAAGGGGTAGTCTGTCCAAATGTATGTATTTCATTTGCATGTATCTTTTTGAATCTGTAACTGTACATTTTCAAATTGGAGATGCCTTGGGTCAATTGTGCCCCAAGTAGCCACCCAGCCCTCATTGGGGCACAATTCACAGAAGCGTTTTATAATGGCAAAACCCCATTGGAAAACGCTCTGTGGATCTTTCTCGACCACTCCAAGTCACGCTGCTCCTAGAAGTGGTTTTCTCTTCGTTTTCGTCTAGTTTGTGATTTTTTTTTTATTACAATCAAATTTAGGTTATTTTTGCTATCTTCATTTTTAATGTATTGTTTTAATTCATATCTAGATTGTATGGATTCTTCCGTTGTCTGGCGTTATTTTTCCCTGCGCACTTAGTGGGGATGTCTGTATCCTTGGGACTGATTCATGGAATGTTTTGCACGGTGCAAAGTGACTTTGCACTGCCAACAAACACCCTGATTCATGGAGCAGTGCAAACTGTATTTGTAACAGTGTGTTTGTTGGCAGTGCAAAGTCACTTTGCACCATGCAAAACCTTCCATGAATCAGGCCCATTGTCTTTCAAAGGCAATGACAATATGGGGTGGATTCATTTTACACCAAATGCCTCCTCATTGCTTGCCTTCATTAAAAAGACTTTTACACTCAATCCAGAGAATTTTATCGGGTATAATTATTATCCAGTGTGGACGCCTATACCACAAAGAATCCTCGAGACAAGGTATCCAACCAGAAAACCCTATATGCATGCAAGAAGAAGTAATTGCTTTCTGGCAAGAGTGCCGGAAGAAGACTTTTACACTCAATCTAGAGAATTAAACACACCACAAATATACTGCCTACAATACGAGCCAACTACTCCTTAATGCAGTCTTTGAAAACAATCTGTACTAGGTCTAAACCCAAGACAATGGGTTTAATTCTAGTAAAGACTGTTTCCAAATTCTGAAATAAAGTGTAGGTGGATGGTTTTGTAGGCAGTACATTTGTTGAATGATTATCTAAAAAGGCAACACTATTACAAAAGCAGATGTTGCCCTGTTACAATGCTGGCGGGTTCTTGGGGAATAAACCTTGAGAACAGGTAGGGCTACTCCATGCAGCAAGTTGTCATGTTTTCCTAAATTACTGCCTCTTATGTCACGAAGAAACATTGGCAAGTCCTCTGTGCGCATTGGGTCCTTTAAAGAACCTGGGTGCTGCGTGGGTGGCTGTGTATTGTGAGGGAAGCATGGTTGCTTTTGCTAGAATCGTTATGTGAGGCAGATGGCAGAAGCTGTGCTCTTCTGAAGATCATCATGCATAGGGTGAGAAAGTGTGTGTTGATGTCCGTTGCTGAAGTGGAGATGTGGGGCAGGGCAGCAGAAACATGCTTTGCTGTGAATAAGAGACTTACCGTCAAGAGTGTGAGCTGAAGGGTTCCAGGGTGTCCAGGTAGCATGATACCAGTAAGAGTCCAGAGACAAACCCAGGCCTGCATCGGTGTATTCATCTGCAGGCTTTGTCAAGTCGGCCAATGTGCAGAATGATGGTCAAGGAGACGATGATGGTGCGTGGGGTTTAAGGGAACTTTTATGTCTCAAATGATGAGTGTCACAAGGCAGGTGATAGGTGCTAATGTATAGACATATAGGTGAAGGGAAGGGTACAAGGTTGAGAGTTATTTGCTGGTCACGGGATAACATTGCAGACATTACAAAATGTGCAAACAGCAGGATATTGCAGGTCTCATGCAATGTCGCAAACATTGTATAGAGCTGCAACAACGCATGACTTTGCCTGGCAAATATGACATAGCACTTTATAAGAAGGCAGTTTAATGTATATGGTACCACTCTCCCACATTAAGAGAAAGTCAAGAGTTTCTGGCAAATATCTATTGATCATTCAGCTAGGGCTGGTTTCATACATCCCCACAAAATCCGGAACAGGTGAGCACCCCTAACGAAGCCCACATCTCAATATTTTATTTTAATTGTTATTTTTATTTGATTGTTTAATGCGCAGTCCTAGCTTGTGCTGTACAGGGTGTGAGTAGCCCGCGTTTGGGATGGCATCTTTCAACGGTAGTGCAGTCTGTGCGTGAATATGTGCATCCATGGGGATTAGTCCATGATCAGGTGTTATCGAAAAAGCCACATTTTAAAGGGAAAGTTTGATCAGAAACGTTACTGTCCCAATCGATCGGGCATGTTTTTTTAAGCATACTGTAATCGGTCTTAAAAACATTTCCTATGCATCTTACCTTAGTTTTCCTCACATTTACACATACGAAAACAACGGGTTGGGCGCTGCCGTCTTGTGCTAATGTTATCCGTTGATACATCGCCCTAAGTTCAAGTGCCCGCACGGCACTAAATCATATCACCCGCCCCTCACGCTGACATCACTGAACGCTTATGCCCATTTTGCCAATGCCAATGCACGTCTCGTGTCAACGTCCTCTGTGCACAAGCTGGTGACGTGTCTCTATGGAAATGCCAAAACACCTTTTTGCTCCAAGTATAAACAAACCCTTTTCGATCACACAACAATGGACTTTCTTTTTCCTTCGTGTCAGTGTATTTTATTTCAATCCTTCGTGACTTGTTTCTGCTCTGCTATTTTTCCAGTTTAACACCCTGTGAACAGGTAGAGTATTTGAACTGATTAAATGCAGTTGTTGTTTTTATTTAAACATTTGTTATATACAAAATTCTTTACCAAACCATATTTAAATTCTACTTTTACAAGGCTTCATTTTTACATGTGTGGATGCGAAATGTTATAGTTTGTGCCTATTGTTCATGTCTTTGCACTGACGGCTTTTTGTAACATGGCAGTGGGTTCTCTTCTACTTCTTTAACCGTAGTAACTATATAAGAAAAAAAACACATTCTTATTTTTCTGACTGTTGATTTTGTACTACTTTAATTTTCAGGAACTATGGCAATAAAACAGCCCTACAAGTACAAGCCTAAATATTCAGAGGAGGAATTAATTGAAAGAGAATGAGAAAGAAGGGGACATGATGGGGAATGGGATGAGAGTCCTGATGATCAATCACCAGAGCCTGAACCCAGTCGCATGGAAGACATTTCCACGTGGTGTACCTGCAATCGTTGGGAGGTTATGCCAACCGAGGTGGACAACTGCTGCTGCCAAGAATCCTGTGGATGCTTGGCCTACAGAGACACACCACTGCTATGCGTTACTGAGCTGCAAGCCTTTAGGGCAGCCTGCCTCACAAGATCTGTGTTGCGGATGATGATCATACTTATGCACGAACTTCGAGCAACCGTTCACCCTTGCAATCCAAGTAACGAGTACGTTCACTCTAAGTCTAATCTATGTTTGATAACTGAGACAACTAACTTTTGATGTTCTTCTGCTACATACTTGTAATTTCCATCGATCAACAACGTTTTTTTCTGAAGATAAACACATTTCATGTACTAGTGTAAAGGCAGAGTACTCATCACTAGATTTAACGTCCAAACAATTATGTTTCATTCACTTTGAACTTTAAAACAATATTGCCCTAGGTCCAAAACTGTTCTAGTTTGAATGGGCATTCACATTTGTACTTTATCGATACTTCAAATACCAAGGACTTTATTCTGAAAGCTATTTTTTTAAGGGTAACATTGCCATCAAATGTATGTGGGCGTTTCAGAATAAAGAAACACATTCATCTGGTTCATTCATGTAAAATATGTCTGTTTCTCTATTGTAGGTGGTACAGGCTTGTGGCCTATTGTGCGTTTACATTGTGGATTCATAGAGGGCTTGGATTACGCGTTCAACAAGTAATACTTGCCTGTGCCATTCGAGCCATTTGTGTGAAATCTCCAGCGAAGACGGACAGTGCAGGGGATTTTTACACACAGTACCGCAACCGCATCAATACAATTTGTAGTTTGTTTGTGCCATCAACATTACCGAAGTAAATTTAAAAAAAGTTAATATGAATAGTTTCAATTACTTAGTAAGTCAACAGCACGTCCAACCTTCTAGGAGGTTCTTGAAAGAAGTTTGGTGGTCTTTTGCCCTTGCCTCATCAATGATATATTAAAATCCAGAGCCTTTTTTTGCCAACACAAAACCATTGTCTCAGTCATGTTTATTGGCAAAACCCACCAGGGTTGGGTTTTTGGGTGTCTTTAGTCGCAGTTGCCATCTCGGCTACAGGGTTTATGTACCCCTTGAACATTGTTCCGGGCCTTTTGCCCTTGCCTCATGCCCATCCATGCCACTCCAGTATCAATGGCAGTTGGCACCTATGACTGTGCCGCTCCCGAGAGGGCTGGGTGGATGGACGTTCAAGGTGCCAAGCATCATGCACACCTCAAAGGAATCTTCTGCACTGTGACAATTGTCCACATGGCCTCTCCAGAACCAGTGTCTCCAGACTCCCCTTTGAACACCCCCTTCCCTGTAATCAACATAAGTATGTATCCCTTCAACATTGCACCGGGCCATTTGCACTTGCCTCATGCCCATCCATCCCCCTCCTTTATCAATGGCAGCACGCAACCTGTGACCATGCACTGCCGAGGGGGCTGGGTGGAAGGGTGTGAGGATTTAAAACAAAGGATTTGGTGGGTGTCGACGAACATGTCACACATTCACATACACACACCCTTTTCTAAGCCTTTATAAATACCTTGATAATTACCTAGAGAACATCTCTGCAATCAACAAGGTCTATCGTCAACAATCTACTTGTTACTTGGCTTGCTGAATCGGCTCATCTGTTTGTCCAAGTAATTATTTGGTGAACTATTTTGTTTGATGGTTTCGTTGATTGCTGCTCAGAAGGTTTCTATTGCTTTATATCCAATCTACAATGTATTCTTATTTTTACTTATTTCAAAGACTTCAGCCTTCATTAAGAGTGTTATGTATTTTTACCTCTGGAATTATCACATTGCATTGAATCGGAATGTAATGTTTCGTAGTCTATGTTTTAAACGCATGTTTTCTTTTGGTGGCTCAAAGTTTAATATATGGAATGGTAATACGTGACGATTTGCGGTATGTGTTAAGACGGTAATGGGCAAAAATATCGCCCTCACAATTATGACGGCCGAAAATGCCGACTTTTTGGGGTTTTTTAGACCCTGTTACACCACATATATATTTGGGGGGCATATATATGTCATTTAAAGGGGTTTCAAAAAATAAACAAAAAAAGAAACATTTTCGGCCGTCGCAATTGTGAGGGTCGCAGTGATCACATACATCCATTCAGACTAATTTCATCACCTTGATAATTAGACAAGGTTACAAAGGATTTTTTTTATTTGAAACTAAATTTACAAACAAATCTATGTGATTGCTGTTTTGCTCACAGTGATACTTTATTCATTTTTAATAATTATTTATATTTTTTAAACAGATCCTACAGACAGTTCGAGAATCACTTCATGTATTGTTTTTGGTTGCCCTACTGTGAGCCATGTCAAAACTCCTAGCACCGATCTTCATGTATTCTCAAAAGGATTTAGATTTAATAAGAAGATGGCTTTTAAATTGCGGATTTCCATTGTCTGAGATAGAAAGCAGCGCTATGGATTTATTGGAAGACGTGCGGGGCAATCGATTCAGAGGATGTAGCGTGCATTTCACAGACACTATATACGAAGCATCAGAGTACACTAAAAAGCGTCGCTGCAGGCAACTTCGCAAATTATTTCCAAATGCAGTTCCCACTAAATTTCAGTACACGCTGGCTCAGGTGAGTAGTGGAAGATGAATTTGTTATGTCTGTTGTTATATTAAAAGAGTGGTCTGTAAACATATGTCTTCCAAATGATCTCTCAATCTATTGAGAAATAATGTGTGGAAAAGGTAATATGATGAGCCGTTTTTAGTTTCTGGGGTATATTTCCATCAATGTTTTATTACACAAGTTGCACTCACAACACAATGCACAGCAGTTTTACGTTTTTTAAATGTATACTACTTTGTCTATCCGCACTTTTGCTTATTCGCTTAATTTCTTTTAGTATTTGTTGGCTAACATGTATTTGTTTACTGATGGAAGTCCAGCCCTTCGCCAATGAGGAAACCACAGGCACATCCAGTAGTCCAATGGTGAGAACAAGCAACATGACCGTAGTAATGTTTTTAAGCATTTGATGTGGTCAAATGTATCATACTAATGTACCTTTTCAATGTGACTATTTTCTGAACATATACATAAAACGAATGAGCAAGATTCATCATTGATCACTATTTCAGAGTCAACAGCAACCTCACTCACCTATCACGTAAATATTTTATATTAATGCTTTACATGCGACTGAACAATACATGCATGTGGTCTACTTCAAATTGAAACAGAAAGAAGACTATTATGTATAATATTAGTTATTGACACAAAGTGGCATGTAGTTGCGTATCTCAATGTGGGCCACTGTCTGTATTAAGTTTTCTTTTTAATTTTGCCTTTACATCCTAATTAAAACAATCAATATGTTATAGGGGGATGCTGGAACTTCCACGACAATCACTTCCTCATTTGCAATCGGTTCGGAGTATGAGGAATGCATAGTTAAAATTTCCATTATATTAGTAGTTGTGGATCTACTTTTTTTGGTTTGAAGTTAGTGTTTAATTTTTCAAACAATGTACAATACTGTTAGCAAAGTGCAAAAAATGTCAATCAACAACCGTGCTGTATTTGTTGCCCATAGAACTGAAACAATGAAAGTAAACCCTCCACAAAAAATTTGCGTTTGTGCCACCTCATGAGTTGATCCGGAACGTCCTCATTCTTGTTGACCTGATCTGCTCCTCCTTGACAAATCTGGCCACTAATTATAGCTCCACTTGCAACTGGGCCAGCTGTGGCACAACTCCACCTACCATTTCCCTGGCGGATAGGCCAATACTAATTGCTCCCTGCTTACAATTTCCCTAGGGGGAGAGTTGCTGGGAGTAATGATACTACCAGTCGGTTTACAGCCCCTATTGTCCATTGTGCTTCCAAGAGAACATTACACTGCAAACCAATTTTGGAGGAAACATTTTAAACACTATGTTTTGCAGGATGATATCACATCAACCCCATGTGACATTGCGGAAGGTTATCAGGTGAAATGTAAAATATATATTTTGAAAACGTCACATGTACCAAGTGTTGGACCTTATCTTGCTAAGAATTTTCAAATTGTGTAACAACTTCAATCCTTATCCGATACGGTCGACAATCATTTAAAACAACTTTTTTGATAATTACTTTGTGGGATCAAAGTTTGTCCAATTAAATTTGCTTGAACGTTAACTTTTTTTTTAATGAATGTTATGTCCAAGGGATGCACCACTCAATCGGTTGAAATTTAAGAGACAAATGGAGAAGAGGTATACATAACATGATCTGAAATGTCATTTAGCCACACGTATGATAGGCATGTACATTTTAACATGTTTTAAAAAATGTACGTATGTGAAATTAGGTTGTAGTTGAAGCTATGTACATATGTTTCGTTGAGTGGAAAAGACATTTCCTCAGTTTATACATTGTAAAAAAAATGTTTTGCAGCTCGATATTGTGGTCAGAAAAGATGAGCACCATATATACTTTGCCAGCATATTTATTGAAAGATTTCCTCTCAGGTTATTTTCGGGTTTTCATTACTTTTTTTAAACGTCCAATGCTATTTTGTCTTGCGCACCTTCTTCTAAGGAGAAGGTCAAGTGAACTACATTTGTATATTTCACTTTAAAATATGTGTACACTTACTGTGCGCATATTCATGGGTGCCAGCTTTTGATTTTAGCTACGGGGAAAAAAGTACCTGGGCATATGTAGCCAATAATTTTGTTCCCTTGTCTGTGCTGCTAGATGTGGGTAGTTGGGGTCCTGCGATGTATCACAACATTCACCAAGAGACCGGCCATAAAACAAGGGGCTTGTAACACGCTGCTTAACCAAAGTGTGTTATCCTCTGTAAATTATTTAATTGCACAGGGCATTAACTAAAAACATTGGGAGTTCTCAAAGCCTGCAATGTTTTATACATAATAAAAAAATAGATATTTGTACAGCTACAGTGACATCGACAGGACATTTTCGGCATGGCCAGTTAGGTGCATCCTGTTAGGGTGTGACCTTTTTGTTGCAGTTTCTGTTTGGGCGCACCCAGTTAGTAGCAGCCAGTTGAAACAGGCTCCTCTCGGACCAAGGATGTTTTGGCGTGAGAGGTTGCAATCGGCACTGCATGAACATGCAGGCACTTTGCATGTTGTACCTCTCGGCACAAGGATGTTTTGGCGCGAGAGTTCCCAATTGGCATGAACCTGCAGGCACTTTGCCTTTTTGTAATATGGATGATTAAATGTGAAAAAGATGTATTTATTGCAACTTTATAAAACAGGATGGGGCATGTATTACACCGTCGTTGCAGGAATGAACATGTATTAAACATGATACACATTTATTTACTGCAACATTATAAACTGCATGCAACTATCTCTCACAAACAACTTTACACCATGTACACACACACACGTTCACATCAAATGCACACACATTGCATGCAAACTCTCCCAGATGACATGCACACCCTCACACCACACATTCCCCCTTACACTGCACATATATTCAAAAAGAGGATACACCATTTATGGGCAACATTATAAAACAGAAAAAATGAAATAAACAAAATCACATTTATGCTGGACTCTGTTATCAGAGAACCCTGAAGTCGTTTGAGATGCAGCACTTAACCATTATGCTACACTATATTGTTGGGATTTTCACAAGTTTCATACCTAGCCTTTTATCATTGAACATATTCAATTATATTCATATATAATTAAGTATGAAATGTATACACCTTGACGCACCAAGCCATTGTGGACTAGTGGTCAAATGCTGGGCCTCAAACTCTGGCAGACCAGGGTTCAAGGCTGTATGTATTTTTTTAAATGTAATTAATTTAATTTAATTAAAAGAAAAGCAATGCAACGCAAGTGGGAGGTGGTGAGGTTCGTTGCAGTGCAAGCCTGTGATCTTATTTAGCATATGGGCATTTGGACATGGCTGCAATGTCACCCACGTCCAAACATCCCTTGCACCTAAATAACAGTACCGAAATGGGTGCTGCAGCGAAATGGGCATGCCAAAATCGGCCCGTGCCACAATGATGCTCCTGATAAAGAGTGTACCGCTTGAAGAACGCTGCTTAACGAAAGTGTGTTCTCTGTGGCAAATAATTTTATCTCACTGTGCATTGCCTAAAAACATTGTGAGTTCTCAAAGCCTGCAATCCGAAGTCCATGGCTAGTGGTCTGGTAGCATTTTAAAATGGACAGTGGACACGACCAAAGGCCATGCCCACTGACCATGGCTGAAGACCATGTTAGTGGTCTCAAATCATTCTAAAATCTATGGAATAACAAAACCCTTCAAATTCAAGGAAAAATGTTAGTTGCAGGGATGCTAAGGTGAGCAATACATTGTAACCAAACCCTTCAAATTCAAGGAAAAAACTTTAGTTGCAGGGATTTTAAGGTGAGCAATACATTGTAAAAAAAAACCTTGAAATTCAAGAAATTTTATTTAGTTGCAGGGATGTTAAGATGAAAACTTAATGCAACAATACCCCTGAAATTCAGCTGAAGCCACCTTAACTTTGTGCCCCCTGTTCGCTATGACCACAATGATGACATCACAGAGGACATTTCTGATGACTTCACTAATTACATGTTGTATGAGAACACTGATGACATTACAAATCACATAACTGATGCCATAGTGGCTTTCAAACCCCGTTCAATAACCTGAAAAGCTATGCTGACCATAACTCACTGGTCATCAACACCACCAAAACAAAGATCATGGTCTTTTATCCCCCCGGGAAAAAAATCAAAAAAGGTACGTTGGAACCTGGAGGGGGTACCTATAGAGGAGGATTGTGTATACAAATACATGGGCATTCATTTAGATTCTAGGCCTAAAAGAATTGTGCACTTAGACCAGGCGAGAGAAATTACTTTCATGACATTGGGACACAATTGTCGACTTTGCGAATAGAGGAGGAGGGTTCTCTCTTGCCATGATCCTCCAACTATATCAGGCCAAGATCAACTCCATCAGTGTGTTCTTTAGGTTGGGTTGAGTGTCCCAATGACCAGATCATTGCAGCTTTAGTGGATGCGATCCATCTTTTCTATGAAATAGTGGATAAACATAAGTCAACTTAGGGGAGCGCAGTGCCCCATCTCTTCAACACTTACCTCCTAATGTATAAGATCCAATTGAATTGCATAACAACATCTAGGAAATTGGCCAATGCTCCTATGTCGGGTTTGATATTTGAAGTGACCCAAACTCGATCTTCGATGCGTGTAAGCCACATTGCTAAGATTGCAGCCATCACTAACAGATGGGAACACATGGCATTATATGGCCCTCTGGGCACCACACGTAGCTTCTATGAAGCCCATATGAAACACATATTGGCTGACTCTGGCCGACAACAAGCCATTGTCAATCTGGCTACACGCCATCATGCTCTGGAATATGTACATCGTAATCAGGAGAGAGGAAAAGTTCCAATACATGTTAAGTGCTTCATTGGGAACACATTGGTTTGGGACTACCTGAAAATAAACTTTAATATGGTCAGGACAGAGGAAATTGAGGGGGCCTGGAAGCAGACCCTAAGAGAAGACAGGAAGTGTCATCTGTGTCCTGAGGGCATGTTGGAAACTGTGAAACATTTGCTGGTCCAATGTGAGTCAGTACAGATCATGAGGCGACAGATCAACTCAAGCAGCAGGACTGGTTGGGTGCCTCACAGTGGAAGTTATTTGGGCCTTATTTATGAGTGGGCAACATTAAGCATTAATGCATTATATACTTCTCTCTCCTTTGGAGAAAGATCAACATCATACTAAATATCTTTAACATGACTTGCTCATTGCTTCCTGAATTAAGTGATTTTCTTTTTCTCTTATGGTTGATTTGCCCAGATTATTTCTAAATTCAAACTGTTCATCAGGTTTTTAAGAATCATGATTTTCATACTGATTTGTATGATGTGTACTTTATTGTGACTTAAGCTGGTGGGCTTTTTTAGATGTGATTTGTGAAAAGTTGTAATAAACTGTAGCACAATAAAACAAATAAATAAAATAAATAAATAAAACAAACATGCCTGATCGATTGGAAAATAACATTTCTGAGCAAATATTCCACTTAAGAAATTTGCGAAATTAGAGAATTGTGGCAGCATTCCCAGCTGATTGAATTCCAGAGGGTAGGTGCATGACAAGAGAAGGTTTGTTTGCGGGTCCTGTCTTTGCAGACGAGTTGTGATTCATATTAGTTGGCCGCCTTGCTGCGTGAGGAGCGTGTGCCACCAAATACTTGGAGTTTAGCCACCATGTACGTTGGTGTCCTACTCATGACTGCTTTGATACATGCAGTTCGGCCTGGAGAGGAAGCCAATGTAGTTTGCGTAGGATTTGGGTGGTTCATTAACATTTCTGTGCATCTGTAATAAGACATGCTGCATTGTGGTGAACTGCTTCTAGGAAAGCCAAGGAGCACATGGGATCCCTGTAAGGAGGGCATTTCTCCTATTGATGCCCCAGTAATGGGACTCAAGAGGTGATTTTGGTTTGATCACTGGGGAAGTGCTTTGGGTGTCTTCCAGTCTCCACACTTTGGCAGGTTAAGGGACTAGGAAAAGGCGGGAGGGCTGTAGTAGCCCATCCATGGGTTTTTCTAGAGAATGGAGGCTGATCTGTTTAGGATAGGAATGAGGGGCAGAAACCTGCAGAGTCTAAGTGTTTGTCTCCCGGTCCCTTCCAGCGCAAGAGATCTCAAACATGCTCAACCACAGGCACCGTGCACAGTTTGAAAAGAGAGAAATGGTCATGGTACGGTTGCGGTGAAAAACGGTGACAGGAACATGACTGTCCATCCGGGGGCAATGTCTGTGATGGGAATGTGACTGTGGTTACAATGTGAAATTAGTGTTGTAAATAAGGTGGTAGCCATTGTAAAGTGAATGTAGCTGTCATGTAGTCATTTTGTTGTGAATGTGGTGAAAATGCTTGTAACGTGAATGTGGTCAGGGTAGGCATTGCAAAGTGAATGTGGTGATGGTGAATACAATGCATTGGTGGGAAACCTGAAGCCTTCTGTATGTTTTGGCCTACTACTGCCTTCACCCCCAGCCAGTATAGACAATGGTGAGGAATCATGGCAGTCGTAGGCCATAGCACCTGGAGGTCCAACATGCAAGAGAATCCATTGGTACATTCATCTTGGACAACTGGAAAAGGCAACAGGACCAGGGAGGCACTGGGGTGCTTGTGCACCTGGATCTATCTGCTTTGAAACTGTCTCACATGATATCATCCTTTACAGGTTTATGGAGGCTGGATGTAGAGGCGCAGTTCTGAAATGGATTTGTTCCTTCCCTTTGGGCTGATTAGAGTCTGGCCTTTTAAATTCAGGGTCTAAGTGGACACCACCTTGCCCCCACTTTTATTCAATATTTATATCAGCCTCTCCTCTGCCATTTGTGATATTTGTTAGTAATCTATAACTAGATGCAAAAGAACAATTACAAAATTAATCCAGCTAATAACTAAATGTTGGCTGCAGGTAACCAAGTAGACCTTAGTCTTTTGATCTGTGGCTGCCTCAGCTGGGAGCATGCTGGGAGCATGCCCCTCACTGACACCCAAGATGAAGAACCAAGTGGTTGTCATAGATGCAGGACTCAATGAGGTCCCCCAAAGTTGGCACTATTTCACTCAATTTCTTATAAGATGGTTGCAAAGACTGAAAAAGGTAGCTGCCCGCCGTCCCCTTACATTATGCAACCAATCATATTGCCATGGCCCTTAGATCGATAGAATGGCTGCTGTTGGAGAGTACGATTTCTTGTTAGTCACTTTGGATGGTCCACGAAGCTCAGGGTGGCCTGGATCTTATATTCCTGCTGTAGCAATTACCCAGAACACATGCCCTGCAGATCTCTTAGGTCTGCTGGACAGTTTCTGCTTTCTGTTCTCAAGGCCACATTCAAATTCATCGACAATCACTGCCTCTCTGTACGTGCAGCTTTCTTGTGGAATGCATTCTCAATGACACTGAAAAGTATACATCACTTGCAGTTTAGGAGACCATTGAAATCTCTTCTTTTCTAGGCCCATTGTCTTTGCACTATTGATGAAACGCATGGGAAATGTTGTTTAATAGTACCACTAGACTACCTAGTGTGGTGATAGTATGCATTTCAAGAATCCTCACACATAAACATTTCAGTTTTCGTTGGAATTGCAGGCTTTGAGGAGACGAATATCTGCTAGGCGCAGCCGGCATGGAGAAAACATTGCGATGAGAGCAATAAATCCATGCATACGCTGTGTGACACATCTGGACTATTCATCCCTTCTCCCTAGAGAGAGTCACCCTCTTTGAGGCTAGGAAGGTGAGCGCACTCAGCAAGACCCTCCCTAGGGGTCTGCGCAAGTGGGACCTCACTGGGAGTGACTCCCCTCTTGGGGACAAGGACTCCCCTTCCTGTGCAGAGCTTCCAGTCCAGAACACATTATTCACCTGCATGGGAATCAGAAAGACTGTTGTTAATCCTGTTTTGGTTTCACCAAATAGTGACATTTCTTCAATCTCTTTGGCTTCGTATAATGCTGGATGTCGCCTGAACCCCACAGTCAAAGAGGAAAAACACACTCCTTTTGATTTGGATGACATACATAAAACCACAAGGAACTTTGAAACAGAGAGGAAGAATCCTACACAGAGATGGAACTCTGATGGAGAGACTCCCGGAGGGCAGAGCAATGCTAGACCGCGGAGCCAGTGGCAGCGTGGAAAGTGATCGAAACACTCCCAAGATCCTGAAGGCTGGCATCCTGACTGGCTAAGAGGCTTTGGTCAAGAATCATAGGGGGACGGTAAAGCAACCATCTCGACTGGTGGCGCGACCACACAGAGGTCGAGATGGGCCTAGCGCTTGTTAACCAACGCCGCAACTAGACTGCAGCAGAAACCCGGAAGGCCGAGCTCCGCACGATAAGAAGAATAGCTGTGTAAGGGAAGCAAATGCTCCCAAAGAGGTAGCGCCGTTGAGAGGGGTGAACAGAGACATTTGAGGCCGAGAAAGTCACAAAGATTAGGGGAGCCTTAGAAACATGAGCGGGCAGACGCTCTACCTAAGTTATGTTGAAGCAAGCCTATTTGAGTGCCAGAAGGCTTTGGGGAGCCATGAGAAGCAGATAGACATTAACACTTGAGGCTGGAAAAGACACAAAAGTTACGGTAGTCGAGCAAAATTGAATGGGAGGATCCTCTATCCAGGCCGTCCTTCAGCAAGCCTAGCAGAGGACCACAGGTCTTTGGAGACTCCTAAGAAATGGAGAGACACTAATCTTTGAGGCTGGGAAAGCCAACTTGGTTACGAAGCCTAGAAAATCCAAACAGGCAAATGAGCCACTGATACTGAGACGAAGTAAACCTGTCAGATGTCCAGAGGACTTGGGAAGTCCAAGAGGCCCGATGCATAAAGAACATAACTAAAGAGAGAGAGAACCTACAGGGTTCCAGGGCTAAAGTATAAAACAAGAACCTTGAACAGAACCAAGTCTAAATTGGTGGAATTGTATTAGGAGAAGGTTTTCTTCCGAGAGTGAGAGAATTGTAAAGAACTGAGATTTGACCTACAGGACTCACAGAATTTGTGAACAAAGTTTTGTGACATTGGTGAACTCATAAAACCAATGGAAAGAGATCCAAGTGAATGGGCCAGGCAGAAGTCACGGACAGAGGTTATTGTTCTGGCTTTCTTCTTTTTGTTAAGATTTTCTAAGTGGTAGGGCCAGAAAACTGACTAGGATTTGGACTCCAGACTATTTCTGTGGATATTGACAAACACCCTTATTTTTAGTTGGTTATGTTGATAAGATCCTCATATAATTAGGGCTAGATAGGCGTTTTCTTTTTAGATTAATAAAATATCCAGTCAACATTTCACACTGTAGTCTGAGTCCTTCTTCTGGTTTGCCATGTATGGTGTCAGTAGAAGGATGTTGCCCATATGACATAAACTGGGGACCCCTGTTGTTTACGAAGCTGACAGAGAAGGCTAAAGCCCTTACTCTTGCCACTCCCCAGTCCATCAGGTTAGAGTTATATAGTATAGAGAATATTTCCACCCCACCAAATGAAAGACTCCTAATACAAATAACTCTTTTCCCTCTCCTGGAACCTGTTGGGACGCAAGTTCCGATCTCAGCCTCCCCCCCTCCCTACCCCAATTGATTTAGACTACAGAAAAAATACTAATACACAGGAAACAAACATGAGTGGGTACAGGGGAGTGGGGGGAGTCCTCTGGGCAAAGGTGAGTAGTGCAAGGTGTATTGCTTGTAGAAACTCAGATAGGTTTAAGGTACATTAAAAACCGCTCTTATAGAGTGTTAGTTAGATATACTGTGCACGTACATCACACATGGTACAAGCCCCCGTCCAATGATGAAAAACAGAAGTGTCACTGAAGTTAGGCCTGGATCCTCGCAGGCCATGTTGAGAACACACACACACACACACACACACACCCCGCCCCCAGGATAATGACCATTCCATTTGAACTGCCAGATGCCTATGAGCAAATCATCTAAATCCTTCATGAATCAGATTGATTCGAGGGACCTACAGGAGAAGCAGGAGTGACCCTTGGGAGGAGTAGCTGATAAAATGGAAGCAGAGGACAACTGGGCCCGTGATTTGTACCAGGAAGAGCAAAGGGTGATGCCAATACATGCAAGATTGTGACAGGGAGGCATGGTGGGGGCTCCTGTGTGTCTGGGATGAGAAAAGAGTTGCTTTATTCGAGAGAACCAGACTGACCTCAATGTTATCCACTGAGCTCATGTTGATGAGAATGTGCAAATAACGGGAATAGGCCTCAGGCCAGGGCAGTGATTTTAATACCTGAACAAATCCCATAACAGCAACTTAAGGTGAGGAAACTGAAACCCATGTGAGAAGAAGTTGGGGTTGAAGATGATGCAGCCAATGAAATGGGGGTTCATATGTAATCAGTAGTATGTATATATGCAGCAGCCAATGAGGGTGGGGGTTGAACACTGTATATGGCGTGCATCACAAATGACGATTTCTGCAGTCATAATGTGCTGATCGCTTTGAAGAAGAGAGAGAGTTCTGTGACAGTGGACTTATAATACCCTGCCGCCATTTCCTTTTTGTATACAATAAAGCTCTTGTTCTTCTCACAAAAGGGTGCACCAAACCTTTTTCCCTAGAGGGTTGTTATTTATCTGCCTGGTTGTTGGTGATTTACCCTACAAAATTGGTAACCCTGATGTGATCCTATACTCCCCTGCAAGGACAGAGGATTCCTGGCCGCACATCCGGAGGGGCCGTGCCCACCTGCAGTGACCAGTCCCCTTGCGTGCACCTTGGAGAGGTTAACAGGAGCAGTGTTATCAGAATTCCTTTCTGTTGTTTGGAGCAGGGCGCTGTCACCAGATTGTGCAGGCCATTGATGGGACTCTGTGACACAGGATTTCAGGAAAGCACGTAGATGTAAGTGCTCCTTTTTATGCAGAGAAAAACAAGTGGGGTAAGGGAGGGGAGTGTGAGTGTTTGATGGTGGGAGGACTGGTGTTGGTGTAGTGAGTGATGATTGGGTGGAAGGTGTGGAAGACCACGTGGCATTGTATATAGGTTGGTTTGGTTATAATATAAAGGATTGTGGTGTAACATGACTGTTCCTATTTACTAGAGAAGAAGACAACATAGTGTAACGAAGATAAGGTACGGATAGAGGCTCTGTATATTTAGTGGGCCTGGGATCTCTCCTCCCAGTATAAGCAGAATGTGAGAATGAGAGGTAATTGTGGAAGAGGCCCCTTGTGGACCTGGGGTCTCCTCACCTGATATACCAAGGTGTGGGAATGGAAAAGTCGTTTTTATTGTCGTTTTATTGTTGTTTGTTTTTTTTGTGACGATGAGATGCAAAGGGGAGTCCTGATTTCGTTGTGTTAGCGGAGGGTAGTGGGTGGTGTGAAGACGTGTGTGAGGGGAGTGTGGGGGTTTGTGAGTGAAGGGAAGGGTGGGATATTGGTAGCAGGAGGGCAAGAAGGGTAATGGGCAAGTACAGACCCGCTGGTTCGGGTGGGGTTAGATGAAATATTGTATAAGGATGATAGTGGGGCGGCTGCGATGGAGTCGGCAGCCCCATTGGAGTACATGTGTAAGGCTCTTCCCTTGCACCAAGAGAAGATCCTTAATAACGGGAGATGTATAAACCATGGCCGGAACAGGACACAAATAATAAAGATATTTTGAGCCACATGCATACATATTTAGCTGCCAGATATTGGGCAAACATGTTGGAAAAAACAGAAAGGAAGTGTTAGAATTGTGGAAAAGGGTGGAGGACTCAGAAGATGTCCCCATGTATTACCCTGAGATGGCGAACAGGCCATCCATAACTGGTGCCCCAACCACGCCCACCACACGAGCGCTCCAATATCTCCTGCCCCAGTGGCCCCTTTAGAAGCAGGCCAGTCTTCTCCACTAGGTGTTACCCCACACACATTGTATCAGGATACACACATCCTACTTATGTCCCTTTGCTGCTCCCCCACCACCCACACTGGCCCAGGATCAGAACCTCCCCAATCCTATAACGTCTGCAGATGCGAGAGCAATAGCACAAGAAGAAACAGATAGAAAGCCACAGGAGTTGAAAGAAGCACTGAGAAAAGCAGAGGAAGAGCTAGCAAGGTTAAAGTTGGATAGCAGAGATGGACAGCGAACACCTGTCGGGACTGACGACTGGAGAGCAGGAGACATTTTGTTTATAATTGACAGTGCTGCCATTGCACATAGAGAAAGAGAGGGTGGAGAGAAGGGGAAAGTGGGCAAATAGTTTGAATTATGGGACCGTATGGTCTAATGATGACTATGAACAGTCATGAGCAGGGGACAAGGAGCGCGATACTGTGGACGTATTAGAGGATGATGAAGAGCCGCCCACAACATAGCTGCGGATTGAGAGTGTATGGAGACCTAGGTTAAGAAACAGATATAGCCGTATGGCAGTGGTGAAAAGAATGCAGGCGGGGAAGAAGAAAGTGATCAAGACAGTGGGGGCACAGTTTCTGTTATTGCATAAGGGACCAGGGAGGGCCCAGTACATACCATGGATCCACATGGATAAAAATAATCTAATGAAGGCACTCCTGTATCTCACCACTGGAGTGGATTGAGAAGCAGACAGCCAGTACCACCATGGCAGTGGGAGGTCTGAAAAGTGTATTTGTTGCAATATTGTGGGATCAGCAGATGACATTTGGGTTAAAGCAGGGTATACAGGAGTGAAATTAGGGGATAATAGCCATGATGGAGCAGATTTTAATGATATTAGACCCCCAGTATGGGCTTCGTTGAGGCATAAACAGCCAGACACCGCAGATCTTCAATCGATAATACAGCGGACAATGCGGGATGATGAAGACACTGCTCAGTTCATTTAGCAGATTTACGAGATGTGGAGGGCAGAGACAGGAGACTTGTGAGACCGAGTGATTCCATTCTTTTATTTTGTAGTGAAAAGGGACTACTGAACGAAGTAAAGAAGACACTCAATAAGATAGTGGGGATTGAAGCTAAAGGGTGGGTGGAAATACAGTCTATTATTGTGCAACGCTGCAAACGGTTAAAATAGAAAGAGAAGGAAACGGCTCAGAGGGCACGAACAGAGGAGGTGAAACTGGTGCAGAAGAAATTGGCAAATGTTGCATTGAGGGGCAGTAACGGGCAGTAACAGGCGGAAAGGCAGGCAGAGCCCAGAGTGATTCAGGCAGATGTACAAGCGGCACCTGGTTGGGGAGATGATTATGCTTGGAACTGTGAGTACCTGTCTCAGTACCAAGGAAGGTTTCCAGGAGGGTATCAGCGACATAGAGGGGGATTCTCAGCGGTCCGTGGAGGATGAGCTGGATTTGGAGGAATGGGGCCACAGGGAGGAGGGGCGGGACTGTGGTGGATGTGTGGATGGATGGGTCATTTTTTGAATGAATGTAGGAGTAGACAAGCGATTGCATTCCTGCAGCATCAGATGCCCCACACCCCAAGGGAGGGCCACATCATAGCCTCAGCCTTATGTATGAGCACCCCCAAGCAATTCCTTACGGTGCGCTATTTACCACCGCCCCACCTGCTCCCCCACTGTCATTTTCGCAGCTGTCACCCCCAGGTTCTGGGGGTGCACCAACATATGCAGAACACTCTGGCCAGCACCAGTGACCTCAAGTGCTGAACAGTAACACTGTACTCAACGGCACAGTGACACATTATCAAGGGAGGGGCCACTGTCATTGGAGGGAATCCCTTTTTCCAGGAACAAAAACATACCCAGACTAGGACATCCCACAGAGTGCCTTAATGTGTCCAGTTCTATCGGTCAATGCCCACCCAGAAGAGGTACCCCGAAACCAGGGTTTCTTTAGGACAATAAAATTGGTTCTGTTTATGAAAGAAGTACCCATTAAGATAGGGGACAGGGTGATCCAGGCCCCATTACATTCTAAGTAAGCTCAACATGACCATCTCATTTACTAAAAGGGGAGTGGTGTGTTCGACCCCCGGGATTTGTTACATGAGGGTCATGCTGATCATACATCCTTTGGGAAATGAAGTAGTGGTAAAAGGAATACAAGTGGCTCTTGATTTCTTTGTATATGGGATCACAGTGCTTCATAATGCAGTCCCGCAGGTGGCCAACCGGTACTGGCAGTGCCTTCCAAATTTCTGTTTATACCGGCCCTGCCCCAGGAACTCGCTGCAGGGACATTTATCACACTTGATATAGAAGGATCATTGGTGTCAATGGACAGGATTGTGTTAATAGCAACAGACATTGATAGGGGAGAGTGGTGCGCGATTTTGTTCATTGATCCGACCCAGCCCCTAAGAGACATAACAGATGAGGATCTCTTTGAGAATAAGGAAAATAATGAAGAGATAACATTGGAAGTATTTATTTATTTATTTATTTATTTATTTATTTATTTATGTATTTATTGGACATTTGTAAGGCGCCAAAGCACAAGTGTTTCCAGGAACCACAAGACATATTGGGGGTGGGGGGCAGCATGGGAAAGAAGTAGAACAACAAACGGTTACATTGGCCTTGTGACAATCCTACCATGCAAGACAAGGCGGTAAGTGCAGGCAGAGGGGGTAGAGGGAGAAATGCAGGAGGTGTGTGCCCAAAAGGAGGTGGGCAAGTGCTGGCGGGGCCAGGGCGGCAAGTGCCAGGGGAAAGAGAGGGGAAGGGGAGTAAGAGTGCAGTGAACAGGGGGACCAGTTTAGGGCTTGTCCGGGGAAGGGAGCCAGAGGGCAAGTGCTGGCAAGGGATGCTGGAGGGACTGGTAGGGGGGTTTTCTGGCTCCTGTTTGACTTTGAAGGGGCCAAGCCCCAGATGCAGCAGCAGGGATCCTTAGCACAGGAGGGGGAGAGGGAAGGAAGAGGAGAAAAGGAAAGTCTTGAGAAGTTTCCAGAGTTTAAGAAGATCCAGCTAAAATCTGACAGGGGCAGGGAGGCCGTTTCAGATGGAGGAAGCAGCCAAGGAAAGGGATCTATCTCCCACTCTCTGCTTGGAGAAATGTTTTACCTGCAGAGAGTCCTCCTTGGACTCTGGCAGGGAGGTATTTAGGGAGGGAAAGCTGGATGTAGAAAGGTCCCAGGCCCCAGACAGACTTGTGGATGATGCAACAGGTCTTGAATTTGATCCTTGCGGTCACCGGGAGCCAGTGGAGAGATTTTAGAGCTGGAGAGATGCAGTCCCTGGGCTTGAGGCCAAGGATAAGTCTTGCAGTCCTATTCTGGATTAGTTGAAGGGGGCGAAAAGTAGAAAGAGGCAGATTGAGGAAGAGGCTGTTGTAGTAGTCCAGCCTAGAGAGAACCAGGGCTCTGGAGATGTTGAGCTTCTGGGGGAAGTTGAAGAAAGGTAAAATGCCCCTGAGGAGGTGGAGGTGAACATTAGACTTCTTGGCAAGGTCTGTGATGTGTGGAGAGAAAGAGAGAGGAGACAAAGATGATCCCTGGGTTTTTTGCCTCATAAGTGGTTAAGGGGAGGGAGGCCAAGGAGACTGGCCAGAGTATGGAGGAGTAACAAGGAACAGGCATCCCATTGAGAAGGATATCTGTCATACTGGCATCAAGGCAGAGATCATTGGCGGAGCACCATGCCTAAATAGCAGTCTGGCAGTCAGGTATAAGGGAGGAGGCTAAGGAAGAAAAGGATGGCAGCTTGAAGGAGAGCTGTGTGTCATCTTCATAACACTGGAAATGAGGGGAGAAAGTGGAGGTCAGGTGGGCCACAGGGGCCAGGTAGATGTTGAAAAGCCATGGCGATAGGTTAGAGCCCTGGGGGATGCCACAGGTAGAGAGAGAGGTTAAGGAGATATAAAGACCCATTTGCACTTGGAAGGAAGGAGGTTAGCCGTTCCATTGCCCTGTCCGTGATGTGTGGGTATTATGGAGACGGTATATGAGGATGGAGTGGTTGACTGTGTCAAAGGCAAAAGAATATCGAGGAGGATCAGAACAGAGAAAGAGCTTGAGTCCAGGTTAGAAGGTTTTCACTGGTGTTCTGGAGAGCAGTTTCCACACCTCTGGATCCCCTGAAACCAGACTCGTGGTCATGGAGGCAGCCAGTCATTTTCGTGTGGAGGGTCAGTTGGGGGATGACCAGCTTCTCCATGAGTTTGCACAAGAAAGGGGTGAGCAGGGC
The DNA here is from genome assembly GCF_040938575.1 of Ambystoma mexicanum. NCBI lineage: Eukaryota > Metazoa > Chordata > Amphibia > Caudata > Ambystomatidae > Ambystoma > Ambystoma mexicanum. The sequence continues at coordinate 136,649,961 of NC_090922.1, forward strand.
AAGAAGGGTCGACTGATGGATTTGTTTAGGAGAGGGTGACCAAGAGAGTGCTTAAAGGGTTGTGGGAAGGAGCCAGAGACAAAGGTGTGGTTGCAGAGGTCAGCCAAGGCTGGGGCAAGAGAGGCAATGTTGTCCTTGATGGTTCTGGAGGATCAGGGAGGTGCCTGTTGAGAGGAGACTTTCATAGAGCGGACCACTCTAGAGATCTCGTCTGGTGCAATGGGAGAGAAGGAGGAGAGTATGGGGGGAGAGAAGGGCCAAGGGAGGCAAGAGAAGGAGGGGTATGGGGTCGGGAACAGATGACAGAAAGGACAGGATGTCCAGAGTTTTGGAGGAGGAGTGGGTGGCCAGTGCAGTGCAGAGAGATTGGGAGGGAGGAGGAGAGGAGGCGACTGCAATAGGGTTGGCAAGTTCCTTTCAGATTTTAAAGAGCTCAGTCATGTTACTGGTGGCTCCAGAGATGCAGGTTTGGACATGAGCCCACTTCTTGGAGCAGATGGTGAGACAATATTGCCTTTGGAGAAGGAGGCAGGCCAGTTTGTCAGAGAATGGGCTAGATGCCTGCCACTTCTGCTCTGCAGCTTTGCACTTGCGTTTCAGAGCTGCCAAGTCATAATCATACCAAGAGTTGCATATGGAGGCAGGCTTCATGCAGATCCTCATGACAGAGGCAAGGATGTCCAGGGTGTTAGAGATAGAAAGATGAAGTTTAGCTAGAACAGAGTCAGAAGGAGTCCAAAGAAGGGGACGGAGGAGGGATGAAGGAAGAGGCAAATGCAGCGACTGACACATGCTTCAACGGTCGAATGACAGAGAAGGAGATTGGTAGTGCATGTGGAGGCATTGTCAGGGAAATGGGGAGGTCAAGGTGAGAAGAGAGGAGAGAGTGGAGTGTCCCTTGTGAAATAATGATAGAATATCAACATGTCCCATGTTATTTGTTGTTGGGAGTTCCCCTTTATTTGCTCAAGAAGACCTATCTCAAATATCTGATAAGTTGTGGACCAGTAACCCTCATGATGTAGGGCTATTGTGCAGTGTCACACTGATACGCATCACATTGTAGCAAGGTCCAGTGTTGCCCAGGCTAAAAGAGTACCCTCTATCCAAACCAGCTGAAGAAGGGTCATATGACTTATGGGTCTCCTATACCAAAACATCATAGTACCATTGAATTCCCTATGAAATACAGCTATTTATCCTGTAAAAAATAGAAGGGGTCCAGTTCGAGAATGATTCAGGATTTACGCCCTCTCAACATAGTACAAGCAGAGTTTCCAGTGGTCCCTAACCCCACCACGATACTATGTAATATACCCAATGTGGCAACACATTTCACTGTTGTAAATTTAAAGAATGCTTCCTTTTCAGTTCCACTACATCCAGGTTCCCAATACCTCACTGTGTTTACATTTGCCGGGAGGCAGTTATAATATACTAGGCTCCCACAGGGGTACTGTGAGTCCCCCCGCCCCAGTATTTTTAAAAGGGTTCTGCACGAAGATTTAGCTAAAATCCAAGTTTTAAGTACCATCATTCAGTATGTGGATGGCTTGTTATTATGTAGCACTACTGAGCAACAGTATAGGGAAGATTCCATTGCGTTTCTACAGTTGTTGGCTGACAAAGAGTACAAGGTGGATAGAGCAAAACTACAGTATTGTCAACAGGGGCTGTTGTATCTAGGCCAATTGATCTCAGTAAATGGTAAGAGAGTGACTCCAGAAAGCGCAGCAGCAGTGTGTGGCACAACCGAGCCAGTAACTGTTAAGGACATGCAGACATTTCTGGGTTTATGATATGACATGATGTGATATGACATTTGTAACGCACCTTTACACAAGTGTTTCAAGGCGTGACAAGGCAAGGGAGGGGGAACAGAGAGAGGACAGACAACGATCCTACTAGACCAGGTGTCATTTACATTGTACAAGTGCAAGGGAGGGGGAAGGAGGAGAAGTGTGGGGAGGAAGGGGGAGAGGACAGTGCAGTACATGGGATAAGAAAATAAATAACAATAAGTAAAAGTATGGCCAGAAGGTGGCAAGTGCAAGGGTAAGTGCAGACATCAGGTGTCAAGGGCTGGAAGTGGGACTGTAGGGATACAGAAAACAGTCCCCAAGGGCGGGGGTTGCCTGGAAGGCAGTGGAGGAACGTGACTGGCGGGGGAGTGTATCTGGGCCCGAGATCAGAGGGTGGCCAGGTAACCAGCGCAGTTTCGGTGTCAGCCGGGAAGTGAGCAAGGGAGAGGAGGAGAAAAGGCAGAAGCAAAGAGAAAGGTTTTGAGGTGCTTCCAGAACCGAAGGTGATTCTCCTCAAGTTTCAGGGAGGCAGGAGGTTGTTCCAGAGGGAAGTCCCAGCTGGAGAAAGAGATCTACCACCAACTCATTGCTTGGAGAAGCGACTGACTCTGAGGGAGTTTGAGGCAGATGAGCGAAGTCCTCGAGAAGGAAGGTATTTAGGAAGAGAGAGTTGAAGGAATTGAGGCCCCAGGCCCCAGAAGGCCTTATGGACGATGCAGAGGGTTTTAAACTTAATCTTCGCAGCCACTGGGCGCCAGTGCAGAGATTTCAGTCCAAGAGAGATACGATCCCTGGGCTTGAGGCCGAGGACAAGTCTTGCAGTCCTGTTCTGGATAAGTTGCAGAGGGCGGAGAGTAGAAGCAGGCAGATTTAGAAAGAGGCTGTTGCAATAATCCAGCCTAGAGAGAACCAGAGCTCTGGAGACAGTGAGCTTCTGGGGGAAGGTGAGGAAAGGAAGAATACCTCTGAGGAGGTGCAGGTGTTAGTTTGACTTCTAAGATACCTCAGAGATGTGAGGAGAGTAGTAGAGTGTGGAGTTGAAGATGACCCTGGTGTTTTTAGCCTTGCAGGTGGGAGCAGGAAGAGGGCCAAGAGAGGCCGGCCATAGAGCTACAGGAAAGGAGGGAGCGGGTGTGCCAATGAGGAGAATCTCAGTCTTACTGGCATTAAGGCAGAGGTCATTGGCGGCACACCACTCCTGGATAGCAGACAGAAAGTCAGAGATGAGGGAGGTAGAGGAGGAGGCCGAGGGTAGCCTGAAGATGAGCTGGGTGTTATCCGCATAGCACTGAAAGTTTGGGCAGAGAGAGGCGATGCAGTGTGCAAGGAGTGCCAGGTATTCGTTGAAAAGCCAGGGAGAGAGGTTAGACCTCTGGGGGACACCACAGGTAGAGAAAAAGTATAGTGGAGAGGAAGGACCCAAGTTGGACCTGGGAGGGTCGGTTGGAGAGGAAAGAAGTCAGCCAAGCAAGAGCCTGACCAGTGATACCCAGGTTATCACAGAGACAGTTGAGCAGGATGGCATGGTTGACAGTGTCAAAGGCAGAAGAGAGATCAAGCAGGATGAGGACGCAAGGGTTGTTAGAGTCAAGGTTGGAGAGCAGCTCTTCACGGATGTTCACGAGAGCAGTTTCCGTGCTTCTGGCCGCTCTGAAGCCAGACCGATGGTAATAAAACAACCGACAGATTCAGTGTCGAGATTAACCTGGGAGATGGCCAATTTCTCCAGGAGCTTGCCAAGGAACGGAGTGATGGAGATAGGGTGATAGCCGGCAAGAGGGGTCGGCAGAGGATTTCTTAAGAGGGGGGTACACAAGGCAGTGCTTAAGGGAGGATGGGAAGACTCCACTGGCGAAGGGGTGATTGCAGAAATCAGCCAGGGCAGGAGCAGGGGAGTCGATGTGGTCCTTGATAGTTTTGGAGGAACAGGGGGTGAACCTGTTTCAACAAGACTTTCATAGATCGGACTTGTCTAGAAACCTCATCAACGGAGAACAGGGGAGTGGCAGAGAAGGAGGGAGGAGAGGTGGCTGCAGAAAGGCCAGAGGAAGATCAGGGAGTGGGGGGAGTGCCATGACCTTATCTCCCTCTAGGGGACACGGGCCCTTACGAGCCCTATTGGGGCCTCCTCGGATGCCCTGGAGCCAATCCTGGTGCTGCTGGCATAGGAGACGCTCACTGGGACGGGCTTCCTATGGCCAATGGATAAGCATGGCCGCCCCCATGCGGAATACTGTATAACTGTATGCTGCAGTCTAGCTTCCAGGGTGGGGCCCGCCACAAAGGCACCTGGGATACTACCTAGCTATTTAAACCACGCCCGACCAAGAGCATGCGCGTTGCGTTATTCTGCCTTTGCAGCGTGACGCTCATCCTGCTCTGCATCCTTTGGCTTCGGAAGTACCCAAGGCAAGACCATCGCCATACTTACCAATTCAGCAGCATCCTTCAACCTCGGAGTAACCAAGGCAAGACCATCGCCATACTTACCAATTCAGCAGCATCCTTCGACCTCGGAGTAACCAAGGCAAGGCCATCGCCACACTTACCAATTTAACAGCATCATTCGACCTCGGAGTACCCAAGGCAAAACCATCGCCATACTTACCACTTCGCAGCATCCTGTGGCTTCCCAGTCATCTGAAGCAGGTACCATCTCAACTGTCTCCCATTAGATGCTTCATTTGTTCGTCGAAGCTGCCCAACTCGCGCTGCCCCCGATTTCTGCATTCCTTCGGGGGTTCCACCAACTCCAGCCCGTCGAAGTCTGCAAGACAAAGTTAGCAGGTTAGTCATTTGCCAGGACACTTTCAGCGCCGTACGGCGACTCAGCTTTCCCGCTTGAACTAGTCTTCGGCTTTCATCGCGACCTCCACCACCAGCAACGAGGACAAGAGTTAGCTCATATACCAAAGACTTATTCTCACCTATAAAGACTTACTCTCATCAATAAAGACACTAAGACTTACCTGAAGAAGGAGTTGCAGCCGGTCTGAATTCCGGCCGTCACCAGTAAAGCAACTCGGCGGAACGGGCCCAAATTTGATGCGGCCCTGCCCGGAGTGGCAGGACGGAGAGCGCACCGTTAACATCAATAAGGTGAGTCGCCCTTAGGGAACCCGCACGGGAACGTGGGAGATGGGCGATCTAGTAGGAAATCATCTAAGCTGCCCCTCCTGTTTTCTAGAGCTGAATCCGCTTATCCAGGGGTCCGTGACGGCGAGGGGTACCAAAGAGCCCTCAGGTGTGTGTCTGTAGACGTCCCAGTGGAAAAGAACAGGTGAGCGGTACAGAACGCGAAGCCCTAACACATAAACCCACCTGGGCGTCTATTATGGAAACATCAGAAACTGACCAGCTGGCCCAATTGCTGGGGCAATTGCGTGCGGAAGTCCATTCCGCGCGGCAGGAGACTAATACATTGCAAAGAGAAGTGATTGTCGCCAAGGAAAGGACTGATGACCTTGGAAGACAACTCCTCCAGTCACAGGCAGGACAAACCTAGTTACCCGGAGTAAGTCCCTCCACCTCGGCTACCGCGAACAGTCCAGTTCAAATTAACCTTCCTGGGACTGTTCCACTGGCTCCTCCGGAACGGTTTGCGAGGGACCCCCGGAGATACGCCACTTTCATGAATCAATGTCGCCTCCACTTTTTATGTAGGCCTTGGGGCGTTTCCCACAGACCAAGCACGTGTGGCTTTCGTACTCTCGTACTTAAGTGGGAGTGCGGCCAACAGGTCAGTTCCATTCATCAGCCTAGACGACCCTCTGCTGCGAAACTTTGATGGTTTCCAACGGGAACTGGAGAAACTCTTTGCCCGAGGCCACCATGGGCAAGCCCTGGATGACAAACTTTTGTCACTCCGCCAAGGGAGTCAGGACCTGTTAACTTACATAGCAACCTTTAATCGACTGGTGGTCGGAGCGGACTGGCCCGAGGATAAATGAACCACGATGTCTCATCGGGGTCTTCGCGGGGAGCTAAAAGACTCTTTGGCCGAAGTGGTGGATCCACCCTGGGATTGCGCCGAATTCATTGGTTTGGTGGTACAGTTGGACCGTCGCCTGCAGGATAGGAAGAGTGATTGAGGAAGGTCAGATTCACGTCCCTTGTTCGTCCGTCCCAAGGATCACATCCCACAGGGCTCTGATGGAACCAGTGAACCAATGGAGATAGGCAGGGATAGGCCCCCTTTAACGAAGGCCGAAAGGGACAAAAGGAGAGAGATGAAATTGTGTCTTTATTGCGGAAAAGCAGGTAATTTTTTAAAGGACCCAGTCAAGCCCTCCAGGCGAGCAGTTGGTGCCATGGATAAGGAAATACCGGAGGAGGAGTCGGGAAACGACCAAGCCCGGCAATTGTAGGGGTCCAATTGTCGAGCCAGGAAATCCAGTTTCAGACCTCCCATTTTGCGCTACCAGTGATCATTATTCCCCACCAACAGTCGTCTGAGATGCATTCTTTAGAAGCATACCTAGACAGTGGGGCAGTTGGGAACTATATTGATCAAGATCTCGCAGCAAAGATGGGCCTAGTCCTGTGCTCTAAAACAACCGCAGAGACCGTAACCACAGTTGATGGCCCAAAATCGCTTCTGGTCCTGTATCAGAGTGCACCTCAGAACTCACCTTCCTGTGTGAAGATGGACATCGCGAAATCATAACCTTTGACCTGATTAAATCTCCTCAGTTTGGGATGATCCTGGGAATGCCATGGTTGGTGGCCCATAACCTCTGAATCAACTGGCGAGCTCGCGAGTTAGTTTTCGCCCACATCTGCATGCACACCTGTTACCCGAAGGGGCGGAAGGCCAAGCTCGCAACTTCTCCGGTGCGGGAAGGCTTGGCTCATACCCTTGGAGGGGTTTTGACTTTGCCAGCTCACTACCAAGATTTTCAGGACGTTTTCCAGAAGGAGCAGGCGAATACGTTGCCACCTCACCGGCCTTACGACTGCCAAATCAATCTTCTGCCAGGAGCCAAAGTCCCATCCGGGCGCATTTACGCGCTTACCGAACCCGGAAATCAGCATTTCAAGGCCTACCTGAAGCAATACCTGGCCAATGGTTTTATCTGCCCGTCCAAGTCACCGGCCGCGGCGCCGTTTTTCTTCATACCGAAAAAGGAGGGCGAACTGAGAATGTGTATTGACTACCGCGCATTGAACCAGATAACTGTAAAAAAACGTTTCCAACTACCCCTGATTCAGGAGTTATTGGACCAAGTTAAGGAAGCGCAGATCTATACCAAATTGGACTTGAGAGGGGCCTATCACCTGGTGCGTATAAAAGAAAGGGACGAATGGAAGACGGCCTTCCGTACCAAGTACGGCCTGTTTGAATACCAAGTCATGCCGTTTGGCCGATGCAACGCCCCTGCTGCTTTCCAGCATTTTATGAATGACGTCCTTTGAGAACTCATTGATGTCTGTGCCCTCGTGTATATCGATGACATCCTGATGTACTCCTCCTCTGAACAAGAACACGTTGGACATGTGCGGGCCGTTCTGAGTAAGCTTTGCGAACACCATCTATATGCGAAACTGGAAAAGTGCTCGTTCCATGTCACTGAAGTGGAATTCTTAGGATTCATCCTTTCTCCCCAAGGCATTCGAATGGACGCCCATAAAGTGGACGCAGTTCTCAATTGGCCAGCTCCCACTTCCATTAAAGGAGTTCAAAGCATGCTGGGGTTTGCAAACTTCTATCAGCACTTCATCCCCGGATTTTCCCAAGTCGTGCACCCGATTACTTCGTTGCTCAGAAAAACACACACGACGTTTCACTGGACTGAAGAAGCAGAAAGGGCCTTCCAAGAACTGAAGACGCGGTTCACCTCCACCCCTATTTTGCGACACCTGCGCCCAGAACTCCCCTACATCGTGGAGACTGATGTGTCCAGTCTGGCCATTGGGGCAGTCTTGTGCCAAAAAGATCCTCTAACGGGCCAATTGCATCCGGTGGCCTTTTCGTCCCGAAAATGTACACCGTCGGAACTAAACTACGCCATCACCAACAAAGAGTTTCTAGCCATTAAGGCCGCTTTCAAGGCCTGGCAACACTACCTGCCAGGAGCCCGACACACCTTCACTGTAATAACAGATCACCGGAACCTCCAGTACTTGAAAGGAGCGAAAGCCCAATCGTCTCGGCAACTGCGGTGGGCCCTATTCTTTGCGGAATTTGACTTTGTGATCACCTACCGACCGGGAATCAAGAACGGCAAAGCGGATGCTCTCTCCCGTATGGGCACGGACGAAATGGCACATTCACCACCGGACCCAGTGGCCATCATACCGTAAAATCGGGTCTTAGGAATTACCACCACCATGACCCAGAGTGAACCTCTTTATGAGATTCAACAGATCCTCACCCAGGAGCAGCTACAGGAATGGGCCTCTAGTGGAAAGCACTACAGCGTGAAAGGGCAGCTGCCATACTACCGGTACCGGTTATTTGTTCCTGTGAAAAAGTTGCAGGGACAGGTTATCTCCGAGCACCATGATTCCCTCATGGAGAGCCACCCAAGAATCGCCAATACTCTAGCCAAAATCAAAAGGAATAACTGGTGGCCAACGTGGCTCAAGGACGTTACCGAAATCGTGTCTTCATGTGGAGTTTGTGCCCAAAACAAATCCAGCAAGCAGAAACCAGTGGGTTCCTTCAACCGTTAGACATCCTCCGGCCCCTTGGCACACGCTGTTATTGGACTTTATTACGGATCTTCCTCCATGTCAAGGCTTCAACACCATCTTGGTGATTGTGGACCTATTTTCGAAAATGGCTCACTTCTTTCCATTCAAAGGGCTGCCCACTGCCTTTGGCCTCGCCAAGACTTTCCTGGAACATGACGTCCGCCTACACAGAATTCCTTCAGTCCTGATATCGGATCGCGGATCTCAATTTGTATCTAGCTTTTGGAAGAAGTGCTGTTCCCTGGCCCAGATAGATATCCGTTTGTCCGCAAGCCATCACCCTCAAACCGACGCCAAACCGAGAGAACCAACCACATTCTTGAACAATACCTGCGCTGCATGCTTAACCAGGGCGAAGGGGACTGGAGAGAACTCCTATGGATCGCAGAATATGCTTACAATAATTCACTACATAGCAGCACAGGACAGACTCCATTCTTTACGATCTATGGGCGACATCCACGGACTTCCGAGTTAGACATCCCCACAACCCTGGAAATGCCTGCAGTCGAGACCCTACATAATACCATCACCCAAGCCTTCGCCAAAGCGCAAGAACACCTACGTCAAGCTAAGATTCGCCAGAAGAGATTCGCTGACTAGCACCGCTCCGAAGCTCCGGTTTATCAGGTGGGAGATATGGTATGGCTTGCTTCCAAACACGTACCACTTAAAGGGAAACAAACATTCCGTCCATGGTTCCAGGGGCGTAGGAGACACATAAAATCTGGGGGGGGGCAGGGGACATCTTGGGAACTTTGCTTTATTTATTTATTTATTGTGTTTTAGTCAAAAAACTGGACTTTTCACAAAATTAGAATTAAAATAGCAGCACGTATTAAATTACAAAGATCACTGTATAAAACAAGAGAAAAGAAGAAAAGAAAACAGAAGAAAATTAAAGGATGCAGCAGCAAAGAACATGTCTTTGTATGTTGCATTTCTGGATTTTTCATCTGACTGTGAGCTCATGGTAAGAGAGAGGAAATAACAATTGCTTCCAGTGGGCCACAGCTAGGACGCCAGCTTGTTAAGAGGCAGATCACCTGTAAGTGGACTCCTGCCAAATAAAGGAGTTGAAGCCTTTTCTACCAACTGCAAGTTGCTACTTTTTTTGTGTGGGGCAAGGAGACGTGTGTGTCTCTTGGAATGGAAGGATGGGGTTTCAAAGAAAGAGGAAATCTTGTTTGTACCTCTGAGTAAGCCCTGTTATGGAAGTAGAGAGACCAGGTGTGTGATGTTGCTGCTTTGATTGTGCTCAGGGGGAGGGGTTACAGCAAACAAGGAGGGTGAGCGATCGCAAGCCCACCGCCTTATAAGCACTCCCCAGGTCCGCGGCCAGATGTGTCGGACCCAGGGGATTCTTAGTAGGTGGGGTGTATGTGGACCCAGGGGGCTGGCAAGAGGGTCAGCCCGCTATGTGGGCTGCCCCTCTAGCGGCCCTGCGAGGGCCGTGCCAGCCTCTCACGATGAGTCTGGTCCTTCTTATTCCATCTCATGCTGGCTTCAGAGCCTAGCCTTTCTTTGCCTTTGTTATTCTGAATGCAGAGCTGGAATCTGTTCCTTTCTCGTTTAACATTTGCTGCAAAGCCTGATCTATTTGGTTCTCTTATATGCTTCTAGGACGCAGAGCATGGGTCCTCTGCCCTGTTACATTGTTCAAAGAGCCCTTCTGGCCTTTCTTTGCCTCTCCCTTGTCTCACTGCTTGCTTGGTTAATACATACCTCCTTGCTTGAACACTCAACATATTCTCCAGAACACAGCAATGGCAGCTGCAGTCTGTCTTAACTTCTATTTGTTCTGTGTCTTGAATTGGTCTCTTATTTCCACTTTTCTGTCTGCAGGGGAAAGGCATTTGCCAGTCACTGCCATGATCGGTCTACCTGGCCATAAGAGGGCAACAGCTAGCCAATATTGGAAGAACATGGGCATATTATGTCAGAGGCTGGCAACTGCCTTCCTAATGCCTACACAAGAGACACAACTCTTGCCTTTGTTTCTAACAGTAATTCAGTGGATGAGGAAACGCGAGAAAACACATATTGCTTACAAATGAAGGGGGTGATGTCACACTTGGTTAAGACATTTTGATCATGCCAGGAGCTAATTTCCAGCTGCAATTAAGCGATTACCTTTTAGACTTCTGGCTTTAAATAATGTTAGTATCACCTGGCAAGCACAGAGGTTGCTCAACAGGGTTCCTGGAGCACAAGGGGTATCCTACTCGTGGGCATGGATGATTGGAGTGCATTCTTGCCCTGATTTGGAGCCTGGCCCCTACAGCCATGATGGGGGGAGGGGCCTATTAGTTTTGGTTGTACATACCCTTTGAGGGTGGGCAGACATTGACTCCTGCTTTAGCCCACTAAAAGCTATGCTTTGCAACTTCATCACACATACCCGTCAGGTGGCATGTAACTCAATGCTGCTAATGTTATCAGCCTCAGAAGTCTGGAATCCTTTGCCACATCAACTAGGGTACAGTCTTGTCACCTGAGCCTTTCCCATGTATGAGTCTGCATCTGTCGCCCTGTGGGGAAGACACACACAAAAAGAGCAGGGCACAGTGCCCCTGTGGGTTTTTCACACTTCTTCCTCGGGATGGCACAATTCACACCGCAGAGGAAGTGGCACATGCTGGGCAACATTCTCCCACTTTGACAATGTCACCCAAAGAGCGAAATTGCCCATTTGAAATACCTCTGTCGACTTATTATTGCGCAATCCACATTGATGAGTTTAAGCCCCTGCTTAACGCGAGATGGCAATTAAAGGCATTTGCCAACGCACTCAAGAAGCAAGGACACCCTCTTACCAACGACATGACATGCTCACTCATTCTGATCACGAATTGCCATTTATCTGGGGTCATGTTAAATGTATTTATTTATTACGTGTGTAGCATCACGCAAAACCCCCAAGCATCAAGGCGTAAAGTAAACTGCATGAAGTGAACCATTTCCATTGGCACACGTTTTTACTTTTCTGCCACAAAATGGAAGATTTTATCGTAAAAGGCAGGTGAAATCACATTGCTTTCCCACTTTGGAAGAGTGTAAATACCTCGCGCAATTAGCGATTGCTGGCGGAATTGACAATGGCTTCCTCTGGACTCTGCCCGCTTTTACCAGGTTTAATTTCCAAGCAGATCCCAGAGGAATCCCTTTCCTTATTTCCAGCAAGAGAATCCATGCTGGCAGTAAGGCCGCATTTGTCTGGTGGAGCGGGAAATACAGGGGGTCCTGGTGTGTCCACTCGGCTCCCGAACACCACCCAGAAAATGCACGAAAATCTGGCCATTTAGAAAAAGCGACAGTAATGGTGTTTTCCATCACTTTTTCTGAACCAATTGACCTGGAAAATGCTGTGTTGCATCTGAAGCTGAATACATTCACTCTGCCTATTATCCCACCGGAAGATTAAGACAGGTGCTGAACACAGGTGTTACATATTCCTGTGCACAATCTGTATTTGGAGCATTAACTAACTGATCTATCTTACAAATTATATCTCCTCTGGGCCTTTACCCTCTTAACCCCTTAACTGCCATGGGTATTTCCTCCCAGTGCCAAGGCCTTTTTTGGTGATTTTGGTATGTCGCCATTCAATCCCTTGTAACTTCTTTGTTACATGAGATATCTCGGCCAAAGTTGGACCCTTTTTCCCACATGTAGGCAGTCATAACGCCACCCAGGAATCCTAGTTTGCTGTAGTGGGGCAGGTGGGGGGGATTAAAGAGAAAATTACCAAACAGGAGAATATTTGGGGTTTTTCAGAAAATGCCAATAAAATGTTGTACAAAGAAACTTGTGATGTTTTCCTTGTAAAAGCTAGGAACAAATGGTTTGTTGTGCTGGATTCGCCATTCTCCAGGCTTTCAAGAACAGATTGAGTGGAAACCAAAATAACATATTTTGATATGCTAATCAGCCGTTTTGTGAGAGGAAGGCGATGTTGGTGTTTTTTGTCGAATAGGACATGCGTGGACGGAATGGAAGAAAAGGGTAGGAAAGATGAATGGGAAGCCAGAAAGGCATACATTTCTGAAAAGTAGACTATATTCCAAGTTTAGGAAGGGGTGATTTGCGCAGGTCAGACAACAACTATTTAGGGAAAGATTCCATAGTTTGGGGGTAAATCGGGAAAATGACAGAAAAAAAACACAATTTCCGCACATTTAACTCTGGTCGCCCACCGAAACACACAGCCAACAACACATGGTCTACCTTCCCGCATTCCCACAGGTTTCCCGATGAAAACGATCCCTCACATGTGTGTGTGCACCTACCTGGGTGCAAAGGGAAAAGCCTAAAACACTGGTAAGCCCAAGTATTTTCGCACAGTAGATTTTCAGGAATTTTGCACATGTGGACAACCTACAGATTTGGGCCTAGGGTGTCGAAGCCACAAAGGAAAACAGGAAACCTCATGCATTTCCGAAAAGAAGACACCCGTGGGAATCCACAGAGGTCTGACTTGCGCAAATTGCCCCATAATTTATGACCCACAATCCATGCCAAAATCTGAAATTTGGTGGAAAAAACACAATTTTCACTTTGTCTGGGATTGTGGTTAATACATTCTGGGACGATTTGCGCAAGTCAGACCTCTGTGGATGTTTTTGGAAATGCATGGGGTTCCCTGTTTTCCTTGGTGGCTTCAACACCCTAGGCCCAAATCTGTATGCTGTCCACATGAGCAAAATCTACTCTGCCGAAAGGCTTGAGGTTACCAGTGGGTTAGCCTTTTCCCTTTGCGCCCAGGTAGGTGCACCCACACATGTGAGTTACCATTTTTGTCGGGACACCTCTGGGAACGCACAATGATAGGACATCTGTTGTTGGCGGTGTGTTTCAGTGGGTGGCCAGAGTGAAATGTCTGAAAATTGAGATTTTTTTTCCACCAAATTTCAGAGACATTTCCCTCTGCCCATCCACCGTAACACGCCACCAACAACAGATGTCCTACCTTCCCGCATTCCCACAGGTGTCCCGATGAAAACGGTACCTCACATGTGTGGTTCCACCTACCTCGGCGAAAAGATAAAAGGCTAACCCACTGATAACGCCAAGCCTTTCGGCAAAGCAGATTTTGCTCATGGGGACAACCTACAGATTTGGGCCTAGGGTGTCGAAGCCACAAAGGAAAACAGAGAACCCCATGCATTTCCGAAAAGAAGACACCCGTGGCCCCCCACCTTTCCACTACAAACATTCATGGTGGTTTAGTGACCCTCACACCCACCCAAAACAAGTTATCATTTTTTTTGTTTTGTTTTTGTTTTGCCTCTTTCCTAGGGACAGATTGTGCTAGCAATCTGCCCCCAGGGAGGGCTACATGAGATGCCCCCCATCCATTTGGGTGGGGGGGAGAGGGCCTCCCACTTTTCAACTAAAAACATCCATGGTGGTTCAGTGGCCCCCCACACCCACCCAAAACAAGTTATAATTTGTTTTATTTTTTTTTAGCCCCTTTCCTGGGGGCAGATGGGCACATGTGTGTAGCCATATGCCCCCGGTGAGGGGCAAAACATACTGCCCCAGGCTTGGGGGTGGCTCTGCCAATATTTGCAGTGGCCTCCTCCCCACCCCAAATGGATGGGGGCATCTCAAGTACCCCTTCCTAGCGGGAGAAATCAGCCCAGAGGGAAGGCTACATAAGGTGCCCCAGTCCAATAAGGGGGGGGGGGGAGGGCCACCCCTCCTTTCAAACACAAAGAATCTTGCTGGTCTAGTGGGCCCGCTTCGCTCCCACCCAAAACAAGTTATAATATATATATTTTTGTTTTGTCCTTCCCTAGGGGAAGATGGGCACATGTGTGTGGCCATCTGCCCCTGGGGGTCGAAACATACTGCCCCAGGCTTTGGAGGGGTGGCTCTGCCAATATTAGCAGTGGCCTCCCCCCCTCCCCAAATGGATGGGGGGCATCTCATGTACCCCTTCCTGGGGCAGAAATCTTCCCCCAGGGAGGGCTACATAAGGTGCCCCCATCCACTTAGGGTGGGGGTGAGAGGGCCACCCCCCTTGCAAAAATCCCTGGTGGTTAGTGGTCCCACCCGCACCCACCCCACCCAAAATTACATTTAAAAACATATATATATTTTTTGTTTGCCCCCTTTCCCTGGGGGCAGATGATCACCCATCTGCCCCCAGGGTATTGCCCTCAGGCTTTGGGGGGCAGGAGGGGAGAGGGCAGCTTACATAGTAAGCAAACCCCTCCCCCACTTCAAAAACAGATCCCTGCACAACACACCAAACACATATTCTGGGGGGGATAAATGACATTACATCCCCCCACTTAAAATTGTGGGGGGGATTTGTCCCCCCTCTTCCCCCCATGTCCTACGCCCATGCATGGTTCCTGGGACCGTACCCAGTGGAAGCTATTATTAACCCGGCAGCAGTGAAACTGACACTACCTACGAACATGCGAATACATCCAGTATTTCATGTATCGCTTCTGAAGCCATTCAAACCAGGGACCTGTGTAACAACTACACCAGAGCCGATCATCATTCAAGGCAAACCAGAGTATGAGGTGAAGGACATCCTGGATTCTAAGATGGTGAGATCAAAACTCTACTATTTAGTGGACTGGAAAGGATATGGACCTCAGGATAGGTCCTGGGAGCCCAGCGAGTATGTTCACGCCCCTCGCTTGCTCCAGCGTTTTCACCAAACCTTCCCTTCAAAACCGGGACCAGGCCAAGGAAATCCCTTGAGAGGGGCCTTAGGGGGGAGTGCTGTCACAACGTTATCTCCCTCAAGGGAACACGGTCCCTTACGAGCCCTATTGGGTCCTCCTCGGATGCCCTGGATCCAGTCCTGGCGCTGCTGGCATAGGAGACGCTCACTGGGACGTGCTTCCTATGGTCAATGGATAAGCATGGCCGCCCCCATCCGGAATACTGGAGAACTGTATGCTGCAGTCTAGCTTCCAGGGTGGGGCTAGCCCCAAAGGCACCTGGGATACTACCTAGCTATTTAAACCACGCCCGACCAAGAGCACGTGCTTCGCGTTATTCTGCCGTTGCAGCGTGACGCTCATCCTGCTCTGCATCCTTTGGCTTCGGAAGTACCCAAGGCAAGACCATTGCCATACTTACCAATTCAGCAGCATCCTTCGACCTCGGAGTAACCAAGGCAAGACTATCGCCATACTTACCAATTCAGCAGCATCCTTCGACCTCGGAGTAACCAAGGCAAGACTATCGCCACACTTACCAATTCAGCAGCATCCTTCGACCTCGGAGTACCCAAGGCAAGACCATCGCCATACTTACCACTTCGCAGCATCCTGTGGCTTCCTAGTCATCCGAAGCAGGTACCATCTCAACTCTCTCCCGTAAGCTGCTTCATCTGTTCGTCGAAGCCGCCCAACTTGCGCTGCCCCCGATTTCTTCATTCCTTCGTGGGTTCCTCCAACTCCAGCCCGTCGAGGTCTGCAAGACACAGTTAGCAGGTTAGTCATTTGCAAGGACACTTTCAGCGCCGCACGGCGACTCAGCTTACCTGCTTGAACCAGTCTTCGGCTTTCTTCGTGACCTCCACCACCAGCAACAAGGGCAAGGGTTAGCTCATATACCAAAGACTTATTCTCATCTATAAAGACTTACTCTCATCAATAAAGACACTAAGACTTACCTGAAGAAGGAGTTGCAGCCGGTCTGAACTCCGGCCCTCGCCAGTGAAGCAACTCGGCCGGATGGGCCCAAAATCGAGGCGCCCCTGCCCGGAGTGGCAGGACGGAGCGCACCGTTAACATCAATAAGGTGTGAGTCACCCTTAGGGAACCCGCACGGGAACGTGGAAGGTGGGCGATCTAGTAGGAAATCATCTAAGCTGCCCCTCCTGTCTTTGAGAGCTGAATCCGCTTATCCAGGGGTCCGGGATGAGCGAGGGGTACCGAAGAGCTCTCAGGTGTGTGTCTGGAGACGTCCCTGTGGAAAAGAACAGGTGAGCGTTACAGGGAGTGAGGGGATAGGAGGATAGAGAGGACAGGATGTCTTGAGCTTTCTAGATGAAGTGAGAAGCCAGTGCCGTACAGAGGGCCTGCGAGGGGACAGAAGAGGTAGCGACTGCGGCAGGATTGGCCCGTTCCTTGCAGATTTTAAAGAGTTCAGCTGAGATGTTTGATGCCACAGAGACACGGGCTTGGATATGAGCTCTTTTTTTGGTAAGGATAGAGAGCCGGTATTGCCTTTGCTGCAGGCCGCAGGCCAGTTTGACAGATGCCATTTCCTCTCAACCACCCTGCACTTGCGTTTTAGGGTGATGAAGTCTGAGTCGTACCAGGAGTTGCACTTGGCTTTGGGCTTCAGGCGGATTCTCATGACAGGGGCAAGGATATCAAGAGTATCAGAAATAGCAACGTGGAGAGTGCTGTGTCAGGATGAGAGTCAGCCGGAGAGGGGTGGGGGGTGAGAAGGTGGCAGTGAAAGCCTCAGCTGACACCCGCTTCATGGGTTGAATGACCACGAAGGTGGGTGGCAGTGATGGAAGTGGCTTAGCCTGAAGGGTAGGGAGGGTGAGGTGGGAGGAGAGGAGAAAGTGATCACTCCAGGAGAGAGGAGTGGTGCGAGGGACAGAGAGGGGAAGGTCTGAGGAGATCAGAACATCAAGAGTGTGCACTGCAGAATGAGTCGGCCCAGAGGAGAGAATAGTGAGTGAGAGAGAGTCGCAGAGGTCGTGAAAGAGTTCAGAGGCAGGACAGGAGGCATCCAGGTGGATGTTGAAGTCTCCAAGAAGGAGGAGTTGAGTAGTTGAGGCTAGGAGTGAGGAGGAGAGGACCGCCCACTCAGAGTGTAAGGATGAAATCTGACTAGGTGGCCGATAGATAGCAGCCACAGTAAGGGAATGGCTAGGGGAGAGAGAGAGCCTGCAGACGAGGCATTCAAAAGAGGAGTAGGCCTGCGTAGGAGTGACAGGAATCCCCAGGGCTACACCCCCACCAGAGTGGTTGGCCCTTGTGTAATTATTGTAGGGCATGGATCTTTGACTATTCATCATACACCTGGGAACTGTTGCAGGCCCTTAAAGAGGCCCAACGTGCCAAAAGTATCATTAGTTGGACTGATGAGATGCTCACTGGTTTTCAGGAGTTGAAAGATGTCATTTCCACTGCCCCTGCCCTCGCAACCCCGGACTACACTAAATAGTTCTCTATGTTCTCACATTGTGATGGTCTGATGATGACAGCAGTTTTGACACAACATAGTACCATGGGACACAAACCGCTTGCGTATATCAGTGGTATGCTATATTTGGTCAATCAAGGAGAGTTCATCTGTGCACAAGCATTAGCTGCAGCTTCTTTTGCCATTGAGAAGTCAGCCATGATTACCATGGGATGTTCAGTAACGCTGTGTGTGGAACACGCAGTGAATTAAATGATCTAAGTCCACATTGACAAAACAGTTGGCAACTGCATATGAAGTTATTATTTCCAACCCGTCCATCCACATTGTTCATTGTAAAACTGTAAACCCTGCTACCTTCTTGATAGAACTTTTACTGATTCTGATGACACTCATGACTGTGCCATATACGAGGGCCCGGACAATGATATCCCCAAAGCACCAGATTGTGACCTAGATGACGGAGAAACGATCTTTGTTGATGGGCCAGCAACTAATGAACAGAAGATAGGTCAGCAACATACTGGGGCAGCAGTGGTCCAGTTGGTTGATCGAGAGTATGAGGTTTGTATCCAATAAACACTACCTCTGCATTATTCTGCCCAGGCAGCCAAACTGAGGCAGCACAGGGATATTGAGTGAAGATTTACTAGGACTCGGCTTATGGGATAACAACCGTGCACTCGGAATTGTCGAGGTGGAAAAGGAGAGCGTTTTGGAGAGCAGCCAGGTCCCCAGTACAGCATGCAGCCCTTTAGACACACTGATTCATGATCTCTTGCAGCTAACGCTTGTCGCAGTTGTCAAGTGTGCAGTCCATACTAATGGCGACGACCTTGTTTCACTCAGTAACGATCCTGCAGACAGGGCAGCAAAACTAGCAGCATATTTACCAGTGCCAGATATTCCTGAGTACTGAGAAGAAAGTGATGTCCTTAATTGAAGGACAGTGTTAGTACAATTAGTTACACTTTCAGTGGTGTTAGAATGTGCTCTGTGAGAAACATTAAGGTGTCTACCTGACTAGTCCTCGGGGATCTGTCATCCAGGTGGCCAGGACATGGCCATCGCTATTGGATTAAGTTCCTGGGGGTGGACCGGTATGGCAGGATCACTTGGATGAGGGGTCCCCGGGAAGTGGAAGTGGGACACCGACAGGTGAGACACGGTACCCCCTTTCTTATAACACCTTTTCCCCATTTTATCTCATGGGATACTCATAAGTTCTACCCCCCCTTTTCCAACACAAACACTTTCCTACACCGAGACAGACAATGGAACAACACCAGGGCTGTTTACCTGACATGTCCCAACACAAGGTCAGGCAGAGTCAGGCAATTAACACTAACTATTGGAGGGAGTGCTGTTTGTGTCAAACAGATGGGAAAAGGCGGTGGTGAGCTGCACAACGAGGGGTTGGCAGGGTTTGGAGAAGAAGTGGTATGGAACATCAATAAAATCTGCTTTACAATATGGGCCATGAATGTATCGAAACTGACATGGACTGAGACAGGTGAATTTCCGGCGAAGATTCAAGCAGCTGAAGAATATGAGTTCTACTTTCGAGGGCATGGGACCGTTCCCATTGCAACTAACATCAAATGTGATAAAACACTGTTCATTCCAAATCTTGCTAAAGGAACAGCTTCCCTCATGGATATTGGGTATGCCGTCAGCAAGCAAACCTGCATCTTCTACCACCTTGGCACGGCACCTCTGAATTGACAATATTGCCGTTGACAACATTGCACTCAGCTATTCATGTGGTGCCCGAAGCTCATCTAATAATTGCATCTAAGCCTGTAGCAGAGCAACAGAATCAAGTTCCGACCCAACCCCTACAGGCAAAAAGAAAAAAACGCTCACTGAAGATACTAAAGAAGAGATCTCATTATTTGTCTGAAGATACGTGCAAGTTGCTCAAAGCCAATTCAGACAAATATCACCTGTATACCAAGATCGAAGTGTTTTTCTCCTCCCTTCTGATGCTAGGGGTCTGAACCCACAGCAAATGTTCAATGGTTACAGATTGTCACGTGGGAGGTGATACAGCTGGCTAATGACACAGAACAAGGTCTGAATGCTAACAAGGGTGAATTGCGGGTGTTCTGGTTGATGACCCTCCAAAACCGATACGGTTTGGATTGTATGCCAGCAATGGAAGGGGGTGTGTGAAAAAATATCGGACTGTCATGTTGCACGGACGTACCCTGAAATGATGCAGAAAATGGGTCCCTATAACACATCATAGGGCTCTTACACAAGTTGAAGACAGAAATGGAAAGCGAAGCAGGGGTACAGGCCGCAAATTCGTTTGACACTATGTTCTCGTGGACACCAACATGGCTTAGAGCAGTAGTGAAGATATTGGTCCCCATCGTGGTGATTCTGCTGGTGAAGTTCTGCATGTGCCAAGTGATACTTCGATGTTATGCAAAGACAATCCCAAACAGTGCAATAATAATAGTCACAATCAGGGCACGAATGGCTCTCTCTGGTACAAAGGATGGGCAGGTTCAGATGGTGGACCCAAATAAGCCACATATGGTCAGAATTGAAAGGCCCATAGACCCCCCAGGACACTGACCTCCCCCACACCAGAACCAGAGAATTATGCAGAGCATTGGGGTGACTTAGCAGGTGATTGGGGCTGTATTTAGCTCACATGTACCCTAGATAAATACACCTGAAAATTGAGAAAGCTTACTCCATGTTTGTAGGGTGTGGGTCTCTGAGTATTAAGCAAATAGGTGAGAGAAGCAGGGATTAATAAATGGATGATTAACTAAAGGGGGGAATGTTGGGAGGTTACATTCAGATCCCAGCCCCACCCAGACGATTTAGATGGTGGAAAATATACTAATACATAGGAAACAAACATTAGCGGTTACTGGGGCGTGGGGAGTCCTGTGGACTAAGGCGAGTAGTGTGAGGTGTATTGATTGTAGAAACTCATATAGGTTTTCGGTACATTTAAAACAGCCCTATAGAGTGTTAGTTAGATATACTGTGCACGTACATCACACATGGTTTAAGTCCATGCCCAATGATGAGAAACATAGAAGTGTTACTATATGCACAGTTATACCTGGAACCTCGCAGGCCATGTTGAGAACACAGAACAACAAGGCCTTGTGCTCAAATAGTTAACCCCATCCCAGCAGAGGTAAGGAACATGCACACACACACACACAAATGTATCGTGTTAGATCTTTTAGAAATTAGAAAGGAATGTGCATGGCCTAAGACGAGTAGGGCTGTCGCTGGACTTGAAGGACAAAGCCATGGGCGCCAGGCCAGAGGTCTGGAGCTGCCAAAACACAAGTTGAGATTTAGGACACCAGCGCCCCCCAGGATAATTGCCATCCCATTTGAATCTTCAGATGCCTGTGAGCAAACCATCTAATTCCTTCACAAATTATATTGATTAGTGGGACCTGCAGGAGCACCTGGCCTGCCCCTTGGGAGGAGTAGCTGATAAAGGGGGGAGGGGCAGAGGACAACTTGGCCTGTGATTTGTACCAGGAAGAGCAAAGGGTGATGCCAATGCATGCAAGAGTGTGACGCGAAGGCATAGTGGGGTGCCTGTGTGTCTGGGATGAGAAAAGTGTTGCTTTATTTGAGAGGACCAGACTGTCCATGAAGTTATCCACTGAGCTCATGTTGATGAGCATGTGCACATCACGTGATTAGGCCTTAGGGCAGGGCAGTGATTTTAGTGACTTAACCAATCAGCTAACAGCAACCGCAGGTGAAGAGACCGAAAACCCACGTGTGAAGTATTTGTAGTTGAAGATGATGCAGGGTTCATATGTCATCAGTAGTAGGTGTATAGGAGGCCGCCAAAGAGGGAGGGAGATGAACACTGTATGTCGCGTGTGTCACAAATGTCAATTTTTGGAGTTATAATGTTCTGATCGCTTTGAAGAAGAAAGAGAGCTCTGTGGCAGTGGACTTATAATACCCTGTCGCCATTTCCTTTTTATATACAATAAAGCTCTTGTTCGTCTCACAAAGGGGTTCACTAAGCCTTTTTCCCTAGAGGGTTGTTATTTATCTGTGTGGTTGTTGGTGGTCTACCCTACAGAACCTGCATAAGCCTAGCAACTAAGTCTAGACTCGCCTGGAGACATACATTAGAGGTTGCAGCTTTCACGACTCCAGTCCAGCTTAGTCAGAGGGCCCTATCTGCATTACAACTAAGGAGAGGCTGGACTACCCTACATGATTGGTTTCAGAAAACCCACCACAAGATGGTCACCAACATAGACAAGGCCATTCCCCAAGATAGTCGCTGCCTAGTCCACAGTCCCTAAAACAGTATGAACGTTCCATGCAGCAGAGGCATACCGGGCCCAGGGCTATTTAAGACATGCCGAGGGCCCATGCCCATGCTTAGTTGCAGCCTGACTAGTAGCAAGAGTGCTCAAAGCTCACAAGATTCCTGGGGCTCTGCTCCGGCCTCCCATCACTCTGCTCCATTGAGCCTGCATCTCGGCATCAGCTCCCTGAAACCTGGCATCAGCTCCCTGAAAACCTACATCAGCTCCCTGAAAACGGCATCAGTTCCCTGAAAACCTGCACCAGCTCCATGAAAACCAGCATCAGCTCCTTGAAAACTTACACCTGCAAGATAGAAAAAACAAGTTCATGCAACTGATGCTGCAAGACAGAAAAGAAGCTTAAAACAAGGAAAGCTGCGAGATAGAAAAAAGACTTTCAAGCAAGAAAGCAGTAAGACAGCAAAAGGGACTTCACAGCAAAGAAAGAAACATGATAGGACAGTAAATTCTATAGCAGAACAAGGACACAGGTAGAGCCTGAAGATCTGCAATTGGCCACAGCAGGACTGGGCCAGGGCCAGTGAAGTAACAGGTCAATATTGTGCAAGCCAAAGCATTTCATGGTGAGTCCAGCCCCCTTTCTGGGAGGTGGGGAGGATCCAGTCCTGTAGTAACACCACGCCTTCTTGTTTTAGAGGTCACTGCTGCCAACAAGCCTTCCCTGGTCGCAGGCATAACCATCTTCATGCCAAAACCCTATCCCTTTTGCCCTAATCACGCCAGTGTGCCATTGTGGGAGTACCATCTGTGGCTGTGATAGGAAGGGGTGTGAGACAGTCTACGAGGAGACCAGACTCCACGCAAGACATCGGGTGAGCGTTACAGCAACAGGTGTGGTAGATCCCGACTAAAGGGGGTAGGTGAAGGTGATCCTCCATAATCATGAGACTACAACCTATCTGGTTAAGGATGGGAAAGAGGCAGGACAAGGGAGACTTGAAAAAGCCCTCACCCCAGTACCCCAAGAGGTGGACAACTTAACAGATACAGAAAGAGGGTTACTGGGATTTGGGGAAGCCAACCTTGTTAGAAAGGAAACAGGTAGAGGTAGAAGAGAGGCCGGGGACATCACCCCATTGCAATTTTGACTTTGCCCAAAGGAACAATCCAGCCTTAACAGAGTCCTATGGGAGGGCGATCTTGGAAGAACAAGGGTGGAGTCAAGCCAGTCCTTTTTTCGTTATCAAGGAATGGTTAGTCTACAGAGGAGATGATGGAAAAGATGATCTCCACAGAACACAACTAATAGTTCGCCGCAGTCAACAGAGGATAGTGCTGGAGCTGACTCATTCCCATCTGACAGCTGCACATCAGGAAATTGGGAAAAACCGAAGCCAAGTAATACTCGGTTTTACTGGCCCGGTATTGTTCACAGATGTGAAGAACTATGTTTCTACCTGCGAGATCTGCCAGAAGACCGCAGCCACTCCAATTCCCCAGACCCCTTTACGACCCCCTTCCCATCACTGAAGTACCTTTTTCCTGCATAGCGATGGACATAGTGTGCCCGCTAGAAACATATAAGCTGGAAAATAAATGTATACTCATGATTGTAGATTAAGCTACTCGGTATCCCGAAGCATTTCCTCTTAGAAACAATATGAGTCAACAAATACTCCAACATCTACTTCCCTTCCTTTCACAAGTCGGATTCCCAAAGTAAATTCTCACGTCTCAAGGTAATACTTTTATGTAAAAAATCATGCAAGACGTAAAAGAAATACTGCATATTAAAACCACACATACCTCTGTGTATCACCCTCAAACAGATGGCCTTCTGCAAACGTTTAACAAAACATTAAAAAGAATATTCCACAAGTTGGTAGAGGCTGATGGTAGAAATGTGGGATGTTATGGTTCGCTGGGCTTTCTTTACGGTTAGGAAAACACTTCAGGCGTCTCTAGGGTATGCCCCGTTTGAATTATTTTATGGCTGAGACCCTCGGGATGTACTGGATATGTTGAAAGAGACCTGGGAAGAGAGAGAGGAGGCCATCCTACCTATTTCTCAGACATCACCGTAGCTAAATTCTCTTATGGCTGCTATTAGGGAAATCGTAAAACATTAGTTAAGTAGGACTCAGCAACAACAAAAGACACTACATGATAGATAAGCAGCAGCCCAATCTTTTTCTGTTGGCAGTCTTAGTTCTTCGCACCGCAGAGAACAAAATGATCTCTAAATGGTACAGTCCCTACACAATTCTTGAGAGAAAAGGTCCCTTGAATTATGTAGTGGCACAACCAGATAG
Source organism: Ambystoma mexicanum (assembly GCF_040938575.1). Classification (NCBI taxonomy): domain Eukaryota; kingdom Metazoa; phylum Chordata; class Amphibia; order Caudata; family Ambystomatidae; genus Ambystoma; species Ambystoma mexicanum. Next base: position 136,674,192 of record NC_090922.1, read on the forward strand.
ACATCAGAAGACACAAATCTATCATGTAAACTTGTTGAAAGAATGGAAAGTTGATCTGGTAGAGGAGACTACTGTAACCATGGCCTCCCTCAACAGCGACCAAGACCTAGAACACCAGTTGGTCCTTAACCACCTACTACTCTCCCAACAAGATGTTTGTGATCTACTTAGCCAATTCCCATAGGTCTTCTCTGTACCACCAGGGAGATTACAGCCCTTTTTTCTTGTTCTATTCCTTTAATTACTGCTTATGATAATTTCTTCTTGGGGTGATTTTACTCATTTTCCTTTGACGTTTTAATGATTGCTACTGCTATGTTACTTTAATGTTTGGAGTTTGTTATAGATATTGGCCCTGATTCATTGAATCCAGTGCAGAAAAGGTGCAAGTGCCGCGCGCCGAGAAGGAGCGTGCGCCTCGCGTGCACCAGCCGTGGCACAAAGAAACAATTGCACGGCACGCGTATATATGGATTTCCTGAGTCTTCACTAGCTGTGGCGCAAGAAACATCAAGCAGCGCCAGTAACGCCCCCAACACGCCCCTACACACAGTAAAAAGCAACATGCCTGACACGGCGCAAGCACCCGTGTCATCTCATGTCCAGCACACAACCACCCCAGCTAAATCACGTGAAAAATCTGTGCGGAGGGGGTACGCGCTGAGTTTCTGCGCAATTTGGCTGGGGTGCAGAAGGTGTACGCACTGAGTTTCCATGCGATTTGGCTGGGGTGCGGACGGGGTACGTGCTGAGTTTCCATGCAATTTGGCTGGGGTGCGAATGGGGTACACGCTGAGTTTCCACGCAATTTGGCTGGTGTGCGTCCGGGGTACGCGCTGAGTTTCCACATGATTTGGCTGGGGTGCGTCCGGGGTATGCACTGACTTCTCACGTGAATACTCTGTCCGTACCCCAGCCAAATTACGTGGAAACCCCCGCATGTACCACGTCCGCACCCCAGCGTAATCGTGTGAAAACTTAGCGCATACCGCGGACGCATCCCAGCCAAATCGCGTGGAGTCTCAGCGCATACCCCGTATGCACCCCAGTCAAATCGCGTAGAAACTGAGTGCATACCCCAGACGCACCCCAGTCAAATCTCGTGGAAAATCTGGGGTGGAATACATGCACAAATCCACTGGAAGCTGACCCCTCCTGACGGGACAGCCACACCCCATCCTGCATCACCTGTGACCACACTGCGCCGGCAGCCCACACTACAAAGGACCACCCCCAGCCCTCATCACCCGTGACCACACCCCGCAGGAAGTCCACACCACATGGAACCCCCACAGCTCACATCACCCATGACCACACCCCGCAGGCAGCCCACACCACATGGGACTCCCCCAGCCCCCATCACCCATAACCACACCCTGCAGGTAGCCCACACCACATGGGATCCCCCAGCTCCCATCACCCGTGACCACACCCCACAGGGAGCTCACACCACATGGGACCACCCCAGCCCCCATCACCCGTGACCACACCCCACAGGCAGCACACACCACAAGGAACACCTCCATCACACATGACCACACCCCGTAGGCAGCCCACACCACAAGGGACCCCCCATAACCCGTGACCACACCCCACAGGCAGCCGATACCACATTGGAACCCCCCAGCCCCTATCACCCGTGACCACACCCCTCAGGCAGGCTCCGTGTCATGGGACACCCCCACCCCCATCACCCATTACGGCAACCTGCAGACAGGCCCCTTGTCATGGGACACCCCATCACCCGTCACAGCAACCTACAGGCAGGCCCCATGTCATGGGACACCCCCACCCCATCACCCGTCATGACAACCTGCGGGCAGGCCAAGTGTCATGGGACACCCCCACCCCCATCACCCATCATGGCAACCCGCAGGGAGGCCCCGTGTCATGGGATACCCCCACCCCATCACCCGTCACGGAAACATGCAGGCAGGCCCTGTATACTGGACACCACCTGCATGCCTAATGCTTACATAGTGAGACACAGACACTCCATCGATGGCGTGTCTGTGAACTTGCATGCCATGTATTGACACCACCCTCAACCTCCTGTCCACAAAACATACAGCAAACAACAAAAAAAACATACAGCTGGCCCACACGCATCAGTGTCCCAGCTGATCACACGCAATTGCTGACTGCAACCACATCTCAACATACACATCACAAAAGTGTATGGCAAAGAAACTGAGTGCATACCCCGGATGCACCCCAGTCAAATCTCGTGGAAAATCCGGGGTGGAATACATGCACAAATCCACTGGAAGCTGACCCCTCATGACGGGACAGCCACACCCCATCCTGCATCACCTGTGACCACACTCCGCCGGCAGCCCACACTACAAGGGACCAACCCCAGCCCTCATCACCCATGACCACACCCCGCAGGAAGTCCACACCACATGGGACCCCCACAGCTCACATCACCCATGACCACACCCCGCAGGCAGCCCACACCACATGGGACTCCCCCAGCCCCCATCACCCATGACCACACCCTGCAGGTAGCCAACACCACATGGGATCCCCCAGCTCCCATCACCCGTGACCACACCCCACAGGGAGCCCACATCACATGGGACCACCCCAGCCCCCAACACCCGTGACCACACCCCACAGTCAGCACACACCACAAGGAACACCTCCATCACACGTGACCACACCCCGCAGGAAGCCCACACCACAAGGGACCCCCCATCACCCGTGACCACACCCCACAGGCAGCCCATCAGTGTCCCAGCTGATCACACGCAATTGCTGACTGCAACCACATCTCAACATACACATCACAAAAGTGTATGGCAAAGAAACTGAGTGCATACCCCGGATGCACCCCAGTCAAATCTTGTGGAATTGGAACCCCCCCAGCCCCTATCACCCGTGACCACACCCCTCAGACAGGCTCTGTGTCATGGGACACCTCCACCCCCATCACCCATTACGGCAACTTGCAGACAGGCCCCTTGTCATGGGACACCCCATCACCCGTCACAGCAATCTACAGGCAGGCCCCATGTCATGGGACACACCCACCCCATCACCCGTCATGGCAACCTGCGGGCAGGCCAAGTGTCATGGGACACCCCCGCCCCCATCACCCGTCATGGCAACCCGCAGGCAGGCCCCGTGTCATGGCATACCCCCACCCCATAACCCGTCACGGAAAAATGCAGGCAGGCCCTGTATACTGGACACCACCTGCATGCCTAATGCTTACATAGTGAGACACAGACACTCCATCGATAGCGTGTCTGTGAACTTGCATGCCATGTATTGACACCACCCTCAACCTCCTGTCCACAAAACATACAGCAAACAACAAAAAAAACATACACCTGGCCCACACGCATCAGTGTCCCAGCTGATCACACGCAATTGCTGACTGCAACCACATCTCAACATACACATCACAAAAGTGTATGGCAAAGAGCGGCCCTGCATGCCATGTGACAAAGTAATGTAAATAAAACACATGTACAAATACACACACTGTGACAGAATTCAAAGCACCCTCGATTTGTTTCACATTAAGAGAAATGTGCCTGCCGTATCATGGCATGAGCCTCAATGAGCACACATCACATGAACCTATTACCCCATAAACACACAAGTGACCCTCCCATGTGTGAGGAACATGACACAACATCCAATCAAATCACATGTCATTCGCAATGCACATGTACACAAGTGTGCTAAGGGCCAAAGAGTCCCGGGAGGGAGAACTGAGTGAAGACACTAGAAATGAGTCTGGGCAAGTGACATTGGGCCTCATTCCGAGTCGGGCGGTAGGGAATACTGGGCACCGGTAAGGAGACCGGTGCTGGTATTCCCCTACCGCCCAATTCCGAGGTCCCCTAACGGGACGCGTAAGGTACGTTTGGTCCTGTTAGGGGACCAAGGAGCAAATAACAGGCTTGCCTTTTACGAGCCCCTTATTTGCACCCTCCCCATTCCCATTGAGCCCTATGGTGGGCTCAAATTGGAATGGGGAATGGCATTTTCAATGGGGACTTACCAGTCCTGCCAAGGTCGGACTACACCGGAAAGTCCCCATTGAACTACACTGGTGCCGGACCCGTTATTGGTGGCAGTCATGGCGCAAATAGCGCCATGACTACCACCAATCTCAGAATGAGGCCCATTGAGACGTTGCCCGTGCCTAGGAAGTGTGGATAGATGAAATGTGGTTGTGGAGGTGGCAGTTCTGCACATGTGAAGGACACCTCAAGAAAAACACCCAAAACCACAACAAAGTTATTCTGGCCAGCCGGTGTCAATTACAAGCCTAAATGAAAATAGGAGTCGCTAACTGTCGGTAGGTGCCTGTTGACATACATAAACACAGTCTAAAGGTTGTGCATGCCTGCGAGCCAGTGCCTATGTGCAAGTGGCGTGCAAGGGGCTGATGCAGCCTCCTCCTCCTCCTCCACCTCCACCAACCTGGATGTCTTTCTACCATCTTCCGCATTGGATTGCCCCTGTTCTATTTCACCTGTCCCACCTACTGCCAAGGAGCCCACGACGGGCTTCACCCTCTTGGGCCTCCCCTCAGCAGCTGCGGCCATTGGCTCGGATGCAGCACCAGTCTCCTCGCTCCCCGAAGATGATATGTGCTGGGAGCGTGGCTGGGCCTTGCATCTATGCTTGGTGGAGGCATCCCTGCTACCTTGCTCCACAGCACCTTCTCTACCCTCTTCTTCCATCGTCGTGGTGGATAGAGAGACATAGAACACAAACATCAGGGTACTGAACATATGTCTGTTTTGCACAAAGTAGATGCACATGAGTGGCACTGTCAAAGGTCACAACCATCATCACCGTCCACAACACACAGGTAAGTGCAATTAACACACATGCACAATCATGTCTGGCATTCTTAGCAGACAATCTCATCCTTGGACACTGGCACTGTCAGCACTGTCAGCACCTCAATATTGTGCATTCACCTCACATGCATCATTGGTCAGACGCATCTCATTCACACACATCAGCTGGCAGTCATGAAGCAAGCCATGGAGCTATCGCGTCAGAGTGCACTAGATGTCACATTTGGCAGCATGACTCAATCACACAATCTAATGCTTAAGTGACATCCATCCCGGAATGTTGGCCAGTCACACACACACTCTTCAGACACATGGACATATGCACCATGCATGTCCAGGATGTTGCCAAAAGCACCCATGTGTGACACCTCTGACATGGCCAAGTCCAAACACACATGCAATCAACCATGTGCACGTCATTACATGCTGCCGTGCATCACATATTGCTACACAAACACTGTTGATGTGACACAAGCTTGAATGGACTCACATACAGCACTGTCTGGGACATGCACACAGACATCTGTACAAGAGGCATACCAGACATAAGGCCAAGTTGCACACTCCAACCATACATCAACATGCAAATGCACTATGGTGGACAAGTACACATGGACACTTACCAGTCGACTCCAGACAGAGTTCCAAATCCATGACCTGAGCGTACAGCGCTGGGTAGAACCGCTCAAGGACCCACTTGTTGTCGGTGGTCAACCGCCCCAGTGCCCCTCTTGGTTCATTCCAGCCTTGAGAAAGCACCGGGCCTTTGTTGAGGGTCCTGGCTTTGAAGTCCCAGCGCTTGTGGACATGGATGTAGTCGTGGGGTGCCATCCCCTTCACATTGATCGCACCCACGATGTCTGCTCATATCTTCCTCTGTCCTTCCTTGCCGGCTTGCGATGGTCCATGGAAGAGGGCATCATAATGCACCAGGACGTGCTCCACAAGGATGTCAACTTCCCTGGCTGAAAATCTGACAGCCCTCTGCGTCGCTGTTGGGGGTTGCCACTTGCCTCCGATGATGTTGCTTGAGACATGGCAACCCCCAAGGCAGGTGTGGGTGGCCAAGGTGGTCTTGGTGCTGGGCTGTGGAGCGGTGGTCTGGCACGTCGGGAGTCTTCTGGATCAGCAGATGTGGTCACAGGTCCGACGACAGGAGCACTGGCAATGACTGTACAGCAGGCACCAAAATTGCAGGGCATGTGGGCAGCAGGCACACACAGTGGGCAGGCAGCAGCAGATGGCTCGTAGGAGGCAGCTTGGGGCACTTGAAGGCAGGTAAGTTGGTTGGTAGGCAGGAGCATGGGTCGTCCGTGTTACTGGCGTGGGCAGTCGGAAACTTAGTGACTCCACACGTGCGGAAACAGCAAGTTAGCGTTGATTTAGAGGAAAGGGCATACACGCTGGACGTTGGACATTAGCGTACAGTATCGGGATAAATCAGTGCATAGGCGACCATCACACGCTTGTGCTAGTGATAGCGGACGGACATGTGGACTTCTGCGATTCTAGTGTTTCCAAGCAAACTCTTCCCTGCAGCGAGAGGGCAAGCTTTTTCATTTGGTGGGGGTTTTGCCTCCGTGTATTTTGATTTTTGTTTTTGAGGCTGGTGGTGAGTCGCGTACGCTTTTTTTCATACTGTGGGTGCCCTCTTGTCTCATGTACACCCATTTTCAAGGTCATACTACCCTACATGTCCTTCACGTACGCAATTGTTTGTGTTGCTGGGTATTACTGGGTTCAACAGCGTACTGTGTTATGTTTTTACTTTACACGTAGGCTAACGAGGGGTCACATAATTTTCATTTTTGGGGTGCCTGTGCGTTACGCAGCCCCTTTCTTTTTCCCCAGGGGTTATATTGAGCCTTGCGTAAGTACACTGGTACGTTTAACATCACGTACACTACACCCCACTGACATTGCCCAGGACAATTGATATCTGCGCCTCCCATTGCACAATTCCATCAGTGCCATGAGTAGGAGGGCAACAAGTGGGAAGGGTGACCGAGGTGGACGAGGTGGCCGAGGTGGCCGTGGTGTCCCAGCCAGGGTCAAAAGGCTGCAGGGGCAGCTGTAGCACCTGCCGCCCAGGCTCAGGGTCACACAGCCAGGCCTGTAGTGGTCCAGGCACAGGTCCACAGGGACCCACGTAGAGTAGTCCCTGTCTCGAATGGGAAGGGACGTGTCGGGAAAGTTACGGCCACCAGCCCAGGGGTCCCAGAGCAGCAGTGTCTTCTGCTGTCACTACCAGCCAGGGTCAGGAAGCTGCAGGGGCAGCTGCAGCACCTGCCACCCAGGCTCAGGAACACACAGCCAGGCCTGTAGTGGTGCAGGTACAGGTCCACAGGGACCCAGGTGCAGTAGCCCCTGTCTCAAAGGGGAAGGGACGTGTTGGAGAAGTGGCGGCCACCAGCACACATGTACGGACACCTGTAAGGCAACCTCCTGTCCAAACATCGGTGGGTAATGCCATGGCCCAGTCCACCACTGCTCCAGCCCCTACTGACCCAAGTGTTCCCAGCAACTCAGGGTCTGCAACGCCTCACAAGAAGGCAAAGTATGCAGTAGCGGCACAGGCTCCAACCCAAGGCACGGTACAGGAGACCCACACATCGAGGTAGAGGAGCGTCAGTGATGAGGAACTCAAGATCCTTGTGGACTACGTATGGGAACACAAACGTAACATGCTGGTGCAGGAAAGGAGCACACACACGCATGCTCAGCGTATGGCCCACTGGAAGCACGTCACAGATCTAATCAACGCCTTGGGGAATGAGAGGTGCACAGCTTCTAAGGCAGTGAAGCGTTGGAAGGACCTCCGATGCCGAGCCAAAGAGAAGCTGGGTAGCACCTACGCCTCTACTCTGGTGACTAGAGGTGGGCCACCACAAGAGGACGATGAGCTCACTCAACATAAAGAACAAGTCTGTGATATGATTGATGTGGAGCAGATCCAAGGCGTGGGTGACCTGGCCATTTAAGAGGACATGTCCGGTGAGTGGTGATGCGTGTGCATCTATGACATGTGTATGTTGCTTGGATGGATTGTTTTGATTGTCCGGCAGTTCTGCATGTATTTACATGACTGCCATGGGTGGGCATGTCATGGTGGACTGACACCTGCTTGTTATCCTGTAGACTGCTTGTATGAGATGTGCTGCACACGGTGACAATCATTCTCACCACACATTATCACTCCTTCCATGTCACTCTCTGTGCAGCCTCTCGTGGCGCTCTTCCTGCTCCAACCTGTGATGGTGGATAGCCTGTGATAATCTCCCACTCCACACTTTCCTTCGCTACTCACATCTGTGACATCTCTGAGAGGTTACCCTGCCACATGCACCTCATCAGAGGTATTCTTCCTTTCCTCTCATCCTCTCATTACCCCTGCAGTTCACTGTCTACAGAGGACTGGTCTTACCTATGGTGGGCAACTGCAATGGACTCTTACTAGATTTTCAGTGGTTGAACTCTCTTGCCTCTGCTACTCATCCAGACCAGGACTGTGGGAAGGTCCTTTTGGGTTGGGGCCAGCGATTGTGTCTCCCTCAAACTGTGATGATGCCACTGTCTCCCAGTGTCTACGACTGTTCTTTTCTGAACCCTGTGCATTGTCCACAAGTCCTTAGGGGTCCTGGGGCCGATATTAATTCAATTCCATCTTCAAGATTTGCTTACCTGTCATAGTCTTCACTCATCCATTTACCATTAACTCTTGGTCAGTAACTCCTCATTGCAATGAGTTGGTGGTTAATGTCTGTCTTTGGCTGGGTCCTCCCACTGGTACAGCCTCCCTGCCTCAATGGAACTGGAGATGAACCTTCTCAAGGTATGTAGGCACATCTGATGCTTCCTTATGTGTTGGATTTACTCCCCTCCTCTCCTCTGCTGGAGTCCAGGATGACTGAGATGATGAACTAGTGACCTGGCAACAATCTGATCTCCGACACGGTCCTCTGAGCCAACATTTTCACCCATGCACTACATTCCGGGCATCCCCCGCACTTGATCTCTGTTTACGGTATCCCTACAACCCACTAGCGCCACTTGACACCTGATGTGTGCATTTGCCCTTCTAGTGCCAACAGGCCACAACATTTACATGACTGGTGATGGATTTATGTTTGGAATTGAGGATGTTCACATGTTCTGCACTGCCCCCTCTCACTTCCAAACCCAGGTATCCCCTTCAACATGCCTATTCACAGGCGTGATGTCAATGTGACCTTGCATTATGGTATCAGTGTGCTTGTCTTCACTCTATTCCGACACCCTAGCATCGTTGTGCATTGTGACACTTGTGTATTTTGATTTTGTGAGTACAATGTAATGTCATGTCACAACTATTGTACATGGCTCTGGGACTGTATTCATCAGGTTTCATCCCATGCTGTTTGGCAGTTCATGCATGGCTAAGCGGCATCTGTTTATTGCATGTCAGGTGCTTGTGTGTGAAGCAGGTGCTATACACCATGCACTACATGTGTTGTTGAGCCCTTTATCACACATCCATGGCTGCATTCATAGTTCCCTTCCCTTCCATTTATACTGTGTACATGCGTGGTCTTGTGCCATGAGTGACATGGCAGGTTAATGTGTTGCATGCCAACATTGTGGTAGCTGTGTGAGTGGTCTATGCAATTAACATGGGTCTTCATTTCCTTTTCTGTCCATGTGCAGGTGATGAGGCACTTTATGCAGAGGAGGAGGGGGAGGTGGTACAGGATACTGAGTGGCTAACAACCAGGAGTGGAGGATGTGGTGTGGTAGGCCAAGAAGATCCACTGGTGCTATAGTCCATTGTGGCCCTGACTGAGTCGGAGTTCGCCTCTGATGATTCCTTTGGGTCTGGTGGTGAACCAGATATGGCTTCCTCAACACTGTCACAGGTGAGTGGATCAACTGTGGGTGCTGTTGTGTCCCAAACGTCTGCAGGGGTGAAGACCCCTCACAGCGCCAGTCAGTGTTGGTATTTCAGTCTGTGGTGGTTACGGATGCAGGGTCACGCTCCACAGTATTGGCTCCTGGTCCTGGTACAGCTGATCAAGGGAGGGATGCAATCCTGCACCCACAGAAAGGCCCATCACATCAAGGGCCAGGTTCCCTTGGGCCTGCCAGGCATGGGGTCTGCCAACGCGGGTCTGTGTGTCAGCTGGCAATACTGTGTAGGAGCAGTCCATGTATGGTGTTGCACAACAACAGGGGGCTTCCCATGAGATGTTGGCTGAGGGCATGGAACGGGTGGCCAATTCCATGTTCCCCCCAGAAAGACAGGTGGAGCTTCAGCTGCAGGCAATGCAGTCCACATGCTGCTCACACAGGCTGCACATGGAGACCAGCAATAGAAGCCTACGGATGGAACTCAGGGCTCTGCAGGCATCCCTGGTTGCAGAGGGTCGTGCACACAGGAACGGCCTGAGGCAAGAGTATAGGTCCTTCAGTACTACACTGGCTGCACTTGAGGCAGCCCGCAGTAGATGGTCTGAACAGCAGATGCAACAGTTGACTCATACCATCACAGAGGAACTCTGTGCATCCCGTGAGGTGTTGCATGGGGACCTCCAAGCCACCATGTTGCAGATGCAAGCATATCAGTCCTGCATGGCCAATGTCATGGAGGACCAGGCCAGGGCTATGCGTGGTGACCCTCCCTTAACAGTACCACCTTCTAATGCTACACCCGAGGGTGGTGACAACAGCGACATTTCTCCCAATCCCTGATAGCCGTGCAGCCTATGAACCCATGGAGGGGTTTTGATTTTTTCTTCTCAACACTTGTGCATGTGGGTGTTGATGTGCACCCTGCGCCTCGACCCTCCTGGGCAGGCCCCGCCACCCCCATCCACCATGGGCTTTTTTTTATTTCTATTGTGCATTTATGTGACAGTGGGCCTCATTACGAGGTTGGAGGTAGCCATGGCGCTATTCGCGCCACTGCTTCCGTCCAAACTCGTTTCGACTCTGCCCTGGTGAATGGAGCAATTACCGGTCCATTCCAAGGTTGGTGGGACCGGTAATTCCCCATTCACCAGGGCCATTCCCCATTCCCTTTGAGCCCCCATAGGGCTCAATGGGAATGGGGAAGGTGCTAATAATGGTACTGCAAATTGCGGTACCGTTATTAGCTCTAGAGTACCTTTGCGGGTCCCGTCCTTAACGACTGGAAAAAAACAGGCGTTAAGGTAGGACCCGCAAAGGGAACTCGTAGTAGGGTGGTAAGAGATTACTGGCACCGGTGCCCTTACCGGTGTCAGTAATCCCTTACCGCCCACCTCGTAATGAGTACCAATGTGTTGCTTTGTGTGGCATCCGAGGGCATCCACTGTATGTTCCAGCTGGACCCATAGAGGCTTGTCTTGTGTTGGTGTTTGCGCCTTGGGTCCAGACACATATGCCACTCCTGCTTCCCCTTTCCATGGACTTGCAAAGAGGGCAGCGTGTGAAAGTAACTTTCACAGACGCATTGGGCTTCCTTTCTATCTGTGGACAGTCTCAAGTCCGGCCTGTGTATACACCCCTAGTGGGATTCATGATTGGATGTCCAGTGCATGGTTGCCATCCCTTTTTGTTTGTACATTGGGATCCATCCTTTGATCATGTTCCATCTTCATGTATTGGCTTGCGTATCTGTATTATTATTGGCCTTCGGTCTGTATGTGCGTCCCTGCCCACTTTAGTTATCAGGGCCATCCCAAATAATGGAAGGGTGGCATGTGCAAGTTACGACATGTGGAGGCACTTGTGCAATTATGATTGGTCACTGTCAGACATATTCACTATTCAGGCCTGTGTATCTGTTATGTTGTACTCCCTAATTTTTGTCCCTGTGTACATTGATAGTTTGATGTGTGAGAGTGACTTGTTTATAAATGTGTTCTGTTGATTGTTGAGCACTTTGTGACAGTGGAGTTGAGTGATGGCCATTTGATTTACACTTTTGACATTGCATGCCATGGCAAGGTGTGGCGACCAGGTGACATGGAGTGTGGGATGGTTTAGGTGACATAAGGGCATTTAGAGGTGTACTTTGCCATGGTGTTAGTGACATGCTACATCTTCCATGTGCTACTTTTGTGAACACCAGATTGAGTTGGTTTAAGTTCTAAGGGATGCACACAATGTAGCACTTCCAAGGACAGGTTGTCAGGGTGGTAAGGTTGGGACAGATGATTGCCCCTTTGTCATAATCGATTGTCACCTGGAATGTGCCAGGGTTGTGTGCACTCTGCAGGGTTTGGATTTTAGGTGAAAAATTGTGCCACAAGCTGGGTACGGGCAGCCTCGCCATGTGCCCTTCTCCCATGCGCAGCCGCTGTGCATGTGGTTGGGGATGTGGGGGTACCACCATGTCCACCGGTATGCCATGCTGTGTTGCAACGTTGTGACACATGCTGCCACAATGATCCTGCATATACTACCTCACCACCAGAGTGATCAAGGGAGCAGAAGCATGGCTTTAGCACTACGAATGTGTGCTCCACTATGGCACTAGTTACAGAATGGGCTGCGTAGTATTTTAACTGGGTTGGTGTGGTGGGGTTCCGTATTGGCGTCATCATGTAGGGGCTCAGAGGGTAGACACTGTCCCCTGTGGAGATGAGATGTGTTGTCAGTGGTGTGGTTTTGTCTGTGCTAGTCATGCATGCATTTGCAGGGCCATTTGTACTCACCAATGAGCCATGTGCTGCCATGACTCCCAGCTTCCAGGGCTCGGTGTAGGGATGACATTCTGAATATGAAACTGTCATGGGTGGACCAAGGATAGTTGGCATATACAGAGGTTATGATTCCCTTGGCATCACATACAACCTGCACGTTGATGGAATGCCAGTGCTTGCGATTGCGATAGATGTGCTCCTTGGCCCTAGGTGGACGCAGGGCCACATGGGTGCAATCAATGGCACCAAGCACTTTCGGGAAGTGCGCCACCCAGTAAAAGTCCTGGACCACGGCCTGCCTTTCTGCGTGTGTTCTGGGCATGTATATGTGCCTGCGGACTGAGGGGCGTGCAGTTATGATAGCCAACATCTGGTGTAGGCAGCGTGACTGTGTGGCGTATGTGATGCACCCAACAATGCCAGTTGTCCGCTGAAATGACCCAGTGGCCAAAAAATGCAGTACATTGTGTACTTTTTTCAAAGGGCTCAGTCCTTCGGAGCAGAGGGTCGGTGATGTGAGGTCATCTTCCCACTCCGTGACCAGGTCTAATATGATAAGAGGTGGAAACCTATACCTGCCATAGACCTGGTCTTCAGGCATCCCAAAAGGGATGGTCCTGGGTAAAAAAAATGCATGCTCTGGCTGTCCTCCTCCTGCATTGTCCCACGATCACTGTTGTGAAAAACTGCACATTCATCGTAGCTGTATATGCACGTTGGCTTTTGCGCATCCTTTTTATTTATTGTTTTTAGTGTGCAGTGACACTTACGCCAGGTTTTGCGTGGCGACATGTTTCCAGATTAGCGCGTCTTTTTCTGCGCACCGGAGACCCCTGTTTGATTTCATGAATACGTGTTGTTAGCGCACGTGTGGGCATTGCATGTATTTTACTGTGCTTCTTCCCACAGAACACCCACATTTACGCTTGTTGTTACCCATTCCACGTGTTCCGCCCCCTTTTTAGGTGACTGCACTAGATGGTATGCGTCTTTGCTGGGCATCTCGTGCAAGGCGTTTGTGGTGTTGCAGTGACGTGTTGGACTCACACAGATTCTTTGCAAGTCGCGGGTAAGCCACGCACAATGTGTTCCATGAATCAACAAACAGGCGCTTGCGTGCTTTTTGCACACAATTGCCCATTTTGCCGCACAATTTTATTTCATGAATCGGACCCATTGTCTTTTCAGGTTTTGTAAAAAGTTGAAATATTTTGACACAATTTAAAAAAAATACAGCAATTATTTCATTATATCAGGACAACCGCTGGTCAAATGGTACATTTAAAACCTTACCACATCCCAGAGGAAAGGCCAGCATCTTTGATTTCACGGAGAACCTGTGGTCTTCCCCCATCATTTTAGTGGCAAATCCGGACAAGAGTTTGAGGTTCTGTATAGATTTCAGCAAACTGAAGGCCATCTCATTGTTCGATAATTACCCCATGTCACGAATCGACGAGCTTATTGAAAGTTAGGGTCATCTAAATACATATCAACTCTGGATTTAACCAAAGGATACTGGCAGGCCCCTAAAGCCCACTGATAGGGAGAAAAATGCCTTTTTGCAGCACACAGGGACTGTTTCAATTTAAAGTACTCTCCTTTGGTTTGCACAGTGCTCCTGACACATTCCAGGGGTTAATGTATATGATTTGTAGACCATACTCTAGCTTTTTTGGTGCCTACTTGGATGACATTATTATACATAGTAAGACCTGGCCCGAACACATGCAACATGTCCATGTGATCGCCAACGCCCTAAGAAGACCAGGTTTAACAGCAAACCCGAAGCAATGTCATCTGGCCATCTGGCTCAGGTCGCTGTAAAGTGCTCGGGCTACTTTGTGGGAAATCGACTGATTAAACTTCAGGGGGGAAAAGTTAAAGCAGTACAACAAACACCTGTACCTAAGATAAAGAGAGACCTTCAAGATTTTTGTAGGATTGACGGCTACTACTGACAATTTATACCGAATTATTACACCTTTGCCCCAATATTTCAGACAAGCTAAAGAATTCCCAGTCGCAAAAGCTTGTCTAGGGGAAAGAAGATCAACACAGCTGTAATTAGGATGTTTATCCTGCAGACCGAAGCCTCTAAGATCGATTTTGCAGCTGAATTATCACAAGAGCACGACGGCCTAGACACCATTACTTGAATACAAGTCGGAAGTTGTTTCCCAGTAAGCAATCATACGTGACCGTGGAACTGGAAGCTCTGGCAATCAACAGGAGGGGTATGTGATGAATCTGGAATATTCGTACTTTCTCCCAAGATGAGAGTCACCTGTTGTAGCTTGGATCACAATGTGTTTGGCTGATGTCAGGAGGAATGTATGGTGTGATGTAATGTTCCTGTGTGTTCCACGGATGACAGGAGGGGACGGCAGTTGGAGTATGAACTGGCTGCAAGGGTGTGAGGGACCAGTGTACTGTGAATGTGACATGTGGACCTAATTTACATGTGGTATATAACCTACGTTGGTATGAGACACAGGACAATAAAGCATAAATCACAGAAGCACTTAATGTATCCTGTGTCTTTTGTGTCCCGGCATACATTGCAAACACCACCACCTGTGAGGCTAGGGAAGTGAGGCTGCTCAGCAAGACCTGCTCAGGGATGTGAGCAAGTGGGACCTCACTGGGAGTGACTCCCCTCGTGAGGACATGTGTGGAACTCCCGGTCCAGAACACATTATCCGCCTAAATGGTAATTGGAAAGATGTTCATCCTGTTTTGGATTCACCGAATAGAGACATTTATTCAATTTCTGTGGCTTCAAGTAATGCTGGATCTCGCCTGAAATCCACATTCAAAGACACATCATTTTGTTTCGGATGACGTACATAAAAACCTAAAACCATGAGGAACGTTGAATCAGAGAGGAGGAATCCAACGCAGAGGTGAACCTCTGACAGAGAGACGCCCTGAAGGATCTGACCCATCCTAGACCACACAGCCAGTGGTAGTGTGGAGACACTCACAAGACGCAGGAAGGGACTTGGTCAAAAAGGAGATGGGGACAGTAAAGCTACCATTTCAACTGGTGGCACAACCACACAGAAGCTGTGGTGGGCCTGGGGCCGTTATCTGCCGCCGAGACCAGACTGCAGCAGAGGACCCAGAAGACTAAGCTCTGCACGAGAAGTGGAATAGTTACTGAGCAGCGGAAGGGAAGCAAACACTCCCCAACACCATTGAGAGGGACGAACAGAGGCATTCGGGGGCTGGGAAAGCCACAAAGGTTACAGGAGCCTGATAAACCAGAGTGGGAAGACCCCCTACTTAAGTCAAGTTGAAGCAAGCCTATTAGTGGGCCAAATGGCCACACGGGTTACTGGAGCCGAGAAAGCCTGAATGGGCAGACGCCCTCTCAATGCCCTCGTACAGCAAGCCTAGCAGAGTTCCAGAAAACTTTGGAGGGTCAGAGAAATTGAGAGACACTAATCTTTGAGGCTGGGAAAGCCAACTGGCCTACGGGAGTCCAGAAAATCCAAACCGGCAGACGCCCTACCTAAATCAAGTTGAACCAAGCCTATTACGTTGCCAGAGGGCTTTGGGGAGCTCCGAGAAGCCAAGAGACGTTAACATTCAAGGCTGGAGAAGGCAAAAGGGATACAGGAGCCGAGAAAATCTGAATGGGCAGATGCCCTATCAAGGCCCTCCTACAGCAAGCCTAGTAGGGGGCCAGATGACTTTGGAGAGTCCTGACAAACTGAGAGACTAATTCTTGAGGCTGGGAAATCCAATTGGGTTACGGGAGGCCAGAAAATCTGAACAGGCAGACACCCCACTGAGCCTGAGACGTAGTAAGCCTGAGAGAAGGCCAGATACATTTGTGAAGGTTTCTGGCCTTCAAAGCATAACAAACATAACTGTTTAGAGAGAGAACCTGGAGGGTTCCAGTGCTCAAGTGTAAAGCAAAAATAGTGTACAGAACCAGGTATAAATGTGTTGA
Organism: Ambystoma mexicanum; assembly: GCF_040938575.1. NCBI lineage: Eukaryota > Metazoa > Chordata > Amphibia > Caudata > Ambystomatidae > Ambystoma > Ambystoma mexicanum. The sequence goes on from NC_090922.1 coordinate 136,690,643, forward strand.
ATTGTATTAGGAAAACCTTTTGTTCCTGGAGTGAGAGAATTGTAAGGTACTGAGATTTGACTTACAGAACCTGCAGTGAGGTGGTGAACTGTGTTTTGCGACATTGATCAACTCGTAATTCCTAGAGGAAAGCTGATCCAGGTGATTGGGCCAGGCAGAAGCAATGAACAAAGGCTATTGCTACGGCCTCCTTCTTTTTGTAAAGATTTTCTAAGTGGTAGGGCCAGTAAGCTGAATAGGATTTGGACTCCGGACTATTTCTTTGGACTTTTACAAGCACTCTTATTTAAAGTTGTTTAGGCCTCCATCATAGCAGTAGGGCTAGAAAGGAATTTTCTTTTGGTTCTTCTTCTGGTTCAGTGGAGCTGCCATGACAATTTTCAATGTAGCCATTTGTGCTGTTAAACAATATCATTGTCATAAGGTTATTTGTGGGGAAAGTAATCATCTTTGATCTGTCCTTTGCCTGATTTTCATTTTTGTCACCTTTTCATGAAAGAACCTACTCTGGCCTTAAGAAAGTTCAAACCTATGATTTATTTGATTCTAGGATGATGTGGAAGGTTTCTGCAGAGGATATTTCCCCTTTTCTAATCGATCTGTGGAGGAAGGATGGTACCTCATCATAACACAGAGAGGTTGAGGGAAATTTCATAAGGAGTCTTAAGCAGACCCTCAAATAAAGGGCTTAACCCTTGGGTGATAGACAATCAAGCTAATGACTCCAAAATACCGCTTTCTTAACAGAAAAGGAAGAACTAGCTCCTGTCCTCAAACTTTAGCCAATAGTCAGAAGGTAAATACAGTATTACTACTTAATGTAGAAAAAATACATATTTTATTTAGCATTATGCAATAATATACACCACATTTGTCATGTAAAATAGTTAACAGTAAAATTTCAAACAAGTGTACTCGACAAGCTAGTGTAATACTAGACAACAAAATTAACTGCAAAAGTGTATACAGCACAACTCAAAAAGCAACGCCTATACAACATTGGGGGGCTTTGATGGTAAAGTGGCTTGTGTCATGCATCATTACTTAGTCATGCTCTCAATCATCACTCTTCCACTTATCCACATTCATTCCAGTCAATTAATCATATATTCATATCCATTCACACATAACAAATGTTATTCAAACAAAGGTTAAATAGCCCAACATGTTTCTTTCCTAATCTATTCAGGGAATTAATCCTTGGAAATTCATCAGGGGCAAACAAACAGTCAGCGCTGTTACACAGGGGCAGTGACTTGGTACTGTTGTACTGGCCTAGTTTACTCAAAGACCAAGTAGTCGAATCAGTACGCGAAAATTCAATTCTTCTGTCTCGTGCAGACTTGAAGAGAGGACTAACAGAGGTATCTTCCCCTGTAAGAAAGCGGTAAAGGAAAAGGAGAATTAATATCCTTTGTGGAGATTACAATATAAATGTATAATCTCACTCTAGGAGTCTGTAAATGGATTCCCCAAGCAAAATTGGCTAATGAATAGCTAGAACAAGGTTGGTTTCAGGTGGCACCGGTTGCTCAAGTGTCTTCCACCCCTTAAAAAACATCTTAGGGTGGGTGACCAATAGTAAGGGTATAAATGCTACACTCAACAATACATCGGGAACATCAAGAGTGGTAAAGCCTCATCCAAACCGTGTGGGAAAGAGAGATCAAGGAGAGAACCAAAATTCCAGTGCATCTGACCTAAAGAGATAGTGTGTCCAAGGAAAGGTGCAGGTGGTTAATCAAAAATGCCAACAGTAAGATTCCTCGTCAGGTCTTTTTACAGAATATAACTTGAACAGTAAGTCCAGTCAAGGGGAATAGTTTAGCTCTCCGCAAGAGATCAATACAGCAGGGCCTGGTTCTACTCTACAGTCCTGCTGATTAGTTTGTGGCATGCTAGTAAGTGAGAGTGTCAGTTAGACAGGTACGATCTGGCAAATGGTTACCTTGTCGGAGGTCCAGACTGTCTCATCACGCGTTGCGTATTGCAGATCATATGTCACCAAATGTTCTTAACGGTGAGTAGTAATCTCCTCATGAGGTCTACTGGAGAAAACCTACCAAAGGAAATGACATTCAATCACAAGCCATATAGAGTTTAACTCATCTTTATGGGGGTAACTGTAGCTTTGGCGGATGAGAACACACGTACAGGAGAGTATCTCTGTCTATGTACCTGTTCGGTAGTCCGCAGTCGGTGATCTACAGTGATAGAATTCCACATAATACCACACTTCTTGTATCCTTAGGGACTCAGCATGACGACCGATATGTGTATTCTTTTTTCTTTCTTCCAGTTCTATGCGAATACCATCAGGCAGTCGATTGCATTATCCTGAATGATAGTGTAATAAAGGGCCATAAAATTCATAAATTATTCCGGGTGTCCCAAAGTGAATATAGTAGCAGTGGTTAAGTGGAACACATCGGGGCATCAGTGTGGGTAATTTGCATTCCTTCCATCCAGTGAATCGGTAAGGAGACTACTACTAAATGCATTATGTGACAAAGCCCATATCATATTTTAAGACGTGCTTATACCCATTGCAGGGAACAGATAATCTCGTGCTCGAATTTCAAAGCTCACCAGACTGGCATTTTTCAATTGTACAAATCAGCTCTCCGGTTCCACGGCCACGGTCGATGGAGCACCGTCACCACTTAGTAAATTATTTGTATTTTTCTCCAGGTTACAGCTCACTCTTTTCTTAAGGGGCGTGTGTTAGGTAGATTCTATGTGAAGGAGTGCAAGATCGAGCTTGAATTAGCTGTGACTGTTCAATGGTCTATGGGTCTTGAAAACCTCTGGGGGTGGAAAGTCGCGGCTTAACTTAATATCAGTTCGACTGCAGGAAGTTGAGACGAGGTCCCGTGCCGTCTGTTCCATTTGTGTGGTGCGCGAGGATCAGGCAGCTTCAATGCTGGTCTCTCCGGCTCGTAATCGCGTTCATACGGGTTGGACTAGAAAGGTGCTTTTAAATTGCTGCCGGCTTATGAGTAGCCTATCTTTGCAGTGCATGTGCTACTTGGCGAGTATCTCGTCACGTGATCGTATTCCTAAGCGTGAGAATTTACATTACGGTGCCGTGAGTGCTGCATAGCACAGTGAGCATTGTGTTGATGTCATCAGCAATCCCAAAAAAATCGAAAGGGCAACAAGCAGTTAGTCAAGGTGCCTGATCTCCTCTGGTCCTGAGAGGTCAGTATACCAGAGGCTAAGGTATGCAAGGGTGTATCACTCCAGCGCAGGTAAACCAGTGGATAAAATAAACAAATGCACCATGTCCATCACCTATTAGTATGGACAGCAGTGTCTAAGCTTGGTGAAGAGTAAATGTCCACTGGTGGAAAATGGCCATTAGTGCAAGAGATCAGAGCAGAGATAGTCACAATTCTGTGTTGTTTCACAAGGGAATGTTTCTTACCAAAGGTAAGGATTCCAAAGACTATTGCATTTGTCAATTGTTGAACTGTGTCCGAACGGCAATAGGTTACATGACCCAATCCATTTTCTCATTTAGGCATATGTCCATGCTCTTAGTCAAGAAGACAAACTCCTGTTCTTTCCTTGACAAGAGAAGCCTGTTCCGGGTGGTATCATTGCTGAGCTTGAGTTTATATATAATGGATCACGTCAGGTCATGGATTTGATGGCTATTCTCTATCCAGTGATCAACAAGTGGAGCATCTTTAGTTCGATTTTTTTATGCAGCTGCGGTGTTCACCTATGCGTAGTTTTACTTTTCTTTCTGTTTTACCTATGTAAATTTTATTACATGGGCACCAGATCGCATAGATTACCCAACCAGTGTTGCAGTTTGTGAGAGTTTTCTATTGCCATGGTGTTCGAAGTCCAATATTGATAGAGGAACTTTTCCTTGTAAATGCACAGCAGGTGCACGATCCACATAGAAAATGTCCAACTACTTCCTGTAGGCCCCATTGTTGTCTCAAAGTTGGGGGAGTTTTTGGTTTGAGTGTTACATCATTCCGAGTAATTTGTTCTTTGATTTTCCGGCTCTGTTCAAAGGCTACAATTGGTCTCTGAATGGTTCCTACCACTCTACAGAAAGAAGTTGTGAGACCACTTCATTATAAAGCAAACATGCACGCAACAGAGCTTGGGAATTATTTCCCAATTAACATCTTGCTCTCCTTGGCAAAGATCATTGAAAGGAAAGAAGTTGATCATATACAGGGACATCTGGAGGACTACCATCTTCTCCATCCCATCCAGTCGGCTTTCAGATTTCGGCATGGAACAGAGTAAGCATTGGTTGAAGTATGGGACAATTTGTTGGCTATGGCAGAGCCCAGGGTTGCCTCACTGCTGGTGCTGCTGATCTGTCAGTTGTGGTTGACACCAATGACTGTGAGATTTTGTTGTCATGGGCAGCATGGCTAGCTTCGGGCCAAAAAATGCCTGCAACTCCTTGAGCTCTACTCGGCAAGTTCCCAGCGGCACATCACTTGCAGGCGTCAGAGGCAAAGAGTCACCTCGACTGCAGGGAAAGCAGGTGGTGATGCCCAGGCAGGCGTGGAAGTAAGCAGCGAGCCATGGAGCACAGTAAGGATCGGCTGCTTTGCCCACACAGTGAGCGGTACCTAGGCCTAAAGCACATAATTGGCCAATTCGATGTGATATTACTGCATTTTAAAGACCAAACACAAAAAATATTTATTTTGTTTGCCCTTTTTTGTGTCAGCTTTAAAATACAGCAATATGACATGCCCACCCCACCCAAGGTGATCCCTTCCCCTCCCCCACCCTCTCCTGCTGGTTGTTATGTAAAACAGGGGAGTTTACCCCTTAATCCAACCTTTCCGCACCCCTTCCCAGCACATCACACACCAAGTCCACACACATCCGTACACACAAACACTCACACAGTCAAACACTCATGCAGATACCCACACACAAATACCCAGACACTCACCTGTCAGCCCCTGCATGCACTTGTGCGGCCAGAGAGCGGTAATTCTAAATTGATCTTTTTAGTTTTTGGTCATGTAAAAAGTATGTTTTCACTTAATACCAACTGGCCAAGTAGCGAACATGAGGACCGCTACTCCAGCAAAGGCGAATGAGGTAGGTGGTGCCTCTCTCCCATGCTGGAAAACAAAGTCAGTAGGAATTGCCAATGAGCACCCGACTGTGGGGGATGTAAAAATAACTAAAATAGACATGAATATGTAGGATCGAAGCAGTATCCTCTTTCATAGCGGTTTATAGTGATATAATCGAAAACAAAAAGGTCGAAAGTCAAATGGTCGGAAAAAAAAGGTAAACAAAAAAGTCGCTTTTTTTAATGTCTTTTTTTTTCAAATGGGCCCCCATCCCCCAACCCACCTTTTTTTAAAAAAAAATTGTTTTACCCATTTTTTTTTATTCCCGGACCCCAAAATAAATATATAATTAAAAAAAGAGGAATTTGACTTTTTTTTTTCGACATTTATTTTTCGACATTTTTGTCTTTCGACCTTTTATTTTCGATATTTTGACTGCACACCCACCTATATAAAATGGCTCCTACAATGAAAATGGAGGCAAATGAAAAGATGCAATATACACACCCTGCCGCAAAGAAGGATGGACTACACGCCAGCAGTATAATAATAGAGGGTGAATCACTTCCACAGACTCAGCAATACCAAAGGACCATAGTCTCTGTACGGATTACACAGTACCTTAAGACAGGATCAATCAGCTGAGGCACAGACTGAGCAGGGTGGCAATGCCTGGCTCAGAAACAATAACAGCAATGAAGGCCATGGAAATGCATCGCACAGACCACCTTGCAGGGAATGAAGCCTCAAATATGACAGGCACCCTGGCAGCAATTCTCCATCAAATGTCTGCCCTATGGGTCACAATAGACTCAATCAATACTCGCACCTCAGCGACCTACGTGGAAGTAGTATTTCTCTCAGAAAAACTCCACCAGCAAGCAGAAAGACTTATTGGTGTGGAAGAGAGGAAGGAAAGAGTGGAAAATAGATTAGAAGGCCTAGAACATATGCAATTATAACTGCAATTTGGAAGATAGCACCAGGCTGGCCAATAATTATCTTTTAGGCATCCACAGGGACCTAAGAGCAAAAAAACACAGTGGCCCTCATTCCGAGTTTGGAGGTAAGTAACGCTCCTTACCGGCATGGCGTAAATAGCGTGTCCGGGCAGTCATCAGTCCGCTAATAGAGGACTATTACGACTTTGCGGGCACAAGCTTTACGCAATGCCGGTAAGGTCATTTGCGCCATGCCCTTAAAGGCACTTAAAATGCCCTTAGCGGCATCAAGCATAGCGCAGATAACACTACCAACAAGGTCCAATGCGGCATTAGCAGTGACCGTTATTAGCGGTGACCACTAATAACGGTCACTGCTATTAACGGTCACCGCTGATAAGCGCAACCGGAAGTAGCGTCATCGTACAGGAACGGGAAGGAGCACGGCAGCCATCTTTAAAAACACCATCCATTGCCATCCTCACCACACAGAACCCCTCGGACTCTGCTGTTTTTTGGAAAAGATCCACCTATAATACCACTATACCCAAGGCCCTGAAGAAGGGAGCTGCTCTCCTGCAGAAAGAAAGGTTCAATGCGGATGAGCTTCAGATGCTGGTAGACACACTGCAGGAGCATGCTTCCATATTTTTCCCTAATAACATGAAGAGAGAGGCAGTACTGAAGAAGAAGGAGATATGGGCACTTGTTGCTCAGAAGGTCAGTGCTGTGGGGAACACCCACGCACGATCAAAGACTGTCGCAAACGCTGGGACGACCTGCGACTTAGGGTACAAAACATCCTCTCAGTGAGCGGCAGCCAGGCAATGGGAACAGGAGGAGGTCCCAGTTCCCCAATCAAGCTCACACCATGTGTGGACATCTGCTCCTGCATGATAGGGATAGAGGGGATTGAAGGTGTTGGCGAGATGGAGTGTGGTGCCACAACATCGGGCGATGGAGGTGAGTGTCCAAAGTAAACATTGTAATGCCAAATCTAATGAAAGTCAACCAATATGTCAGTTGAGAGTCAAGCCATGGCCCAACACACACACACACTCCCAGTAAAGCAGGCGGACACATTACAGACACATGCAGATGCCTGCTGCAAGGCAATATCGTACATGACACATACCACACAAAGATGTAAATGCCATGAGTCACACAGCGTGCAGGACCAAAATACTATGCATGTCAGATAGCAGTGCTCTTGGGCAACATGAGTGACGCCGACGTATGCCTGCATAAACCACCCATGTATCAAAGAACGTGCTCATCCCAACACAAATGCCTATTGCCTATTAGCCCCAATTGTGTCAAGTGCGAAAAATACAAGTACCAGAATCCTCAGAGCTAATTAACTTGTCACACCTGAAACAGAAATGCAGACCCGCCTGAAAAAACAAAGAAACTCAGCCTCCCTGAAGATTGATGAAGTCATGAAAACGTGCGTTAGGAGGAGAAGCTAAAGACTGGTAATAGAGCGCCTGCCTTCACATCTTTAAAAATTATGCAGAATGTATCAATATACTCTATCAGACCACCCATGGCAGATAAGTGTCCAAATGTTCTGACTTGAGTGTCGTGTAGACCGATGAGACCTCCGTCCCCAAGTGACGCACAGGGTAACTAATAGAAACCAGCTGTGCGACCCTTGAGGCCACAGGTGAGAGATGTCTTCCCAGATCCACGGAGCCTCTGGAACACCGATGCTGCTGTCAAGAAGGAAGGAGGTTAAGCACCAGGCAATCACAATACAGCAGGTAAACAAAAGAATCTAAAGTGTCTTACCTATCTGGTGTAAGGGAGACCCAGGTAACCTAGTAGGGAGGTTCGAGGCTCAACAAGATACAGCGGTCCCTGGAGTGGTAGAACCGCAGGTAAGCGTGGATACGGGTAGGCCACCTGTAAGATAGGGCTTGACTTGGGCGTAGGAGTACAGCAAGATACTCAGGGATGATCCAAAGACAAGTCGATGTGCAGTCCAAAAAATCCGGCAACAGGTAAACAGTTCCAAGCAAAGGTACAAAGGGGTGTCCAAGAGAGTCCAAGATAGAGTTCCGTGGTCGAGGTAGCAAGGAGCAAGTAGTAACGCCAAACAGGGTCCGAAGCCAGCTGAGAAGCAATGATCGACCTGCCTCTCAGTTCTTTATACTGTGTGTCCCTGGGTCATGTGACGTCTCTGGGTCATGTGACGTCCACCAAGATCACGTGAGGAACGCCACACTGTATCACATGACCGACGTGATGACGTAACGCCGCCCCTTCTGCGATATATTCTCCAAGGCAGTTGCCAATGCAGGAAAGGTTGTAATCGAGCCCGTACACCAAAGGAGGTACGGTGTTTTCGGTTCTGTGGGTTCACCGAATCCCTTGAGCCTCGAAGCTGGGGTGGAGAAGTTGGGGGAATGTGAGCAGTGTTCTGATGTGGGGAGGCCTGATGTGCCGAGGATCGCCTAACATAGCCCCTCCCCAACGGCCCACGACCCCGTGGGCAGGATGGATGGTCTAAATGGAAACGGGCTACCAAGCGAGGGGCGTTCAGGTCAGAGGCGGAAACCCACGAACGTTCCTCCGGGCCGTAACCCTTCCAATCCACCAGATACTGGATCCCACCCCTAAACCATCTGGAGCCCAAAATGGCCGACACCTCGAAAACATCAGGAGAGGTCAAGGACACCGGCGCAACAGGGGTGCGAAGACGGACAGAGTCGGGACAAGGTTTGAGGAGGGAGACATGAAACACAGGATGGATGCGCCAAGAGCTGGGAAGCACTAGACGGAAAGCCACCGGATTCACAACCTTGGATATCACATAAGGACCGACAAAGCGAGGTAGCAACTTCCGACAACCCACTAGGCGAAGATGACGTGAAGACAACCAGACCCTGGAACCCACCACCAGAGGGGGAGCAGCCCGACGTTTGCCATCCACACGGCCTTCATAGCAGCCTTAGCTTCAGTGAGATGAACCACTGTACTAGCGTGTAAGGCAGAAAGATCCCTAAGACATGTCGTGGCCGCAGGGTTCGCAGAACCAGAAGCATCAGGGACCGGCAAGACCTTGGGATGCTGGCCATAGAGGGCGTAAAAAGGAGAATAACCAGTGGCTGAATGAGCCGCATTATTATATGCGAACTCTGCAAGCCGTAAAGCGGCCAACCAAGAGGTCTGATGTTGCAATATAAGGCAACGAAGGTATTGTTCCATAGATTGATTCGTCCTTTCGGTCTGTCCATCGGTCTCAGGATGATAGGCCGAAGAATACCTGGTATCAATGCCCAATAGCTTCGTCAGGGATCTCCAAAACTGAGAGGTGAACTGTGACCCTCGATCAGATATAATGACCGAAGGAAGGCCGAATAGCATAAACACATGTTCAAAAAACAACTCCGCTAATACAGGAGCCGAAGGGATACCTTTGCAATGAACAAAACGGGCCATTTTAGTGAACGTGTCCACCACCACCCAGATGGAGTCAAAGCCCTTCGACTTGGGGAGATCAGTAACGAAATCCATCATCAACGTATGCCAGGGCCTGGGAGGTACCGGAAGCGGAAGCAACAACCCAATCGGTCGACCCCTTTGATGTTTAGCCTGAGCACATACTGCGCATGATCTAACATAACATTCTACATCGCGCCTCATAGAAGGCCACCAACACCAACGCTTGAGAAGATCTAGAGTGCGCTCTTGTCCGGGGTGAGCGTTAAAGGGGGCGTCATGGGACCACTCAAGGGCCAGATTACGTGTGTCAGGTGTGGGAAGGAACAGGCGTTCATGTACGAACGGCAGTCCATAGGAATACACCGGGTCCCATTCTCGCAACTGATCAGAATGTTTACTAGTCCAGGATCGAACCGAGTTCATCAGTGACAATGAGGGAGTACATAGACAAATCACATGACTCTTTCCGAGAACAGTGTCAGGGAATGTAGGCAATTGGACCCCCCCCCGGGGAACGTGACAAGGCATCCGCCTTCCCATGTGCCGTTCCAGGACGGTGCATAATACGGAAGTCAAAAGAGGAAAAGAAAAGATGCCATCGGACCTGTCTGCTATTTATGCATTTCAAAGAGGCCAAATCCTGTAGATTCCGATGATCGGAGTATACTGTGATGGGATGTTTAGCCCCCAGAAGATGATGACGCCAAACACGGAACGCGTCCATGACAGCCAAGAGTTCTTTCTCCGTAACGGTATAATGAGACTCATTACTGGAAAACTTACGGGAGTGGTATGCCACTGGATGTAATTTGCCTGTATTAGGACATGATTGTGACAGTACCGCCCCGAGGGCAAAGGAAGAGGCATCTGCCTCGACTATGAACGGAAGATCAGGATTGGGATGTTGGAGTACCGGTGCGGTAGTAAAGGCGGTTTTCAAAGTATCAAAAGCCTCCTGCTGTTCTCTCTGCCACTGATATGGCACCCGAGGACTAGTCAGGGCCGTGAGTGGGGCTACAATCGTAGAAAAGGAAGAAATGAAACGCCTATAAAAGTTGGCGAATCCTAAAAAGGCCTGCAAGGACTTGAGTGTTTGAGGTACTGGCCAATCTAAGACTGCTTTGACCTTAGACTCGTTCATGGATAACGCCCCAGGGGTGATGTGGAAACCCAAAAACTCAACAGAGGTCTTATGGAACTGACATTTCTCAGGTTTGGCAAATAAGGAATGTGTTCTTAAACGGGTTAATACTTCTCGGACGTGTTTTACATGGTCATCAAGATCACGAGAGAAGATCAGGATGTCGTCCAAATACACAACCATGTACACATCCAGAATATCCCTGAAAATGTCATTCATGAATCGTTGGAACGTGGCCGGGGCGTTACATAAGCCAAAGGGCATGACAAGATATTCGTACAAGCCGTAATGAGTACAAAAAGCAGTTTTCCACTCGTCTCCCTCGCGAACGCGTACTAAATTGTATGCGCCGCGTAGATCAAGTTTGGTAAAAATGGAAGCACGTGTTAAATGATCTAAGAGTGGAGTAATTAACGGGATGGGATATCTATCCTTCTTGGTGATAGCGTTAAGACGCCGATAATCCACACAAGGACGTAGATCCCCCTCCTTCTTGGGTACAAAGAAGATAGGACTAGCCGCTGGTGAAGTGGAGGGGCGGATGTGTCCTAAACGCAGGGCGTTCTGTACATATTCTTTTAACACCAGTTCCTCCGAAGGAGACAAAGAGTAGATCCTGCCCGAAGGAACAGTGGAATCGGGAAGTAATTCGATTGGGCAGTCATACGTTCGATGTGGAGGAAGTACCTCAGACGAGCCTCGATCGAAAACTGATTCGAAAGCCCGATATTCTGGCGGAATCCCAGACATCAACCCCCCAACAGTATGGGACTGTATGACTTCTGGATCGTCAGCGGTTAGTGTGAGTTGTGCTAAGGCTCCCAAGAACCGAGAGGGCGTGTCAGGGACTTGATGGACCGGGAGACAATAATTCTGACAAATCTCGGACTCAAAGAGTACAGTGCCTGCTTGCCAATTGATCAGGGGATTATGTTCACGTAACCAGGGAATCCCTAGTATGATACCGAATTGAGGTGCGGTGATCAGATCAAAACTTAAGGTTTCTGTGTGTATGTCTTGGATGTTCAACAAGAGGGGTGCAGTTTGTTGTCTAACAGGACCAGAAACCAATGCGGAGCCGTCTACGGCTTGGACATGTTCCGGTCGTGTTTTTACCACTAAGGGTAGATTGAGGGTATGGGCCAAATCAATATCTATGTAATTACCAGTGGCACCGGAATCAATAATGATATTGACTGCATGAAGAAGGCCAGTAGAGGGACATAGAGTAGCCTTTACGGAGATGGGTTGAACACGAGCAAAGGCAAGAGGGATACCCGGAGAAGAAGAAGGGACACTCGACCTGTTCTCCGGTTCTAAGGTCGAGCCACCCGAAAAACCTGACTCTTCTTGGGACGTCGAGGACACTCTTTCACGAAATGTTCAGTGGTGCCACAATAAAAGCATGCATTATCTACCCTTCTACGTTCCCTCTCAGATGTTGTAATAGGACTGCGTAATCCTCCCACTTGCATAGGTTCTTCAGTACTAGAAGCGGGAGTACTAACAAGAGTAGGAGAGGAAGAGGCCCCCAATTCAGCTCTACGCTCCGATCGTCGTGCATCTACCTGCAGGACGAGATCAACCAATTCCTGATACTGAGTAGGCATAGAAGGGATCACTGCTAGAGCGTCTTTCATGGTGTTACTTAACCCCCTATAAAAGACCACCGCCCGCTTGTTTTCTGGCCATGACGTTTCCGCAACTAGCTGATTGAACCGGGTGATGTAATCAATCAGAGTCCTTTTGCCCTGAGTCAATTCCAACAACTCCAGATCCCTAGACTGTGCCTTGTGTCGGGTATCGAATACTCGGGACATTTCTAGGATCAACAAATCAAAGTCATAAAGAACTGGACTATTGTTCTCTAACAGGGGATTAGCCCAAGCGGCAGCTGTTCCAGCTAAATGGGAAAGGGCGAAGGCGGCCTTAGCAGTGGACGTGGGAAAAGCCAAAGGCCTGCATAAGAAATGTAACTTGCACTGGTTAACAAAGGTTCTGAATTTCTTGGGATCGCCTTGGTAGCGTTCAGGAGCAGCCAGGGGGGAAGGAGTTGGGAGGATTATTGGAGTCGGGACTGTAGAAGTAGCCAAGGGAGGGGGTGTAGTGGGGAAGCTGCCATCTCCAAACTCAGGGTCTGCAGGAAGGGAGTGTTGAACGCTCTGTATGGTGTCCAACCTTTGATGGATCACCGTGTTCGCAGCGGCCATATCTGCCCTTAATATTGTAATTGCCTGAACTAAAGCAGTTATGGGTTCGTCCGTGGATCCCTGCATCGTCTAACACGACTATACGGCTTCTCAGTCTGTTCTGACTTGAGTGTCGTGTAGACCGATGAGACCTCCGTCCCCAAGTGACGCACAGGGTAACTAATAGAAACCAGCTGTGCGACCCTTGAGGCCACAGGTGAGAGATGTCTTCCCAGATCCACGGAGCCTCTGGAACACCGATGCTGCTGTCAAGAAGGAAGGAGGTTAAGCACCAGGCAATCACAATACAGCAGGTAAACAAAAGAATCTAAAGTGTCTTACCTATCTGGTGTAAGGGAGACCCAGGTAACCTAGTAGGGAGGTTCGAGGCTCAACAAGATACAGCGGTCCCTGGAGTGGTAGAACCGCAGGTAAGCGTGGATACGGGTAGGCCACCTGTAAGATAGGGCTTCACTTGGGCGTAGGAGTACAGCAAGATACTCAGGGTGATCCAAAGACAAGTCGATGTGCAGTCCAAAAAATCCGGCAACAGGTAAACAGTTCCAAGCAAAGGTACAAAGGGGTGTCCAAGAGAGTCCAAGATAGAGTTCCGTGGTCGAGGTAGCAAGGAGCAAGTAGTAACGCCAAACAGGGTCCGAAGCCAGCTGAGAAGCAATGATCGACCTGCCTCTCAGTTCTTTATACTGTGTGTCCCTGGGTCATGTGACGTCTCTGGGTCATGTGACGTCCACCAAGATCACGTGAGGAACGCCACACTGTATCACATGACCGACGTGATGACGTAACGCCGCCCCTTCTGCGATATATTCTCCAAGGCAGTTGCCAATGCAGGAAAGGTTGTAATCGAGCCCGTACACCAAAGGAGGTACGGTGTTTTCGGTTCTGTGGGTTCACCGAATCCCTTGAGCCTCGAAGCTGGGGTGGAGAAGTTGGGGGAATGTGAGCAGTGTTCTGATGTGGGGAGGCCTGATGTGCCGAGGATCGCCTAACACCAAACACTCTTGTATTCCAGGAGCACATAATGTCTGGTCATGGTGATATAGCAGAGAATTGTTTCTTAAAAACCTTAAGCAACCATTGCAAGCAACCGTCACCCGTATCCACCTCTTCTTTGTTAATATTTAATCTATTCACTGTGTTTAGATGTTTGTGATGGTCAACCCTTGTAATACCTTGATCAACATGTGTTAGTCCTGGACATTCTTTAGACAATCGGCACGTAGCCTTAGTAGATCTATGCTTAGGCAGGCTATTTATATTTTTACTTGGTAGCGTGTTTACAATTTTACAATTTAACATGAATATCCTAATCTAAAGAGCTCAGTTTCATAGTGCAGGAAATAATCTAGTGTAGTGGTAAGGCAGTATCAACAATTGGTCGACAGTTTTAATATTGTCAGTTGTAATCACACGAAGGGCTATCACGTTGTGCAGAATACGCAATACTGCTGTCCGATTAAGGGGAGGATGATATTTGGAGGGTAAAACAGTCATTAATTGGAGAGCCCTAATGTATCCTATGTTGAAAGCCTCTGCATAGTCTCCGGTAACTCTCTCATTTGGATGATTGCTACCCACAGTGGCCTGCAGAGTGCTGTTCTTCCTTATATGAGGAACAGTGGTAGAAGTGCATGTTTCTACAACAATAGTATTGGGTACGTGTGTTTTAGGAAGGGATGCGGATGTCCTTCATCAGAAAATAACTTTGGAATATCCACTATTACTAAATCAGCAGTGACTTCACTTGATTTCTTACTTATTTTCTTTTTTGGGAATATTTTCTTTTTTGGCTGGTTAACAGTGATCTCATTAACATGAATAATGCCATTGGCTTGCTCTGGTTCAAGCATATAGTGCCTGATATCGTAACCGTTAGGGATAGTACTGTTACGCACTAATACCATTTATTGGATCTGAGTGAAAGGTGAGTCTGAGTTGGTTGGTTGGGAGATGTCTGCATTGGGTCTGTTGTCAGGCTTCACAATGTTTAGATTGGTACAGTCCCCATTAATAACACACACATTATTTATAAGTCTAGTGCGTTTTGCACACATACATGCTTGTGAAATGACTTTCTTTTTTGCGTGATTTCATCATTTTTCTGGGAACCACATCCGCACTGACATCCTCATCAAGTTCTACAGTATTACCCCCAATATATATAAAGTTTGGCCTGGCTATAGCATATATTCAAAAACAAACAAGCTGGCTTCAGAAGAGGCTTCGTACCCTATCAAACCTGCTGACTTTGAAATATCTGGAAAGGATTACCAAAATGAACGGTGGCCGCCCTCTGTATCTCTGCTTTGTGGACTACAGAGCTGCATTTGAAATGGTAATTATGACACGCCTTTGGCAAAAACTAGAGGGCTGTGGTCTTAACACGCAGTTAAAATACGTACAAATCAGGAGGGTGATTTAGCGTGACCACAGCCACAAATCACAGACTAAAACAAGGTGTCAAAACTCGATTTCCCTTCCTCAATCCCCTCCTCACCTGGATCCGATGAGAGGCAGTCTGAAGAATCCTTCCTTGTCTTCTTCTTTCCATCCACTGCCTCCTTCTTCTTTTTCCCTTTGCGGTCGTACGGATATGAGCGGGCTCCCCCGGATGCCACCTTGCCCAAGTGAGGGACACCGTGGGCAAAAGGGGAACTCCGGGGAGCTGACCCCCCTTCCCCACCAATCAGGGAAAAAAGCCCTTAGGCTAAAGAAAACCCTGATGTGTTGATGGGACCTCACTCCGGGACTGTCGACGTGATGACTGAGTATTGTCGCACTTAGATGAGGATCCAATGGTGGATGTATTTCCCAGCAGCAATAATTCCGGTGGTAGTCGAGTCTCTCCTGGGACAGGGGAAGGCCAGGAGGTGGGTAAATGAGGGGAAAAGAGGCTGGCAGTTTGGCGCACCAGAGGAGTGGAATGAACGTAAGGCACCCAGGAGAGCCGAACAGGAGGAAAGTTACCGCACCGGCGTAATGTAAGACAGGTAGAGCAGCAGCTGGCACGGTAAGCAAGGAGAGGGAAGGAGAGATTCAGGAATTGAAGCAGGATTAAGGTAAGGAAACAGCAGGTAACCTGGAAGACATTGAGGGACGCTGGAACACAGGTTGGAAGGACACACAAGCGAGCGTACCGACGGGTGAGCACGGTTGCAACACTCCGATCCAACTGCAGTAGCACCTTTCATTGTGGTGGCGGTCCTCTTGGTAATAGACTAGACTGCTGTGGTGGATGCAGGAAGAAACATGACGGCACATTAATGGCAGCTCTATTGTGTCCACAGGCGCCACGGGAGAATCCTGTCAGTATAACCCTGTCTCATCAGGGTTCCCCTTGGTTTGTTAGGATGCAGTCTGTGGAACCGTTGTACCAAAAGGGGTGGTTCCCAAGTCCTTTCTGCTGCAGTATAGCCCTTCCAGTCGATAAGATTTTGCAGAGTGCCTTTTCTGTAGCAGGAATCTACCAGTCGGGACACTTCGTACTCGTCTGGTCAGCATCTTTAGGCAAGGCTTGTTTCTTGAGGTTTCGCTTGTAGTGATCTGGTAGATATTCCTTGAGAAGGAACGTGTGAAATACCGGATGAACCCTCCTCACCTTCTGGATTGATACAAGGCTGGATCCGGTACGGTCCCATGTATTTCAGAGCGAACTTGCCTGCATGAGCCCACTGAGGAAGAAACCGTGTGGAGAGCCAGACCTTGGTCCCCTTGACCCAAGCCTTGTTAGGTCTTCTCTTGCAGTCGGTGTGTTTGTTGCTGATCTCCTTGCTGACGTCTAGGTGTTGTACCGCCTCTTTGCAGGTATCTTTTAAGGTCTCTAGGAGCTGGTCCACTGAAGGTATCTTGGACGGTGTTATGCTCCTGTCGGGAAGGTGTCTGGGATTGTACCCATATGTAGAGAAGAAGGGACTCATCCCCAGGGATTTGTGCTTGGTGTTATTGTAAATTAATTCTGCCAGAGGTAGCAGGTCCACCCAATCATCTGGTTGCAGAAGCATCTAAGGTATTGTTCTAGGTTGCCGTTTAGGCATTCTGTTTGGCCATTGCTTTGTGTGTGGTATCCGGAGAACAAAGCCCGGTGTACACCTACACCTTTACACAGAGTGGACCAGAATACCGAGGTGAACTGGGTGCCCCTGTCAGACACAATAGTAATGGGTTTGCCATGCAGACAGACTATTCCCTTAAGAAGGCGATGGCAGTCTCTGGGGCTGAGGGAAGACGTCTCATAGCGTTGAAGTGAGCCAGTTTACTGGAGGAATCAATCAGGACCATTATAGTTGTCTTGTTTTTGGATGGTGGGAGTTCTACCACAAAGTCCATGGACACATGTTGCCATGGTCCGAAAGGTGTCTTGTCCTGTTGTAGCAGTCCCGTTGGTCTTTCGGGTGGTATGCTTGCTGCTGGCACATACAAGACAGGTGGTCACATAGGCTTTAACATCCTTGTTTCTGGAAGGCCACCATAAATACCTAATTACTAATTTGGTGGTGGCATGGGTTCCTTTATGTCCAGCGGTGGGAATCTCATGGCACCATGACATTGCTTTTGTTTGTAGCTCCTTGGTGGGTAGATAAAGCGCATGTTCATGAGAGAACATCCCTCGCTGTCTTTCAAGTAGGGGATGCCCAGGAAGGCGTGGGAGTGTAGAAGGTACAGAGGCTTTCTGAACCTGTTGAAGGAAATCCCCAGCAGTTGCCAGTATTCATTTTCCCGCTAACACTCTTTCTGGACCGGGGTTTGGATCGTCTTCTTACTCTAGACTGCGAGATAGGGCATCAGCAAGGATGCTTTCTTTGCCTGGGATGTACGTGATCTCAAAGTCGTACTGGGCAAAAAAGTAGGCCCAGGGAGCATGTCTTGATTTTTTACATTCCATCTGGCTGAGCACTCGGAGGTTGCGATGGTCAGTTCTTACTAAAATGGGGAAGGCTGCACCCTGCAGTATATGGCGCCATTCTTCACAGGCCTGTTTGATCGCTAGTAGTTCCTTCTCAATCACTGCAAAGTTCTTTTCACTTGATGTTAACGTATGGGAGTAGTAGGCCACTGGGTGTTCCTTTCCATCTATGAATGCTGTCGTCTGGTCCGGTTGGACCAGAATGGGAACTGTCACAAACATATCCTTTTGAGTTTGAAAGGCCGTATCTGCTTGTTCGTTCCATTCAAACTTAGTTCCTTTCTTTAGTAAGGCTGTGATGGGCAATACAACCGTACAACACAATTTGCAATGAATCTCCGGTAAAAGTTGGATAGATCCAGTGTGGGCCATGACCTCATTGCCTTGATCTTTTCTGGGTCCATCTGTATACCTTCGGGGGATCATATTATCCCCAGATATGAGATAGAGGATACCTCAAAGACGCATTTTTCAGGTTTATCAGACAGTTGGTGTTGTCTTAACCATCGTAACTCTTCATGGACGTGCTGTCGATGTGTCTCAAGACTAGAAGAAAATACAAGAATGTTGTTTAGGTAAACCACGACTGAGGTAAACAATAGCCCAGCGAAAAATCTTGTCCACAAAGCACTGAAAGATGGAAGGTGCGTTCACCAAACCGAAGGGCATCACCCTATACTCAAAGTGCCCCAGCGGGGTCCGGAAAGCGGTCTTCCATTCTTCCACCGCTCTGATTCGCAACAGATGATACACACCCCTCAGGTTTAGTTTGGTGAACACATTTGCTCCTCTCACGACCTCCAACACATCCTTGATAAGAGTCATGGGATAACGATCTCTGAAGGTCTGACTGTTTAAACTGTGGTAGTCATTACATGGTCTTAATTCACTTGTCCCTTTCTTTGGAATGAAGAACAAAATGGTTCGCAAAGGGGACCAGGATTCTCTTATTTAGCCATTGGCGAGGTTGATGTTCAGATATTCTCTAAGAGCGTGTCTCTCAGGCAGGGATGATAGGAACATCCTACCCACTGGGATGTGGGCCTCAGGTTGAAGGTCAATCGCACAGTCCTCCCGTCGGTGTGGTGGAAGCAGCCGGGGGGTAACCTCTTTGAAAACATCAGCATAATCATGGTATTGCGGGGGGATGGACTGAACCACTGAGGCAGCGAGAGAGAACCTTGCTTCGGTTTATGTGTGCTTCAGGGAAGAGATACAGTTCTGTTGGCAGTATACGGACTGGAAGCTGATGGTATTCAAGGTGCAGCTGATCCAGGGGTCAAGACCCTCTGCATTGTCCACAAGGCTTTCTGGGTCCTGGGACAGCTCTACCGTCAGCTTTCTCTTACAAAACATCTTCCTTCTGAGCTCTCCGCTCGTCCACCTCCAACTCTCTGAGGGTCAGAAGCTTCTCCAAGCAGAGAGTTGGGGGCAGATCTATCTCCTGGCTGAGGCCTACCTCTGGAACAGCTTCCCTGCCTCTTCCGCTTTCTCTCTTCCTCTCCCCTGCTGATGCACCTGACTGCTCCGTGTACTGGTCACCTGGTCAGCCCATGAATTTGGGCCCAGGCTCCTGCATGTCCAGTTGCCCTCTCACTACCTCCGGGCTTCCCAGCACTTAAGGGTCTGTATCTGCTGCTTTACAGTCCCTTCTCTCTGAATTTATGAGCCACCTGCTGGCTGCACTTGTGAGTTAACTGCACTTCCTCCTTGCCCTCCCCCCCCACCCCCTGGCACTTCTCCCCGTCCCCCTTCCCTGCACTTGCGCGATCTCAATGACCCAAGGCCTAGTAAGATCATTATTTTGTCCCTCCTCGTCTTTTTGCGCCTAGAAACACTTATGTACAGGAGCGTTATAAATGCAACATCATATCATATCATATCACTCTAAACATTCTGATTGGCTGAGAGCAGGTCAATAACGATATCCATGTTCTAACAACTTATATGACACTGAAGTACTTATTTAATAGTTATACCATCTTAAAGATTAGGAGGACTTATCTAAGATCTTATATGATTCTAATAAGGTACTTAAAATAAAATCAATGTGAAGTTGTTAAATGGGTCTGGTCCCTTTTATCGCAAGAGATGACAGAGCCAACGTGGGGAGTGCTCCCACAAACTCATGCCTGTACTGCAGAAGTGCCCTATTTGCAGGGATACAAGGGGGCCTCCAACACCATCCACAAGTTGCGTAGTACTACTTGTGGGTGACTTCATAAAGAAGGACCATGTGACGGATCTGAAAAATAATCTTTACTTCGCCCATTGGCCAAGCCTGTGTTAAGTTTAAAATGGGAAATCTAAAGCACAGATGCCTTTATGGTGGTCCACGGCATACTTAGGCAGTCGCTTCAAGTCTCAGGGGCTTGCACTAGCAGCCCATTGGCATAGGCTCAAGGTAGGCTTTGAGGGTTTTAGAGTGCAGAGCAGACGGCTGTGGAACCACCTGCCACTGGAGCCAAGTTTGGACTCCAATGTCCTCAAGAAAAAAATCTAAAACTGACTCCTCTATTTCATTGATGTGGTGACGACAAGGAGGCTGTTTTTTTTTCTCCAGATAATCGGTGCCTCCAGATGGTTTCTTTTGTGCGCCTAACAAATGTCTTTAACTCGCTCATACATGTTGTGTAATGTTATGCTATCGTATGCTATGTTTTGTTATGTTTTAAACTTTTGTCCTGCGCCCATCGCCACCGTGGTACTAATTCCTCCGTTTAAGAGTTAGGCCATAAAAGTGTTTATGAAGTAAAAACATGTGGTTTCAACCCGCTTCAGGTTTTCAAAAGTCCATAAATTCTTTGCCACCTAATCTTGCTAAGTGGCACTCAGCCTTTTGGACGGAGTGTGCTCAGTGGTGCGGCGTGACAGGGAAAACCTTTGAACCACTTCTGTTTAGTATAGGCAGTTTCCATGGTGATGCACGTGGCTCCCAGTTATGTCTGGATTCCTCCGTACATCATAATAGTGCGCCGCCTGCTCCTAATTAGGGATTATTAGGAGTGCAATGGAAGAGGGCAGAACGAGTCTTCGAAGCAAGCACGCAGTTCTCATGCGATAATGTATGCGTGTAGGCTTTACTCCAACACCCCCTTTCAGAGTGGCGGAACCTGCTTTTTCAGGCTGAGCGAGCAGGACGTATTTAGTGTGGCAGAGACGCCAAATATGAAATGGAAAAAAACAGCGCCTTTCTCGGAAGCGCATCCAGCAATTACACGGAAGTGTTGAAACAGATAGTGGCGCATCACTTTAGTCTGCAGAGGTTACATGCAGGGGTTGTTGCTAGGGCTGGAAAAGATCTGGGGCTACGCCAATGTGCGGGGGGAGGGGGTGTCGACACTGGGGGCTTGCTAGCCTTTTGTTTGTAGCACCTGAGCTTCTATCCGGGGCTACAACCAAAAGACCCAGGGCAGTAGCCCCCTCAGGCACCCCTAGCAACGCCTCTGGTTACATGTTCACCTCACCTAACCCAATTATGTGAGAGAAACCATTGAGTTTTATTGGAACTCTCCTATTACTCTTATACAAAAAAGTCAACTTTTCCAAAAATAGTGCTGTTAAATACATAAAATATAATGGATAATCCTATATAGAATGGCCATTGTGGCCTGTGTCATTAACGTGACTCAGACAGTGGAAGATAGACAGCAGCAAACTATGTTTTACGGGTGTGTAATGCCATTGAGGTGTCCTGGTCTGTGTAGTAACTGGGGCTTTAGGGTGGGTGGGGCTATAACATTCTCAATTGGACCCGCCGCCAATGATATTGCTTTGCACACGTCCTCAACCTTGTTCCTTGGTTTGCAAGGAAAGGGTTCAGAAATGCACAGGGCATGTGAGTGAAGGCCACCTTCAGTGCTATTCCAAATGAATATGTGCAGTGCATGTGTGGAATGCAGTGAGTGGGGGCACTCCTCATCTCAATGGGCCACAGTGGTGCCACTGTTCGGGGCACTGTATTCTTTCCGTCTAGCACTGGTCAAAGCATCTTTCCATGAACATGCAGCAGTTGCTGGAGGACTGGCAGGTGTAAAACTGAAGGTTCATGGCTGGAAACTTTGCAATAAGCAAAGTGGAAATGCCCATTGAAAGGTTTGAGTGCCACCATGATTAAGAAGATAGCTCAGTGTGTTAAACACTTGTTGCAGAGATCAGTATTAATATGCTGTGGCACGCTACCCAATCCTGGTCAACTCACCCTTTACTCTCTCTAAGGTTATTTGTGTATCTAAACACTGTTTATAGTAACCCTTACTGGGATACAAAACAGCATACATCCAACAAAAACATTAGTGTGGAATGCCTAAAAGACATCACGTGTCTATTTACCATCCCTGGTGAGAAGAATAATGCCTGGATTCAAAGATATGGTTAGGTAGTCAAATTATAGACAGTGCAACCAACGTGGCGAGGACAGTATCTGCATTTCACCACTAGAAAATACCATGATCCTGGGCAGATCATCTTCATTAATTGTATAGTCCTGGGCTATCTTTGCTGAACATGTTTGCCTTCTCACATTCTGTTTGCAGTTCTAAGCCCATTGACTGCTTTTTACCTTCACGTAGGCCCATCTGAGTAGAAGGGGCCATACACAGCAGCAAGCCACTTAAAAGTCAACAACCTCTATTAAGCTTATATGACATCAACGTTTTACTTTTTTCTAGATTTTAAAATGCTATCCATGTAATGAAAAGCAATCTGTACATCTTTGTCAAACAATGACTATAGGCAGGTGGCCTTAACACATAGTTCCTTTAGTTTACCATCCCTGATTAGGAGCATAGTACATTGGTCAGAAGATGCAGTTAGATAGTCAAATTAAAGACAGTGAGACCAACATGTCGAGGCCAGTATCCCGCTTTTACTACTGGTTAATACAATGATCCTGGACAGATCCTCTTCATTGATTGTATAGTACTGGGCTATCTTTGTTGAAAAGCTCTGCCATCTCATATTGTATTTGTATTCCTTCACCCAGTGACTGATCCTTACCATCATGTGGGCCATCTGAGTAGAAGAGGACCCAGACAGGAACACAACATTTTAATGTCAAAGGTCTCCATTGAGTTTATATGCCACCATTTCTTTGACTTGTTTTTTTCTAGAATTTCAAATGTTCTTCATGTAATGAATAGCAATCTGTACATCTCTACATCAATGGCAAACAAGGACTATAGGCAGGTAGAATTATCACTCAGTTTCTTTTGTTGGGTGTATTAACATCTTCAAAATGATAACAATTAGAATCTTGTATGGAGGGAGTTAAGTTCCCCCACCTCAATCACTTCGCCTATATTGCCTATCGGCTGGACATCAGAATCCGACACACGTACAAAGCCCTTTGAATTACAGATACCAAGGAGAATCCTGGAAGCAAGGTTCCAATTGAGACAACCATACCCGCATATGAGACAGTATGATGGCTGTCTGAGTGATAGTCCGGAAGAAAGTAGGACAAATTGAAGAAACAAAGAGAAATAATGACGCCATACAAATGCAAACTGACGCATACAGAGAAGATATGCAGAAACCGGAGGCTGTAGATAATTCTATAAAGCATCAAGAAAGTATCGAGGTGAAGGACATCTTTGGATCAAGATGAAGAAACGTATGCTGCAGAAACAATGAAGACATCAAGCAATTTCACATGTGTAAATATGCAAAGAAACACAAGCAGATGAAGTATTCTTGAGGCTAGCTTTATAATAAATAGAGTGCGGCATTCGCCAACATGTACATATATATATTGGAGTCAGTAGAAGATGGATGTTCCCACTATGTACAATAGCAGTGCTGAGCAAAAGAAGGAAGGCTGCTTTTTCATTTTTGTCGTGATCAGAAAACAAGTGAATTACAGGCGAAAACTCAGAAAGGCGAGGTGGGATGAGCCAAGAAACCAAAGCCTTATCAGACTGGGGTGAGCTGACATTGGATACAAATCGAGTAAAAAGAGCGAAGCTTCCTGTTCAGAAGGCATGGACGAGAACAAGAAGATGTCAGAGGTGTATTGGAAAATAGCATTTTAATACACTGAAAGCAAATTTTCGTGGTCTTTAGTCACGTGGGGAGGAGAAGTAAGACGAGCATGATGGTCACACCTACGCATGAGGGCACAGTGTGCATTCAATCCCCTGTATTCTTCAGTAGCAAGGAACATTTCCAAGAACGAGTTCAAAGCCCTAATTGACAGCAGACCACTCAGGTGATGATGGATGGTCATGTTAATTGGTGGGAAGCCATGGTTAAGACTAGCTTTTCTGCACCTGGCCGCTCAGCCTGTGTGCTGCTAACGTAGGTTGGGAGGGTACTGACAGAGATTAGAAAGTAACCAATGGTAGGGGACCGCATGATCAAGGGTCCTATAGTTCTGTAGTCAATTAGACGTATATGTAGTGACGTTCATAGTGACATAATTTTAGATAAGGGCTTTGTTGCCCCACCTGATGTTTACAAGCCTATCACTTTATTTCACTGTCCAAACGAGTATGGATCATATACCTAGATGATCCATTTAGACCCGATCACATTCACCCATAAGTTTGAAAGTTATGCCACGTAGGATGACGTTAGTGATACACAGGTTAATGTCATCAATGATGAATATTTGCTATACAAGTGTGATTTTTTATGAACTTCTTTGAGATTGTGATGATAGACATCTGCTGATGTCCGTTGTACTCCATGTTTTAGATAATTGATATTAAAACAGTAATCCTTTTGTCAACTACCTGAGTTGTTTTGTTTATTGATGCTTGAATAAAATTCTGAATCCACATCTATCTCAAGGGTATTGCTATCTCATCTTAAAGGGCTGGAAAATCCAGTTCACGTGGTAGCAGAGATTTGATGGTTAGATAATCCATCGAGATAAGTAAGCTTTTGAGGTCCCGGAAATATGACATGATATCTGCCATTCGGCTGAAAGGACGTGAGGCTCCCTGTAGATAGCAGTTTTTAGAATAACGCAAAGTCTTGCAAGCCAGGTTAGACGGGTCCCCTTTTTTTCATGCAGAAACCCCTCCCAGCGTCTACAGGAAGCTGAATGGACGCAAAGTTGAAGAGGCCACCGAGGAGGCTGGTGATTCGGAAGTTGAAAGATTCGAATGGTGAGTACAAAACTGAGCGAGATAGCAAAAGAGTGAATGGGCAGTATTTGAATAAAGTGATAAAAGGGAAAACGAGTAACGGAGGGAGGTAGTGTTAAATATTGTATAAAAATGGACATGAGCCACGATAGAAAGTAGGCCTAGTGCCTGCATTTTAAAGGAACAGCACCTAAAATCCAATAGAGGAAGCAGTAGGAAATGGGTTTGGTTAACAAGGAACCTAATGAGGTCTGTTGACACTCCGTACAGGTTTTCTTTTTTGAGGTAGGATTAGTCTTATGAGAGAAGACGAGAAGTATATGTGGCTGGCCGAGTGTGTTTGTCTGTCTGTTTTATGTGATTGTATAAAAAATTATGAAAAGATAAAACAAAGTTGATTTAAAAACGTGAGAGTTGTTAAGAACTAAGTTTATATTTAACAAATTTGAGTTGATGATATTTTTAGCAGATTAAAGTAAAAAACAAAATGAAAACAGGTTTTGAGCTTGCGATGATTGGTTTGACTGTATTAAAAAGTATTAGCATAAATTGCAAAGAGTTAATGGTGAGTATTGACAGTCAAAGAGTGACATGTCAAAATGGAGGATATTACTCCACTTATACACCTTTGCAAGCAATTGCCAAAATGAAAGAACGAGAAAATATCGAGGCTGAGTACCACAAATTAAATACACCAATCACGGGCTGAAAAGATTCACAGATCTTTAATTCTGTACAGTTGCAAAGAAACACAGATAGCTATCTGGCTCTCAACACCCTGCAATGAGTACCAGCCTGTCAGAGAAAGGTGAGAGAGTGCTGGACATTAGAAACATTTGTGCTTTTATACAATTCTGAGTGATATTGTCCAGCCTCTCTACATGTTAATAATTTGTGGTCTAGAGTTTGTGCCTATTTGACATACAGCTTATACAATAATATGCACAGGATAACATAGGTTTGCATTTCCTTGAAGACACAATGACGATGTATGTTCTCAAATCCTGCAGCAAGCACTTATTGTTGTCTCCTCACAATTGCATTCGGCCTGTGTCCACGCTCGAGGTTTGCTTTACATTGTCCCAATGGTTATACAAGGATGAGGCTTGTGTGCGCAGACTATACTTAGATGACAGTTCATATGGAGCGCAAGGTCTCTTTACCCAGTCTAAACAGTCGGCTCTTGGACAGCCTAAACATTAACAGAACTCAAAGGTCAGGAGACTTGGTTGCAAGCTGAAACCATAGTCCACCATTTTAGAACGAAGAACACACAAGTAGAAATCAAAATGGCGGCTGAATCTTAAAATGGCGGCAAAGTTAACCCAAAAATCGGGCCTTTGCAACACGGTTTTCCTCATAAAGCAACTAGGCTTAGGCCAATAAAAATCAAAAGGAGGCACTATACATTTACCATTTCACAAACCCTCCTTTTGTCCTAAGCCAAGAGCTTTACTTGTAACTTCACGCTTCAATGTCCATACATCCTGAATCACATTCATCAGACATATCAATCGCCATTAGGTCTTTCATAATGATGTCTTAATTGCCACAAATGAAGTGAACGGAATCATCTACATACAGAGGTCTGACCTCACTAATCAAATTCACAATATTGATACAACCCTTAAAAGTACCCATTGACTAAGAACCATCCCTTTGTAGTAAATGCAAACATACCCATTAATTAATTCTATTGAAATTACATGGATCACATTCATAATTAACAAAAGGGTGTTAATGTAATAGCCCCATCTATGTTGGGACTCCCTAGAGGATAGAGTGTGCAGATGAACAAAAGGAAAAGACATAATAAAAACATTTATCAATAGGTATTAAAGTTTCGAGCGGATGCACCCCCCTTCTATGTACCAAAACCTAAAAGTAATCAATACTGTAAGACTGGTTAACACAATTACAAGAAAACAATATGTCCTCACGGACTATGTATTTGATCGTCCAATGTCCTTATTAGCCACACAGTGAATCAATTGCTCCGTATGAGTAGAGATAACGACAGGCATTGTTCTTCACAGCTCTTCCCCGAAAAGTTCCTGCGAAAAACACTGTAGTCCGTTTGCTGGTGATCTCCTGATCACGTGGTTTCTTGATTGAAGATAGTCTTTTCCAGTCCCTAACCACTTGCTTATACTTCAGCGCAAAAGTGGCAAAGGATACGCTCAACAATCGCTCCTGTGAGCACAGCCGCACTGTGCAGTGAGTCTAGTGCTGTGGGTGCAGACCGTACCTTAAGACTCCAGGTACTGTGTGATCTGCGAACAGGGTGTTGTTGCTTCCTGATGGAAGTGATGAAACAAGGGAAATATTGCTCAAGGGTGCAGAACAATCCAAAGAGGATTTCGAAGACAAAGCAGCTGTCTCCCCAGGCCCCACAGGCTCAGGAAGTTTCCCCGATGCACCCTTGATGTCATTCGAGATTGATTGATCCTTAGAAGCCGGGCAAGTAGTTTTTCTTCTTTTCTTCCCCGACAGATGAAAAAAGAGTGAGGTATTTTCTTGATGTGTGTCGATCCGGTGTCTTTTCCCATCTACTCGTACAGCAGTCTGTGTGGCCAATGGGACCTGTAGCGGTCATCTTCTGCGTGGTGCAAGACTGGATGCTCTCGCAAATAACTTCGGGAGCACCCATCTACCTGGTCAAATTCTGTGACCTGGCCCCTCGTACTTAACTGGGAGGGCTTCTTGCACCTGTTAATAAATCAAATAAAAATCAAATTAAAAAAAAGTTTTGAGTTTAATTGGTTACAGCATTTAGTAAGAAGCAAATACTCCACATATTTTTAACACTCTAGGCTTTTGGTAGACTCCAAATATTAGCTGGCCTCCCCTCCATGGTTTCATCCGGGGGGGATTCCAGTTCTAATCTGTGGGGTCGTCGATATGGACAATGGAGCTATACATAAGTGTCTAGTTATTTAAAATTACTGAGATGTTTTGCATTTACCCAGACAGATTCTAGTATTTCATGGATTTTTCTAGCACATATTTAAATGGGACCGCAAGCCTTTGTGATCATGGAGGTGGTTTGTATCGGGGAACATCCGTCTCCCCTTTGAACTTCTACTCAACATCTTTCCTCATCCAAACTCGCTAAAACCCGCAGCCCAGTATCTAAATTCTTTTGGAGTAGCATATGCTTGAATATCCTTCATCAAATCAATCCCTTAATCTACTGTACATATATTTGTGGTTTCTTTCCTGACATACATTTCTAAGTATAAATCAATAGAGATCCGTACGGCTATCCTGTCAGCAAAACCATTTCCTCTCCCTACATCATCTACTATCTTTCAATGTGTTATGCACATCATGATCGCTAGTTGAGTAGGAAGCACAAGTGCTGAGAGTAGCTGAACTATCGGGGTGCCATGTTGGATTTTTTTGTTTTCCGTGAGAGGTCGAGAAACCTCTTTCTACCCTTTGTCAACCCAAGTTATGAACCACTCAAAAGGTGTACCAGTTATCTGTAAATATATTCACTCTAAATCTTTCTAAAAGTTCACAAGCTTAAATCGGTGCAATAATCTCTGCGGCCTGAGCGGAGTTATGAAAAAGTTCTCCTGGTTTCCACAATCTTGCTTAGTGTAGTAATGGCATAAGCAGCAATAGAGGTACCATCCGAAAGTTTTAAAACAGGAGCCATCGAAAAACAGCTCCCCTTGTAGATCGTTCCAAGGTGCATCATTTAAATCAATCCCGCCTTTAATTTCTTACTCTGCGGTATAAAGGCAGTCATATGACATTTCGTCACCTAAAGCAATATCTTGCGGAAGAGAAATCAATTCAGCCAAATTCAATACGCAACTTTTTTTAATTTGGATATGCAGTACAAATAAGATCAGTGTTGATCGTGCGGAAGTAAGGTGTTGCGTTTTTCGTTGTACTTCATAGAACATCTACAGAGTGAGGTGTCATGCCAGTTAAAATATGGCCTAGAACCATTCCCTCACTCTGCTTTACGAATGCAGCAGCAGCAGCGACAGCTCTCAGACAATGCAGCAAAAGTGCATGCAACAGGATCAAGTGTGGGGGAAAAAATTACCGCACAGTCTATTCTTCCCCCCCTTCATGCTCAAAAGGATAAGGAAACAGAGGAAAGATTAAAAGATGATTGAACAAAAAGAAAGGATGGACAGAGACAGGAAGAGTTGTGCCAAGAGGAGCAACTGAGAAAACAGAAAAGAGCAGAGGAACAGAGAAAATATGATAACAGGCAGAGGGCAATCAAAGAGCAAGAAAGAAAAGAAAGGAAAAGAAGGGAAGAAGAGGAACAGAAATTAAGGCATAAAAGAATGCAAAGACAAAGAGATGAAGAAATACAAAGGGCAAATGAGAGAAGGGACATGAAAATGAAAGAAGAAGATAGGGTAAGTGAAGAAGCAAGAAAGCGAAAGGAAGATGACGATGAAATGGAACAAAAGACAAGGCAGATAGAGTGCGAGCTTGATCGTATGGAAAAGGAGGTAATGGATCCTAATCCAGCAGTGTCATGGGAGGATTTGGAAGAGTTTTTTCCAGTACATTAACGAATAGCAGGTTCATCCAGAGCAAATGTGGAGGATGAGTTTGACTCTAGAAGTATTGGAGAGGCAATCGATAAAGTTTATCATGACATGAAGTCCCAGAAAACATTGCAGGGGAAAGGTAAAAATTATTGACTTGCGAGTACGCAGTTTTACGATAAGGAAAGCGCCTCATGCAGTTTTGAACCAAAGTAGCTGTCTTTAGACAGATTGACTCTTAACAAAGATGACGAAGAGAGAGGTCACATAAGTTGGGGACTAGAGATGTCAGATGAAGATAGAGAATCTGCTTATCGAGAAAAAGGCAATATATGTGGACCCAAAAGGTATTTGTCAATGGACAAGGAAGTAAGATGGTCGGATTTAGACCTCCCTATATCTCGGGCATCAGATCCCGTGACACAGCTAAATCGACCTAAAGAGAGATCCCATGGTCAGAGGGGGGACTCGCCACCATATGTGAGCAGACTAAGCTCACTACCAGGTAGAAGGTGGTGTAGAACTATTGTTCCGGCTATGGATAGGCAAACGATGAGTGACAAATTCAAGTTTGGGGTTTCACAGTTTCCTTTGTTGGAGAAGGGAGTAACAAGACCACAGTATATATGTGTACTTCTGGTGCTGCGAAGTGGATACATGAGCTAGAGAAGATGACAGGAAAAAAATACATTATCTATAGGGGACCTTAAGGGTCTCCTGATTTCTATTCTTGGGGAAAGAGCTGATGATGTCTGGTCCAGAGCAGGATATTCTAGTGTTACCACGGTTAACACTGCTCATGATTTAGCACCGTTCAATAATTGCAGAGCGGCAGTTTGGAAATCATTTAGAGTGCTGTATTTGGACACATCAGATATGGGATCTATAATGACGAAAAAGATGCAAGAAGGGGATGATCCGCTTGTTTACATTCTGAATTTCCAAGAGCAATGGGCTTTGGAGACACATGAGGGTTGGGGAAAGGCCATACCTGTGTTCTATCATATATTATGCCAAGCGCTGCCAGACCCAGTCCAAAAGCAGCTCAAGAAGTTATTGGGCATGGAAGCCAAGCCATGGTCAGAGATTCAGTTGACCATTGCACATTATTGCAGGCTTCTGCAAGAAAAGAATTGAAAGAAAGATGATGCTAGGAAAGGCGAAGAGGCAAAACTAGTGCAGAAAAACTTTCCAAGGACGTGTTCAAAGCCCTAATTGACAGCAGACCACTGAGTTGTTGATTGATGGTCATGTTAATTGGTGGGAAGCTATGGTTAAGACTAGCTTATCTGCACCTGGGCGCTCAGCCTGCGTGCTGCTAACATAGGTTGGGAGGGTACTGACAGAGGTTAGAAAGGAACCAATGGTAGGGGACCGCATGATCAAGGGTCCTATAGTTGTGTAGCCAATTAGACGTCATATATTTTGTGACGTTCATAGTGACTTATTTTAGGGAGGGGCTTAGGTGCCCCACCTGATGTTTAGAAGCCTATCCCTTTATTTCACTGCCCAAACGAGTATCCATTGTATACCTAGATGATCCGTTTAGACCTTATCACATTCACCTATACGTTTTTAAGTTTTGCCACGTAGGATGACGTTAGTGATACACAGGTTAACATCCTCAATGATGAATATTTGCCATTAAAGAAAGAATTCTTATGACCCTCTTTGAGATTGTGATGAGCGACATCTGGTGATGTCCGTTGTACTCCCTGTTTGAGATATTGGATATTAAAACAGTTATCCTTTTGCCAACTACCTGAGTTGTTTCGTTTATTGATGTTTGAATAAAATTCTGCATCCCCATCTATTGCTATCTCATCTTAAAGGGCTGGAAGGTCCAGTTCAATTTCCCATCAGGAGATACATGTATAATGGGAAAAATAGAATTATAATTATGCACCTTTTACATAACAAGTTTTTTAAATTCTTTTTTTAAACATACTGTCATGTTCATTTAGCATGTGATGTGTGCTCTTTCCATAACCGCTTTACACAGCATGGTATTATTTTTATTCAGGGACTCCAAACATTCAGAAATAATCGAGTCTTGCTGTATGACGGGAACTGGGAAATTATGTATAAGAGACGTTGTAGACTGAGATCAAATCACAGCTTCAACACTGAACACAAAATGTATCATCCTTTCCCATATATTTCATTTCATTGTCTAACATGTTATACATTCCGGTTCCTACATATTACAAAGTTGTCAGTCATTTAAAGTAATTTATTTCTCAGTGGAAGCTTTTTCAAACAAGCCTCATTCATGGGTTAACTGGTGGTAGTGTTGCTTCATATATTATTTTAGTAACCATTCATATATTGCACACCACAAAGTCATTTGTTTCTTGGCTCACTCATGGCAACGACACTTGAAAACCACAGACCTCTTCTAATCTCATTCTATGTTCAGATACATGTACATTCCTGGTAACTCTTAACCTGTATCCACTACTGATGCTATTCTATGTGCACCTTCCCCGTTGCTTCAAATCTGTCTCCTGCATCCAAACTTGAGCACTTGCACATTTTGTGAGGCTGCTAATTTGAGCTATGCATCTATGCTGGTGTATATGTACCTTTTTCATGTGGCTACTGATATGCTTTCAACATGGATAATATAGTTGGTATACCTCTCTTCTGGCCGCTATTCCTGAAAGGAATCGTGAAACTATGATAGAAAATAACTTCTCATGGACTACTCATGTTGCCTTTGAAATGGCACTTGTTTTTTTAGGTTGTAGAATGGATGAAGAGTGTTGGGAGATTTCAAAGAATATCTCATGCGTATATTGGCAGCTGCCAAGGAAGGATATCAAGATTGTTATTGTCTTGGGCGGTGTTTTTGCATATATTTTGAGTCTTCGTCTGCATAATGGATATTTTGTGTCTCAAGTTTCTCTATGGGAATGATTCATGTGGTTCAAGGCCAGCAGAAGGAAGGAGTAGAATGAAGGATTTGTGGCACTGCTCTACACCCATCACATTGCAATTATGTGTATTGAGTGGAACATGAACACAGTGGACGAAGAGATGGAACAACTCTTGAGAAACACCCCTGCTCAGATGCACACACTTTAATCTTTCAAATATTTGCCAGGTAAATTAGGTTTTAATGTGAAGTTACTTAGATAAGCCCCTTTCGATATTTTAAGTGTGTAAATATGTATAGCAAACCGAACTATATACCAAATTTGGCTTCTTCCTTACATAAAATGAAAGGGGAAATCCTTGAGTCTCGGACTGATTGCGCTGCTGGTCCAATGCAAAAAATGTTGAAGAGGCCTCATCAAATGTTTTGCCCCATGCCTTACAAAACCCTGTGACAATCCTGGAAACAATACATCTCCTAAAGAAAGTTGTCGTAATTTATAAGGCTCAGCTCACTTCCTGTTCATTTGTGGGTTTTGCTAAGCTGTGAGAGAAGGTGCCACACAGGGCAGACTAACATTTGGAGGGTGGTTGGTGCTTTGGGAAAATATTGAGACATATTTTGAAAGGTTTGGAAGATTGTTATCTGTTTGTTGTTGATCCTGTGTGTAATTCTTTGCTGTTTGGTGTGGTTTGTAAACCATTGTATTGTTCCCCTTCGGAACGTAATGTAATGGCAGTGGTCTTGTATAGTGCTCTTCTGCCACTCTTAGTGGCTAACTGTGTGTGGCTCTGTAAGATGGAGAGAAGCAGATGTACACCTCACTCCTGGAACCGACCCCCTCATCTCCATCATATTGGAAGAGTATCAAGAAAGCACTTTGCATGATGCCTGGTATCATCCCAATATCGCATCGAAGATATGAAAGATATTATGTGCTCAGACAACCCTAGCGAATGTACCCTTGAACTGAAGTGGTAGAAGAAAGTCTGCAGAAACCATTAGACATACTACAACCAAATATGAAGTCTGACAGGTATAAAGTGACGTCATGAAAAGAAGACACAGTGGTGCACTTAAACGATGCATGAATACTTAAAGAATGAAGATGTGATTGAAGAAACCAAGTAAACAAACCTGTGGATATGAAGAAATCATGTAGGTTGAGAAGATACATGAGAAGAAATGCAAGGTAGACATACAGAAGCTTGCTAGAGAAAAATATATACTACGGGTAAAGCAGCCATGATGACAAGATGGACGCCGATTTCATATAATAGTAAGCTAAAAACCCTAAGGAGACACCAAGGCTGCAGAGCTGTCAGGCACTAAAATACAGATTCATGCAAGAACAAAGAATATTTTTTTGGCCCAGGATCAAGGATGCCACAGTGAGAAGCAACTGTAAGGTACAAAAGGAGTCGAAGAGGATAAGCCATGTACTTAAGACATATTCCTCTTACATTAAAAAAAGGAGTAAACATTTGTGAGTGCCAAGTATTGGACAATGAAAGATGCAGTTAGCATATGCAGGACAGAGCAACCAAGTTTCCAAAGGCCAAGAAGAGTAACAGCACCCAATATTATTGAATCAAATAACACTAAATAGGAGGATAAGATGGACAAAATCATGGTCCCCTCACACGTGGTGCAAGACCAGAAAACAAGGCCTGTTCATAAGGCATTAGACGCAGATAGCAATGTATGTTCACTCCCTTTAAAGTTCCAGAGAAGAGAACAGTGAGCAAGATCAACTAAAAAGAAAAAGCCTTGGCTTAGAGCCTAAGTGATGAGAGATTGTAGGCTCATTGGCCAAGTGGGCAGTTGTCTGGCATTGTTCCCCACACTTGGGTTTCGTTTTGCTTATGGGCTGCTAACGACCTGAATGTCCAAGTTTGAAAGAGAGTGGCAAACAAGTCAGGATGGCATATGCGATGATGGACTGACTATACATTGGTGCGGAAGCCAAGCTAGTGTTGTTATTTTACTATTAACTGTATTAAACATAGAGGTTTTTCACATGTCCCGATTTGATAAATGGGCAGCCAATGATGTTACTTACACCTAAATAAGCTATAGGTATATATGCTCCCCTAAGCTATCCCTCCACCCGATAGGTTTTTATTATTTGCCATGTAGGATGACGTCATCGCTTACATATATTGAGGTATAAAGCTTTTGTGTAACTGAAATGTATTCGAGAGTGTGCGAGCTACGATCTCTTATGCTTGCCAGATTTCCCAAATGTATTGAATTCATAATAAAGTATTACTTTACCATATTCTTTGAATCTGTCTGGTTATTTGGGCCTGAAATTAGTTATTGTGGTAATCACATCCAGCACTTGATATGCTCCAGGTGCTACTGCACATTTTGGTACCAGTGCAGATGTTTCAAGTTCCAGACGCTCAAATTATTGACGTCTTCCACCATCAGCCTGAAGAACGTAGGGATTCCTGTGGAGAGCGGGAGACATTTTTGAAGAAATTCTTATCCGGGCCCTGCAGGCTCCCCACCGCTGGAAGACGAAGAGGTCAATTGGGAAAGAGTCGATACAGAAGCTGGAGCTGAACAAACGGATGTAAGTAGAAGCATCGAAAGTGACAAATAAAGGGGGAGGGATCAAATTGCATGTGAATATATAGTGGGGAACGTGACAGGATTTGATTAAAGGGGAGATACCTAATTTCCTAACCTCAAGGAGAAAAGAAGGGACTGCATCAACCTCTGTAACAGAGTATTATTTAAGGGATTTCTGCAGCTAAAAGCAAAAGAAAGATGCACGATGCACAACAAAATGCAGTAAAATAGAGATGAGATACTCTTACTAGAGAAAGTAAGGAAGACGATCGTAGAAAGTATGGTGCACATTTTGTATGGGGTTGTAAAATATTAGTGTAAAATGTTGGCATGCTTTGTATTAGTTGTGATAATATAGGTCGAAACTGTAGAGAGAAAGTAATTCACTGGTTATTAGACCCTAAAAAAAGCAATTAGTGCCAATCCATCAT
Organism: Ambystoma mexicanum; assembly: GCF_040938575.1. NCBI lineage: Eukaryota > Metazoa > Chordata > Amphibia > Caudata > Ambystomatidae > Ambystoma > Ambystoma mexicanum. The sequence continues at coordinate 136,725,857 of NC_090922.1, forward strand.
AGGAGGACAGTAGTTGAAAAATAGAGTCAAATAAGATTCTTAGATTGTCAATAATAAAAGCGAGATAGTGAGAATAGACAGAACCAAAAACAAAGAAATAAAAATAATATTATTGTGTAGGCTTGAAAATTGTTAGGCGAATTGTTTTTTGAAAATGGGTGGCGTTTGATGGTGCTTGCCCAAATTGATTGTTGTGGTATAATTGATCAAAGTGATAACAGAATATAAAATAACCGGTAAGTATTGACAGTTTAAAATGACTTGTCTTAATGGCGGACACTCCCCTTTTACACTTGTGCAAAACATTACCGAGATACAAACCTAACATTAGGGAATACCATGCCGAGTGGATGAAAGGCTGACAAAAAACAGACAAAATGTTCATGCCTTTGCCTCAAAAAGTTTTGTTATTAAGAGCTGTATTGCAACGCATGATGACATATTTACATGCTGCATACGCAGAGAAGAAGTTAGAGAAAAGGTTAGCTATTTTAGAGTGAGAGAGAAGACCCGCCTGAGAAAGACTGGATGCTTAATCAGCATAAAGACGAGGACGTAACACCCTTGGCTCCTCTTTCTCCTCCTAAACCTGATAGTACAACTGAAGACAAACAGGGATTCATCATTAAAAGGAGTTAAAATCTCCCGAGTGGCATGTTAATCCAACATATGTGCCACCCGCTTATAGTAGCGAGCAAAATTAAAGAACGTAAATATATGTCTACATGCAATGAACATAAAGTGTGTGATGAAAAAAGGGAAAGGCATATAGAGATAGAAGAAGCTAAGAAACAAAAAGGAGAGAAAGACAGAGCTAGCAGAGTGACAACAGTACAGAACAAGTGGATGGGAGGACAGATACTGCTCAAATTAGATGGAAAGGGTATTGACAATGTCAAAGAAAGAGAAGGAAGAGAGGAAAGGGAACAGACGGAAAAGGAACAAGAAAGGGCATATAAAGGGGAGAAGGAAAAAGTGAGAAAGCGAAAGGAAGAATACAGAAGTTATGAAGAATAGAAAAAAGAGCAAGATAGAAAGGAAGAGAAGAAATGTGAAGAAATAGAAGCACAGAGATTGAAAGAACATAGCTTGTAAAGAAGGTGAGAGGAAGAAGATTAAAGAGAGATGATAAGAAGGGAAGAAGAAATTAGAAGGAGTAGGGGACAAAGGGATGACAAGATAGATCACATAGTTAATAGATGTATAATACCAATTGGAGCATGAGAATGATGAGACGAAGAGAGAGGGTCACAACAGCCCTGCAGGGAGCTGCAGGGGATACCAAGAATACAGATATGGGCTGATGAGCATGAGGCAGAAGGCAAAGGGAAAAGGATTGGGGATCTATATAGGCAAATGAAGGAGAAAGATGGTTACGAGACCAGACGGAGCATCGCAGGATCTCCACCGAAAGAAACAGGAGATATATTGGATAATGTAATGATGGACAAGCATAGAACACTGTCCTTAAGTAAACTAGATCTTGATGACGAGGAAAGGGCTAACAGTTATACCAGTTGGGTACAAAGATGTCAGATGAAGAGAGAGAAGAAAACAAGAGACCACGAAGAGGAGGCACATGTACTTTTACGATAGATTCGAACATAGAAAGAGGGGTAAAATCATTAGACTTAGAAGACCCGAAAGAAAAAATACCAGCACCTACACCATATTTTGAACTACCACAGCACGGTCATGGAGTGCAGAGGTTATGTCCCCGCCTTCTTTAAGTAGATTAAGGAGCGTAGGTGGATACTATTGTGGACTAAGATTTATGCAATTACCATTATTAGAGAAAGGGGGAAGATGACCACAATATATACCGTGGCCACAAATGGATAAAGAAAATTTGAAATGTAAATGACCTAGTTTATCTGTAAGAGTGGGAAAATAGATCTATGAGTTAGAAAGAATGATAACGGGAATGACGTAAGCAGTGGGTGACATAAAAGGATGACTAGCAGCTATCCTAGGGAAGAGAGCTGACGGCATTTGGAGATGAGCAGGATATGCGAGTGTTACAGCGCAAAACACAACACATGATGGAGCGTTATTCAATAATTGTAGAGCAGACATATGGAGGGCGCTCAGAGTGCAATATCCTGATACATCAGATATGGGTGCGATTTTGACAAGGAAAATGGGTGCGGACGAAGATCCTGTTGATATTATTAAGGAGATTCAAGAACGTTGGAGTCTTGAGATGAGTGATTGGTGGGATAAAAGAGTAGCATTATTTTATCATATTCTAGGTCAGGGACTGCCCGTGGCAGTGCAATATCAAATGAAGAAACAGGTAGGGATGGAAGCAAAGCCATGGCTAGAAATACAGTACATCATTGTTGATTATTACAAGAGAAGAATAAGAAAAAAGCTGAAAATAGAAGCTAGGATGAAGCAAAGTTGATTCAGAAAAAGTTGTTGAAGTTTGCCATAGAAGGAGTAGCATTGATAACGGGTAAAGGCGTGGCCTCACAAGAATTCCAGCCAACGCCACCAAGTAATGCAGGATACCCTATAGATCAAGGGGGTACACTTTTTGGTCCCGAGGTAGACGGAATTGACCTAGAGGACGAGGTAGATTTCAAAACCCTCAATGGTAGAAGGATTTAATGGAGGACAACAGCAATGCTGGAATTGTGGGAGGAAAGGACATATAGCTCACATGTGAAGAAAGTAGAGGGGGCATGCAACAGAAGTGGCAAGGTCCAATACGGGGAGGAGCTATTCTCCACATACAATACGAAACACAAGAGTATTATCCCCAAGAGCACACGCAGTATCAGACATGTGTATTGCTAACACAGCAAACGCAGCAGATCCCACTTCAAACACAATCACCACAAGGGCAACCGCAGTAAGCGCCTATGCAAACACGAGTACAGACACAACAATCACAGTACGCTCTGATGCAACAAGCAACAGTGCCACAATGAAAGGCAAATACAGAAGCCCCACAAGTACCCACACCCAGGACGGGGAGTGTGACAGTAGTGGGAGGAAATCCTTTTACAGGTACAGGGATGAATTTAAACATACAATAGGAGAGCCCACAGAGCGAATTGATGTGTTCAGTACTATCTGTGACAGCAGACCTACAAGAGAAACCAAGGGTCAGGGTAACAATAGGAGGCAAGACCTTTTTGTTCCTTGTAGACACAGGAACAACGAGTTCATGTGTTCGAGAGGGAAAGCACCCAATGTCTGGGATTGGCGTGAATGTGCAGGGATTCTCTGGGGCTATGAGTTTGATTCTCTTTACTGATGAAATACCACTTTCCATAGGAGAACATGACCTGATTATGACACTATTGTATTCACGGCAGACACCAGTTAACATATTAGGACATGAGTTGATGACTAAAGTTAACATGATGATTTCCTTCACTGACAAAGGGATAGTGTGTTCAACTCCAGGCATTCATTACATACATGCAAGAGAATTCATATTAGCATTTACAGGCCAAAAGGCATTACGAAGGGTTCCTTTAGACCGAGAAGTATTTTTGTATAGAGTAAATGTTTTGTTGACATGACTTCCTAGACTGGTAGGTAAATTGTTGAGAAAACCTGATGAATTTTGGTTTACCCCAGAAATACCTATGGATGACGAGGAAGGACAGGTTATTCCCCTAGATCTAGATGCAACAATGGTAAGAGAGGAAAGGGTGGTTGTTCATGGAACAGATGATGAGAGAATAGGAGGGAGAGCAGTAATAGTTATTGGCGAAGGATACATACTGTCATGATGCCTACCCCCGGAGCACTAGGCCAGGCCCAGCACCCCCGGGAGCAGGCATCACGCCCCCGGGTAAAAGCCCAGCGGCCCTTTATAGGGGCTCTTTGGACTCTGTCCTGGCGCCGTTGGCGCCAGGCTCATGTTGGACATCAGTCCTGGCGCCATAGGCGCCAGGCTCATAAGGGGAAGTGTTTGGTGCACTTACCTGAAGCAGACCATGCTGCACACTCACCTGATGCAGACCATGCTGCATGAAGAACCAAGCCAAATGAGGCTTAGGAGGGACTATTTTTCTGAAGGAACTATTTTGTTACTTGGGTGGGGCTGTGGAAGAATACTCACCTGGAACTTCTTCCAAGGCTATTTAAGCCACGCCCGGACAGCCACACGTGCTTTGCGTTGTTCTGCATCCCAGCAGCTGAACGCTCACTGTGTCAGCTCCTGCACCTGGACTCCAGCCACGCCCGCCTCGAACCTGGAACACCTGTAATGGAATAAGAGAAGAGAAAGGTGAAAACCAAGAATTTATTCAACCTTCTTACCTGCATCCGGAATCTTCACGCCAGCATTCCTGTAGGAAGACTTCCATTTAAAAGCACAGCGTTGCTCGCTGCAGTGCCGCGCTTCACTCACCTGTTCCCGAGACGCCGCCCGGCTCCATCGCGGCTCTCAGCACCGGTCGCCACATCTCTGCACATAGGGGAGAGAAGAAGAGACAAAAGGTGAGCAAGGGAACACAAGAGGAAAGCCGAATTTTCAGCCATATTATTACCGGCTTTTCTTGGTGAACCATTCCACATCTCAGGGCAGCGCAGCATCTTTGGCAGGTACCGCACCCCGGCCCCTAAGGGGAAAGGACAAAAGACATTACTGGGGAATGATAAAGACATTTAGAGGGGTAGCCCTCATCACTAACTCACCTGATTTTACCACCGGCAATTTAACCCCTCAACGCATCGCCTTTGTTCGGCACCTGAAATAAAGGACAGAAAAAACAACATAAAAGGAGGCTCACACTTGAACTTTTGCATCTTCATACTTATGGCTTATCGCTCAGAAAAGTCAAGTGGATTTGCCAGCGCCATTCTGAAAACCAGTGAAGTAACTGGACGAACGTGCGCCCCTGCACCAGAAGCAGGATGGGGAGTTCATCCTTCCAAACCATAAGGTGAGCTTAAACCGGGGGTTTTGGAGGAAGTCAGAAAAGAACGAAGGGGGAAAGGGGGGAGCAAGCACACTATTCAGCAGACAGTGAATCCCCTTTCTCATCTGCAGAAGGATATTCCTACGGGCCAGACAAGTAAGATTTGGGGGTCCTGTTCAATCGGTGGTCCAAATTCTGCGCATCACGCTTGAAGAGGCCACAACAACCCAGACCAGCGCCTCCGTGGGAGCCAGGTGAGCGTTACACATACTAACATATTTCACAGATGAAGAAATGTTCAGAGATGATTATTCAGAAGATGAATTAGTATTTTTCATACGTCTCACTTATTGTATTAAAGTTGAGAATAGGCAGATACCACAGAGAATGGCATTGGTGACAAAGAAACAGTCATTTTTCCAGGAAGATTTAGAAAATGTGCCGAGCATTTTATGGATCAATAGTCCATATGACATCGGTATATTGAGTGGAGCAGGAGCGGTTAAAATAAAACTCAAACCAGGAGCAATTTTGCCATGAGCGAAACAGAATCCCATGTCCAGAGAAGCAGATGAAGGCACATTTGAAACAGTTTCCGTGTTAATACAGCAGGGAATATTGGTGCCATCAGAATCCCCATGTAACACGGCTGTGTAACTTGTGAAGAAAGCAACAGGGTGGTCGTGGAGATTTATTCAGGATCTACGCCCTCTAAACAATAATGCTGAAGCATAGTTTCCTCTGGCTCCGAATCCAGCTACAATATTATCTAATATCTCAGCTAAAGCCAAATATTTTACAGTCATAGATTTAAAAAATGCTTTCTTTTCAATTCCTCTTCATGAAGAATCACAAGATTTTTTTTATTGTTTTATTGGTTAAACAGATAAACCTTTAACAATTTTCCATTTTATTTCATTTCCCACTCTCGCCATCTCCTTCCATCTCCAAACCTAATTTCAAGGATTCCACAAATTTTAGAGCATCAATTGTTCAGCCCATCTTTTCAACTGTCAATAGTCTCTCCCAGTAATCTTCCTCCGTATCTGGAGAAATATTGGACGTGTAACTCCCCATATCCGTCAAATGTTTCAATGCCAGGGCCGGGCAGGTTAGCATAACATGTCTGATGGACTTCAGGTGTTCTTTGTTTTCACAGAACCTACAGTACGCATTTGACTTTTCCATTAACTTTCTCCTCCATTTTACTTCTCTAGAGGCCCAGATATTCAATTTGCATCTCAACAGCAGGTCTCTGTAATGATTTGATGGAAACTTCTTCAGGTAAGGTGGGATGGTATTCAGTGTTTTTCGCTCCCATATGAAATTATGTCACATATTTTTCACCAGTTTCTTCTCTTGAGTTTCTTCCCAGTCTTTTTCCTGAATAGTTCTTTTTGCCTTTTCAGGATTGTATTTCTAGGTATCCTCTGAGATATTAAACTGTTCCAAGGTGTTATTACATATGTTCTTCCAGCTTTGGAGTATCGTGTCTCTATTTATTGGCTCTTATTGTGCTAGGATTTCGTAAGGTTGTGGTGGTTTGTCGAGAATACATTTTCAGTAAAGAGGTAATGATTTCCATAGTGCTATAGACGCCAGGGATTGGAGCCTTAGTTCGGTTCTTATGAGCTCAACAGGCAGCCAGTTTGGAAGCTTCAAGATTTTCCGCCAAAAATATGACTCACATAGGATCCAAACTTCCCAGCGCAGGGCTAACGAGGCCTCTGCACCATAGGTAATTATAGCTACTACCTTTTGTTTGTAAAAGGTTAAGATGGGCGTCAAGGAGAACTTTCCATATCTTCGATTTATAACTAACCCCTGGTTAGTCAAGGTCATTAACTTTTCCCAAATCAGTGCATATTGGCCTTCTTCATTGCAATTTTTGACAGGACGTTTCCTTGCCGTTCTTTTTCCACGGCTTAACTCCATTATTAATACCATGGATTTCTTGATGTTTATTTTCATATCATTTTCTGTTAGGAACTCATTGAAGGCCTCTATCCTTCCCTGAAGACCGATGGGCGTTTGGTCGAGGAATACAGCGTCATCAGCGTACAGCATCCACGGCACTTAGATTCCATCAATCTTAGGGGCAAAGGCACAGGTCTGGTCTTGTAAGATCTTCATTGTAAAGGATCACTTTGAGCAGGAGTTAAGTTAATGAAAATTTGTCTTTATTGACTTCAAAAATCGTAACAAAAGATATTAAGGTGGGTAAGAACCCCTGTTTAGAGTCCAAAGTTCGTTATCAGCAGGCTTGGTACGAGCATAAGGAAAAAACCTTAGTTCAGTCTTCGTATGCCCACTGGAACCTCTTGGCTGCTTCCTCACTCTCTGCTGGCCTCTGCAACAGAAAGGAAACAAATCCGTCAGTTTTTCCTTTTCTTTATATAGGGGCTTGGACAATTCCACCCAATCAGGATGCTTCCCCGCCCGAAAGTTTGAAAAGTCCCTCCAAGCCCCGCCCCCTTCCCTGGAGGATCCTGGTCGCCACAATGGAGCCCGCACTGGTGCCTCGTGGAGAACGCAGGTTTTCATTGTAAAAGTACACGGTAAGTTCTGTGATACAGTAATGCTGTTTTCTACAGTTTTCTGTGGCGCTCTCTTTTGTTTATTCACACGCTCGTATGGTTTTCTGTTCCGGTCATTATAACTGCGGTTTGATTTCGAAAGGAACTTGCCAACCTTAAACTGGAAACAAGTTTTTCCCTCGGCTGCCTGAGCCGGCGTTGACTTCAGAGGGAACGTGTTGCCTTTGATGTGTGAACTATTTACATGAATCATGTCTTTTTCCGCGGCTGCCTGAGCCGGTGCTTTTATGTAGTCTGTACTTGTACGGCCGCAGCCGTGAATATCAGGGCCTGTGTGAGTTTCGTTTTCATGATCCAGCACTGTTTTATTTTCTGTCTCTTGTCCCCACCAACCCTCCTTTGGGTTTTCCGTGCCTGGCGCTTCTGTCAGGTTGACACATTCATGTCGGCCATATATATGACAAAGAGGAAGGGTGCTAAAGCACATCCCTGTTTTATCCCTCGGGACATTTCGATCTTTTTGGTAACCCCATCATTTGCTGTTGTTTGGACCTGTATCGTAGTGTTGGTATACAGGGTTTGGATGGCTTCTAAAAGGTCTACCGGGCATCCCCATCTTTTCATCTTTAGCCACAGGCAGTCGCAGTTTATCCCATTGAACGCTTGTTCGAGATAGATAAAAGCTAAATAGATGGCTTTTTTTTCTTCCAGGGCCTTTGCTTTCATAAGATTGATTAGGAAAATGTTTAGCAATGTTCCTACTCCACTGATGAAAGCTGTTTGCCTCTCACCAGGATTTTGGCCTGTGTTGCCCATTTTCTCAGGTATCTTAGCAGAATAGATGCAAAGAGTTTGCCATTTGAGTCCAGCAACGCTATCGGCCTATAATTTCTGGGATTACCTCTGTCCCCTTTTTTATAGATTGGTACGATGTATGCCTCTCTCCAAGAGGTAGGGATTTGTCTTGATCGTCTTATTTGTTGAAACAATGCATAGATTAGGTCTGTCCAATCTTCACAGATATCCTTAAGCATCTTTTTCGAGATGCCATCAGGCCCCGCTGCCCTAGAGGCACTTCATTTTTTTATCATCCCTACGATGTCATCTCTGTCAAATTCAATTGCCCATGGATTTTCTTTGTGGTCCTTGTCTGTATCCATTTTCTTATTTTCCCCTCAAATAGGGTGGTGTAATGATTGAACCAATTTTCCTCCGAAACTTGGTTTACACCTATTGCAGATTGGCATAGTTCCCTGTTGTTAATTATATCGCAAGTGCTTCTTGCATTGTTTGTTGACACAGCGGCTAACATTTTTTCCGCATCACCTTGTGCTCTCAGATATCATGTGGTACGTAGCCAATTTCTATATGTTTGCCTACACTTCCTCAGTTTTTCATCTTTGTCTAGAAAATTTTTCTTTTTTATGCATGCCAAGTCAGCTCTGTATTGCTTCCTTTGGCCACTAAGAGTTCATCATATGCGTGCTTCCTTTTAATTGTTTTAACTCTATTCGGATCGTACTTGACCTCAAAGGCTTCCAACAGCCATCTGTATTCAACCTCATCTTTACCATCCCCTATGGCATTGTTGTATTTTTCCACCAGCTTTGGTATAGACTGTTTTTTTATCCTTAACTGATTTCTTCCCCAGGACACTTCCGTTTCCATCACCCCTGTTCTAATTGGAGATTTCCTTATTTTCCAAGAGAGTTCTGTTTCCAATAGACTATGGTCACTGTTTTTTTGCTTCTTTATTTTAAAGGAGTTTACCCATTCAAGGGTATTACCACCTACAAAACAATAGTACAAACAAGCTCCAGATTTTCCACTGTGCCATGTGTTGGCGCCCATCAGATCTCTTCTCGTCTGGCTGTTTAACATCTTCATGTCTCGAATTTGCATTTCCTCCATCCATTTTTTTCTTTCCCTACCAGTTGTTTGACCACTTTGATTTTACCCTCTGGGTCCAGTAGTTGAATATTTAAGTCACCACTGAGTAGAAATACTTGGTCTTTATCCACCGTCATTAACTTATCGATGGCATTCATGATGACTTGCAGGTAGCTTTCAACTTTTGGCATATTTTCAATCCAGAAGGTATTGATCGATAGCAACTTGGATGGACCTTCACTCTCCTCTGGTTGAAATGTTATTGTTAATATTTGCACAAAAGAATTTGGTATATAATGTTCCAAGACTTGTAGATGGCTGTCTAGTTTTTTTAAGATCATCAGACCCACGAATGGTCTCCCTTTTGGCCCTTTTATAGCTGGGTTTATATACACTTCATATCCATCACATACTGGTTTTTCTTGCAGCCAAGATTCCTGTATACATATGAGATCGTATTTTCCCAAGAAATTGCTGTCGTCAGTAAACAGATGTTTAAAGCCTCTGGTGTTCCACGAGGCACAGTAAACATTTCTTTGGGGCTCCTCCTCAATCTATTGTTTTTTCTTAGTATTTAAGACTGTAGCCATCCATGTCCAATCTTTAGTCTTCTGTTTCCCTTAGTTAGAATTGATTTTGCTCTTATTCGTGTTTCCTGAGTTATCCACTGTGAACCACAAAGTTTTCATTCGCTCAGCACTTTTTTCTATTTTAGATGATCTCTCCTTTGGGTTATAGATAGAGCTTTTGGGTTTTTTCTTAGGTCCTTTGTAGTTTCACTCTCTAGGAGCGGTCTAGATTTTTCACTAGTTTCCTTTTCGGTGTCTTTTGTCACTCTATGTATTTTCTTCTCCCCCTTAGTTTCTTTTTCTTCCCTGTTTGTTTCTTTTGTACTGGCTTGTTCGGGTTTTTCTTCTTCTTTTCTTTTTTCTTCGGGTTTCTAATTGAAATACCTTTTTTTTGAGGATGTCGCTGGCCTCCAGCAAATTTTGCTTTGTCTTGTTCGAGTTTAGATGTAGTATAACCTGATCCATCTGCTTTTCTGTTGAAAATTCAACAATGTTTATGTCCTCTGTTGTTACCTTGCATAGAATTGATACTTTATTTAAGAGTGCCATCACGTAACTCCTGTTTAGCACTACCCTTTTAGGACCTTTTGATGTTGTTTCTAATTTTAGGTACCAACCTTTTGGTGTCCTGGCTTTCCTGGCACTTCGAGAAGGAGAGACTTCTCTCTGATCTTTTTCACTCCCCCCCTCCCATTTTTGGGATTTTTGATTTTTGCGGGGGCTTTCCCTGGTGAATTTGAGCTTTCTTCTCTTCAATATCCTGCTGCTTCCTTTATTGTTCCAGTGTTTTTAACAGGGTAGTGACTCGTTCTTCTTCACAGAGGGGGGTCCTCTTTGATGGATTTGTCTTTTTATCCGGCTTCAAATCTCTCGTTGTCAATTTGTCTCTTTGGGTTTTCCACTTGGTCTCTTACTTGCACTCCCTGGTGGGCAGTTTCCCAATTGTCTATGGTCTGCCAATCAGATAAACTGATATTTTCCCATTCCTCTTCCCTGTTTTTGTCCATTATTTTAATAGGATCACTTAGATCTGCAGTTTGCTCCGGCTCAGATTCCTCCTTGTCTATTTCAATGGTCTTTATAGTTCCATTTGCCCTGGGTTCCTCCGGAGGGTCTAGCTCTCTGAGTGTCATTTCCATTCTGGGCTTCTTTGCGCATTGCAGGCTTTCTCTTTTTGGCTGTGTTCTTATTGTTCTCAGGAAAGCTCTGGAGCCATTTACTTTCCGTTTTAGGGTTTCATTCTTTGATTTTTTTTCCTTTTCCAATTTTTTGGGCACCCCATTTCCCCCAGGGGGTCCTGTGCATTTGAAGTAGCACCTGCAAAGATTGCAAAGTTAGACTGGTTTGGTTTGGGTATGGAGTCTCCTTTTTTAACTGCCTGCTTTTGTGGAGAGATCAGGATTACATCGTCAGGGTTTCGATCTGTTTGTTTTAGTTGAACAACTTCTCCCTGTTTCAATTTCATTGGACCCGTTCCAGCCTTTCTATTGTCTCCCAACTGGTCCGGCTCGTTTTCCTTTTTGTGTATACTTCTCATCCATTTGCAGTCCTCCAGGACTGCCTCCATCAGTAATGATTTATCGTTAGCTTCTTTTCTCGCTAAATCACTAAGGCGGTTTTGCCAAATTTGCGCTTGCTCAGCTACCTTATCGATTCTAATATCGAGGGGCATCACAAGTTGGGCGGTAACACCGGCGCTATTAGCGGTGGCGCTATTAGCCCTACCGCCAAACCCCCAGCGCTATTAGCACCGGATCACGGGTTTGGCGGAACGGTTAGTGCCCATTCCCCATTGGGCCCATTCGGGAATTTCTCATTCCCCTTTGTGCCCAATGGGGAAAATTTGCGCTCTTACAAGCGCCGAAAATCGGCAAATTTGCAGCAGATTTCCCCCCAGCTCAGAACTCGGGTGAAATCTGCCAAGGCCATGATCTGGCAGACCCTTTAATGTGGTGGTAATAGCGCTACCGCTGCATTTAAGTGTTACCCCCAGACTCATGATGAGGTCCCTAGTCTCTTCAGGGAGGATTCCATTTGCATGTTTGCCTCTTTAATTTGGATATTGGTGCAAGCTACATCTTGTAAAGAGTCCTTTATGACCTAGGAATGGAGTAATCGTTATGTTTAGGGATGCCATGAGAACATTTTGGATGTGTGCAGTATCCTTTAAACTTTCAGTTTTACAGGCCTCACTAATTGATTGTGAGGTTTTTCTCTTTGGACATCCCTTCTTGGGTCGACCTTTCTTCTACAGCAGCCGATGTTTGAGTCATTTTAGTCGACGTTTGTTTCTCATAGGGATTGGTCGAATTTTTGTCATGGTCTTCATCTCCAAAACACCCCATTTTGGCTTTCTCTTTGTCTAATGCTGTAATCTTCTCATTTATAAAGGAGAAGCTTTTCCTTTTCTCTCTTTCTATTTTCCCCGTCAAGATCGAGATATCTTGCATGATTTTATTTGCCAGCCTTGAGTTGCTCAGATTTACTATTTGTCCTTTCGCTTCCACTTAGACTCCCAGATGGTTTGGGTCTCTCTACCGGCGTCGGGGTTTGGTCTCTACTCCACCCATCCAAAGGCAACTCCTTCCCTCTTTCATGAAAGGGGTTCGGATTATCCCTCCCTTTATCCCCACCAGTTTTTTCATCCGTTACCCTCTCTTCAATTTGTTGGTTTTTCAATTGTGGGGTAGATTTATATCCTTAATTTGGGTTCTCTCCTGTATCTGGCATGAAAATATAGTTCCTTGTGGGTTCTGCACCTACAGCTTCCATTTGATGGAATTTGTTTGCTTTTAAGATAGTGGGTTCCTGCAGGGCTTCTTCCAAATGACCTTAGTCTGCAAGATCCCAAGGACCTGCATTTTCCCATAAGGCCTCTGAAGAGGCAGTTTGGCTTGGGGTTTTATTAACAAGATCCTTTACGCATTCGGGGCCACCAATGGATGAAATTGACACCTTCACTGGAGGGCTTTCAATCACGTTTCCCGATAAAGAGCCAGTCTTCTCTTTGTCTGGGGGGACCCTCCCCTCCTGGTCTGTGGTGGTCTGGTCCAAATCAATCACAGTTTTTTTATTTTTGCCACGAGCTCTGATTACGTTCCCCCCACTCAAGGGTTTGTGGCGCTCTGCAGGGGCAGTGGTTGGAGGAATCTCCTTTTGCCATTCTAGATTTTTCAAATAGCTCTCGGTTCCCCACCACAATTTCATTTGGTGGCCTATCCTAAGCTCTATCAGGGGTCTCAGACGGTTCCTCATTTATTTGTATCATACAATCTCTGTGCTCTTTAGGAGGGGCGGAGCTTTCCGCCAAGTCATTTTCCCCTAACTAGCTATTGCAGTGATCTCCCTGTTGCCCCTTTACCATCCGTTCCTCCATGCTTTGGTTACTTCCCGAATACGTTAATAGGTGGGTTCTGGTTTCAGCTGGTATTGGGGTGGGAAGGGCATTTTGGGTGTCATTAGGCTTGGGGATTTTGCCTGATTCTACCTCAGTTTCCAAGGGTAGCAGTATGTTGTTTTCAGCGGTTATTTCAGCCTCCTCAGAGAGTCTCTTTCTCTTCTTTGTTTTAAATGGTACACGTGTCTGTTTTAGCACGGGAAGGTCTTTTTGCACCACTTTAGTTATTTGCTCAGGATTTCCCTCTACTTCTGGGAGGGAAGTGAATCTTTGTCTTACCTGAAGGAGAGTTCTTAATCCCGAGGTCGGTGTTTCCATGGCTGCAGACTTCATTTTTGTAGTTCAGCTCCTCATATAGGTTACCACGCCGTTGAATTGACAAAGATGGGGGGCCTCCAACTATCCACCATCATGGGGTTAGATGCCCGGCTCAGCTGCAGCAAGCAGCGAAACAGCAAAACAGCAGTTGTCTGGACGCTGCAACAAGACCTTTGCACACAAGGGCTTAGCGCTACAAAGGTGCCTGGGAGTCTGTTTTAACGGCTCACTTCCTGCTTGGGGCGGGTCCAGATGCAGGTGGGCGAGGCCTAATAGCGTGACGGCGCTCCCCTCACCCTTCAGCTCGTCATTGGGTCCTTTGGTGCTCTGATGCACTGATGCTGCTTTGGAAGCACAGGGATAGCAGCCCCAGCGAAACAGCAGTTGTCTGGACACAACAAGCCCTTTGCACAAGATTTAATCTAATTTTCATATAGAAACCAGCACTGTATAGAAACATACAAGATTTACTCCAGGGTACTGTGAGTCCCCATTGATATTTAATAGGACTCTTCAGATGGACCTAGATAACGTACAACTTGAGAGCACAATAATTCAGTACGTAGATGACATAGTTTGCAGTGAGACAGAGGAAAAGTACGGGGAAAATTTAGTTAGACTAATGACAATACTAGCAGAGAAAGGATACAAAGTAGACAAAGAAAAATTACAATATTGCCAGGAAGAAGTCCTTAATCTCTCAGGAGGGGAGAAAAGTGACACCTGAGAGAGCAGAAGCGATCATGAAAACCCCAACACCTGAGACAGTAAAGGAAATGCAACAATGTTTAGGCCTATGTAATTATTGCAGGGCCTGGATTTTTGATTACAGTAGACATATTCAACCACTTTTAAAATGTTTCAAGGAAGCACAGATAGGAAAAAGTAAAATATCATGGACAGATGAGATGACTGAAGGATTTGAAGAACTAAAAAGGGTGATCTGTACAGCCCCTGTGTTAGGAATTGTTTATTATAATGAGGAGTTTTACTTATTTTCACATTAAAATGGAGAAGTGATGACAGCGGTTCTTACAGATAATGACATTAGGACATGGGCAGAAACTGTTAGCCTATTATAGTGGGATTTTAGACCCAGTAATGAAAATACATTACTGTTGCAAACAAGCTTCAGCTTCTGCTGCTTTCGCAATTGAAAAAGCTGCAAGTATTACAATGGGATGTTCAATGGCATTATTCGTCGAGCATTCCTTGTTTGCCATTTTAGAGAAACCCAAAAGCACATTCACTACACAAAGAGTGCCATGGCATGAAGTGAATATTTCTAACCCAGCAATCAAAATTGTTAGATGTAGAGTAGTGAATCCAGCAACATTCATAGCAGAACCAGTAGGGAAGGAAGATTATGTACATGACCGCCCAATGTATACTGAGTTCTATGACAACATTAGAAAAATAAATGGTGTCCTAAAGATAAGGACTCCTGTCCCCTGCACACTATTATGTGCTGAAACAACAGACAATGATTTACAATTTAGTGTAAATGACAGTATATGAGATCAGTAATTCTAGACAAAAACAATCAGAATTCGGACTCAATGTTTCTCATCAATGGATTCTTTAATAAAGTGTGAAGCTCAACGCGTTTCGGGGTCACTACTCCTTCTCATATACTGTCATTTACACTAAATTGTAAATCATTGGCTTTTGCAGGGGACGGGAATCCTTATCTTTAGGAGACTATTTATTTTTCTTATGCATCTTCTTCCTCGTGCACAAATTGTTTACACTTCCCCAGCACCAAAGTACTAAAGTAGTATCTAAACTTGTTCTATATCTTTCAAGAGTGGGTGTGTATTTGTCCACATCTGATTTTCTATGATTACATTCCCCATGTTAGAGAAAATGCTCTCAAAAGAGGTAAATCCGATTAATTGATGGCTCTTTGAAAATTGATCAAACGACAGGAGAAAGACATACTGGATCAGCAGTAGTAAAGTTAAACCGTGATGGTGAATTTGAAGTAGTGAAAAGTACAAGATTACCTTCAAATTGCTCAGCACAGGGTGCAGAATTATTGCGTCTATCGCAGCACTCCAGAGATATGAGCAAGTGACAATGTATTCCGACTACGCCTATGTGACGTTAACTGTTCACACAGGGTTGTCACGTTGGAAAAGGAGGAGTTTCCTATGTGCAGACGGCACACTAGTGCAACATGCGCCGCTTTTGGACAAGCTTATTAAGGTACTAAAGCTCACATTGGCAATCGCCGTGGTGAAATGCACAGCCCACACTAAGAGGGCAGACATGATTTCTCGCTGTAACAAAGCCACAGATGTTGAAGCCAAAAGAGCAGCATGCTTTCCAAATATTTCTGAATTGTAAGACGTTAAGCAAATGACAGAATGCTGCATGCTGATAAAAGAATGTTTTAATATGTTATCCATTGTACAGTTAATTGAGCTGCAAGATCAAGCTACACAGCAGGATTTTTGGAAAAGACGGGGGTGACCTTTATCCCCTACTTAGGCTATATGGAGACAAGTTAGCACTGGAAAGTCAGTTATGCCTTTATTAATATTGAACATTGTGCTGGCTCAGCTTCACTATCCTGCACACACAACCAGAGAGAATCTTGCTACCATGATTACAGAAGACTGGTTTTCACCAAATTTATTAGAACACATTGCACAATTTATTGAGAACTGCATTGTTTGCCAGAACTTCACAGCAGGGCAGACCATGCGAACAGTAAGAGGAGCGATCCCTAGACCCAATGCTCCTTTTCAGCATCTACATAGAGATGATGTGGATATGTTGCAGGTATGCAATGGCTGTAGATACATGTTAGTGGTAGTATGTCCTTTTGCCAGATGGATTGAGGCAGGTCCATGCACACACCCTGATGCCACATGTGCTGCCAAGTTTCTCATACATGAGGTGTTTCCTAGACGGGCAGTGTGCGAAATCCTGCAGTCGGATAATAGGATGCATTTTGTAAAGCACATGGTTTTATCTGCCTATCACCCACAGGCAAATGGCATCTGTGAGAGGCTAAACGGGCGTGTTAAAGAAAGGATAGTCAAAATCAAAAGAACCTTAAGGAAGGGATGGCTGCATTGCCTACCCCTCGCTCTGTTTGCCCTGAGAAACCAGCCTGGCTCAGATCCCCACTTAACTCCTCTTGAGTTGGTAACTGGACGCCATATGAAAGTACCCCTTGCTCCTCCCACTCAAATAAAAACTGATGCCTATAGTGTAGTGAAAACATCAGGGGATGAGATGCATGATTATTTAACAAATATGAATGCTAGTGTTTCTTTTATGTCTTAACAGACAAAAATTGGAGGGCAGGATCAAAGAAGATTGATGAAGACAGCCAAACAGTTGATCTTATTGACTTGCTAAAAGCACATACTGTGTATCCTGGCAACCAAGTGCTTGTAAAAGGTTTTGTACATGCTTGGAATAAATCCCTTTTGAGGGACTATACCTAGTAGAGGGGGGACACTCCTACTGCTGTGAATCTCGACGGAAGAAGAGTTTGGCTGCACTTGATTGATTTAAAGCTTTACAAAGGAGAGGCCCTCACCTCTCCTGCACCCACTAACAGTGAAGCAAAGGAAGAAGTTCCACGCATGCAGACAAGATCGGCTACCAAGAGTCAATAATATTAACATTTTTGATCTAAAAGTTTGTTTTCTAAAAAGGGACAGAAATTGCACGTTGAATGAGAATTGTATTCTTCCATTATCTAAGAAATACATTGCTAGCAAGAAGATTTTCTACTGTACAGGATATAATTTGACACATGTATGTTCTCTCTACTTTCTCATGCTTATAACATTTCGCCAAATTATGTTTTATAAAACAGATGGAGTGTTTAGCAATGAGACATCTATTTTTATCCCTAACAAAAGCAGGAGTGATATTTTTGAAGATATTTCCAAACAAAATATCTAACTTAAGAGGGATGCTGGGGAAGATCATGAAGGTATACATTCATATCTTGATAATTCGGTTAATTGAAATAATAACATGTAGTACCAGTACATGAAGGAAGTGGGAGGAGAATGTCAGAAGAGAGCTGCTATGTATGCTCCCTCATCCCTTATGCCATAAGCACAGACAGAACATTAATTGCAAGAGATATACCTATCCATGTTGCGAAGTACCTCAACCATTTAACAGCATGCACAACAAGAGGACAATTTGAAGAAAGATGGGAAACCCTACGATGTATATCAAAAGGAATGTTTCCATTTGAAGATGGTTACATAAAACAAAGATAATGGAAAAGGACTTAGATTGGAAAAGTAGAATGCTCCTTTATTCATTCAGTGGCATGACTAGAGACTATAGAACAGATAAGGATTGTAGAACAAAACAGACGGGGTTGGGCAGATGTATGGGAAACACCAGGAATGCCAGGATGCTGGGAGATGCCTCAGCTAGTGGTATATGGACGATTTTCCCCCAGTATAGGATGGGGCGACGGAATGTTAGCATGCAGTGCACACTTATTGATGGCAGCACCAGTACAAGCAGTGCAAATAGTGAATAATGAATGCTTAAAGGAATAGACAAAGTATTCAAAATTATTAACATGGGTTGAAAATGAAGCAGGACCTGTGTCCATACTACCAATGAAGAATGTGACGCTGTGTTTCAGAAACAGGGGACTGAACATAGTTGGAGAAAATAAAGAATGCAAGCAAATTATTGATGGACCAGGAATGAATGGAGGAACTGCTGTGCTAATGGACCAATATCGGGCCTGTGAATCCAAAGCTTATATGCAGATACCTAACTATTGGGGAGGAAATGTTTTATAGTGATCATACATGTTCCTGCATCAGTCATTCCGCAAAGTGATCTCCACATGGATAGTTTTCTGAAAAAAGAATGCGCACCACAGGAAGAAGAGGTCATTTAGCCTCATCTGACAGAGGAGAGAGAACTATTTTTGGCCAACTTCAATAGAAGCTTGCCATGACATTTCAGATGAGCACAAATTGTTCAGTAGAACAGCAGTGATATTTACAGCCATATTCATGCCAGGAATTCAGACTGCAGTGAATGCTAAGTGGTTACAAATCACCATGTGGGAACTACTACAAACAAAACACACAACAATAAAAGAATGTAATGCAATTAGAGAAGAATTGAGGGTTGTCAGGCTCATGTCCCTCCAGAACAGGTATGACCTGGACTTGATTACAGCCATGTCAGAAGGCGTGTGCGCCATGATCGGGCCTTCTTGCTGTACTTAAACATCTGCACACGATGTAGAAAATAGAACCCTGACAGAAGCAATAACTATACTATCGACCATGTATATAAAAATGGTAGAAGAAGAAGAAGACGAGCCCAAAGATGAAGATTGGTTTTCGTCCCTGTTTTTATGGGTTCCAACCCGGATGTGTCAAGGAGTTCCCCCCAACTCACCTGAGTTCGATCTTTGCTGGATTTCTTGATCGATGTCTTCTTGCGGATTGATCGAGTCTTGAATAAGGCTGCACAAGTCTCTTCCGACTCCAGCATGCGTTCAAAGTTCCGGGATGCAAGGATCCAGGAATCCGGGAAATTAACAGAGTGAGCAACTAGCACACACGTCCAGGAATCAAGAAAGGAAGGAAAGGGACTAGGAATGGGGTAGGCTGGAAGAAACAAGGGAAACAATACCGCAAGCTACGGAGCATACGTCTTGTCGCTACTTCGCAATAGCATTAAGCCGCGCGGAGCCACGGGAGGTGTGGTCTATAAATAGAACACGCTACGTCTAAGGTGTAGAGCGAGGAAGGTGTTTCACAGTGGACAGCCATGTTCGAAGTACAAGGGAGTGTAAGCCCCGTTGATACAAGGACCAGGAAGTCCAAAAGGGGCGTGTTCTGTAGTTCATGACAGCATGCCTCCTCCGAAGGCCCATTCCTCTGGGTTTGCCTGGGTGTATAAGGTGAAATCTTCTGAGTAGTCGAGGGGCCTTGAGATTAGAAAGTGGTTCCCAGGTTCTTTCACTAGAATGATATCCTTTCCATTCAACCAGGTATTGAAGCTGACCCTGTTTGTACCTAGAGTCACATATTCGGGATACTCCGTATTCCAATTTGTTGTCGACCAGTAGAGGAGGAGGTTGGCAGGATTTCTGGGAGGATTGGGTGTACGGTTTTAATAAGGATGTGTGAAATACTGGGTGAATTTTCTTCCAGGAGTCTGGTAGTCTGATCCGGTATGAAACTGGATTGATAATTTCCTTGATGGGAAATTGACCATAGTACCGAGAGGCCAACTTGTTTGGCCGTAGATGTCGGGGTAGTAATTTCGAGGACAACCAGACTTGATCACCGATTGCATAAGAAGGACCTGGTCTTCTTTTGAAATCCGCATACCTCTTAGTCTGTGTTCTGGCCCTCTCTATGTTTTCTTTGGCCTCCTGGTGTACGTTGATGAGGGTTTCTATCCAGGAGTCGACAGTAGGTACTGGTGTAGGATGAGGGAGAACAGAGGGTAGAACCGATGGATGGAAACCTTGGTTACAATAAAAGGGACTTGTCTAAAGTGCTGAATGATCAGAATTGTTGTAGGCAAATTCAGCCACGGGTATCAGGAGCGACCAGTCATCCTGAACCTTGGTGGCAAAACATCGAAGATACTGCTCGAGGGTCTGATTAGCACGTTCTGTAGCCCCGTTGGTTTGGGGATGATAACCAGAAGAGAGGGCGCGTTGGATTCCCAAAATGCGACAGAGATGTTTCCAGAATTGAGAGACGTATTGAGGTCCTCGATCAGATATGATCTTGGAAGGAAGTCCATGTAAACGGAATATGTGTTCCAGGAAGATTCCAGCAAGCTTGGACGAGGATGGCAGCTTACACAGGTGTTAAAATGAGCCATATGAGTGAACAAGTCAATGGTAACCATGATGGTCGTGTATCCTCGGGAAGGTGGTAATTCTACAATGAAGTCTATAGCAATGAATTCCAATGGCCTTGTTGGCAGTGTAGGTTGCAGTAGAAGACCTGCCGGTCTCTTGTTATCATGTTTATTTTGACTGCAGACAGTACAAGCTTTGATGTACTGCTGTACGTTGGTCTTCATTCCAGGCCACCAAAACTGTCTTTGTATAAGACGAAGGGTGTTGGTTATGCCAAGATGTCCGGAGTGAAGGGTATCATGGCAGAGGTTTATTATTCTTTGTTGTAATTTCTGTGTAGGAATGACCAGTGCATTGTCCTTGAATAAATATCCTTCCTAAATCTTAGGTTCCATGGATTCTTCCTTGAAATATCCTTCCAGAGATCAGAGGATTGGGTTTGCACTCAAATTTCTTCCAGGAGGTTGACTGTTTGAGCTACAAGGATCGTGTGGGGAAACATCTTAGGATAGGCCTTGTCTTCAGTGGTTATATAGTCAGGACGTCGAGATAAGGCCTCAGCAATCAGGTTTTGTGATCCGGGAACATGAGTGATTTGGAATTGGTACTGGGCAAAGAAGTAGGCCCAACGCGCCTGACGACTGTTCCTGCACTCCAACGACTGTAGAATTTGAAGATTCCGATGGTCCGTGCGGACCTGAACTGGATATCTAGCACCCAGAAGTAGATGTCGCCATTCAATGAAGGCTTGGCGGATGGCTAACAGTTCCTTTTCCAGGACGGAATAGTGTGTCTCACTGGGAGTCAGGGTTCGTGAGAGGTAAGCAATGGGGTGTTCCAGTTTATCCTCAAGTTCCTGCTTCAAGACCGCTCATATGGCGTAGTTAGAGGCATCCGTTTACACTAGGAATGGCCGATTTATGTTGGTTTGGGCCAAGATGGGGGCTTGCGTGAACTCTGTCTTTAAACGTTGCAATGCCTTACCTTGCGGTGTAGACCAGATAAAGGGGGTGTCTTTCTTCAAGAGGGCAACGATTGGCTGAACGATCTTGGAAAAGGTAGAAATGAACTTCCGGTAGAAGTTGGCAAGACCCAGGAAGGATTGAACTTGTTTCACGGACGTGGGAGCGGGCCATGCCAGTATGGCCTTTACCTTTGAAGGGTCCATACCAATTCCTTCTGGGCTGAGGATGAATCCTAGGTAGTGAACAGAAGTAACGTGAAACAAGCATTTTCCGGTTTTGGCTAAAAGTTTGTGTTCACGGAGTCATTGTAATACTGCCTTTACATGTTATTCATGCTTTAGAGGATCCTTGGAAAAGATCAATATGTCATCCAGATAGACAATGATGAAGAGGAATCACATGTCAGAAAACACCCTATCCATAAAACGTTGAAAAACTGCGGGGGCATTAGCTAGTCCAAAGGGTATGACTAGATATTCATAGTGACCAAATGGTGTTCTAAAGGCTGTTTTCCATTCGTCTCCTTCCCGGACATGGATAAAATGATAGGCACCCCAGAGATCCAACTTTGTGAATATTACAGCGCCTCTCACAGCTTCCAGGATATCTGAGTTCAGGGGCAGTGGGTACCGATCTTTGAGGGTGCATTGATTTAAGCCACGATAGTCGAGGTAAGGTCTGAGTTCCTTGGTGTCCTTCTTGGGAACAAAGAACAACAAAGCACCCGCTGGAGATTTGGAGGGTCTTATGGTGCCGTTTTCAAGGTTGGTATCCAGGTATTCTCAGAGGGCCTTTTTCTCTGGTTCGGAAAGGATGAACATTCTGCCGAAAGGAATCAATGCTGAGGGATCTGTATCTATGGCACAGTCTTCAGGTCTGTGGGGGGGTAAGGCCTGGACTATGGCAGTTGAAAATACATCAGCATATCACTGATAGGCCTCTGGGACTTGTATGATATTGGAAACCATGAGTGGTGTTTTCTGGTCTCTTAGTGGGTCTTTAGGGGGTGTCGAGGAGGGATCCAGGAATAGACAGTGGGACATACAAAACTCTGAGCCAAGGAATAGTGATCCTGCTGTCTAATTGATATACGGATTGTGCTTCTGTAACCAGGGCATACCCAATACCATGGGGTAATGAGCTGACTTAATGATGTCGAATGTAATCCGCTCTTGGTGATGGTTTATGGAAGGTTGGATCTCTTTTGTCTGCAGGCTTATGGGTCCTGAAGTGAGGGGTCTTCCGTCGATTGCTTCTGCGGCTGCATGATGCTTCGTGTCTCGTACGGAATATGATGACTAACAACCCAGTCTTGATCAATGAAAATTCCCATAGCTCCGCAGTCTACCAAGGCCAGAATGGGATAGGTCTTATTCTTGGAGGGCGACAGGAAGGCCTGTAGTATCACCAAATTGTTTTGTCCAGGAGAGTTCAAGGATGGAATTGATGTGGAGCAAACATCTCTCTCCCGAAGTTCTGCTCCATCTAGGATCGGGAGCTGGCATTTCCCGAACACCAAGGAGGGGCTAGAGGACACTCCCTAACCAAGTGTTTGTCTGAGGCACAATAAATGCTCAACCCTGTATGAATCCTTCTCATTCTTTCTTGTGGAGATATAGGTCCACGGAAGGCTCCTATCTGCATGGGTTCTGGTTCAGAGACTGAGCCTGGGTTTGTGTCCGTCTTGGTAGTACTCTCAAAGGACAGCTTCGGAGGATTACCCCTGGATTTCTTCTTCTCTGCCTTCCTTTCCTGGATACGGAAATCTATTTGCATGGCAAGGTCCATTAGTGCCTGGAATGAGTTTGGGCGAGCCACTCTGGCCAACTCATCCTTAATCTCCTCGTTCATTCCGCTCCTGAAAAGGGTAAAACTCGCCTCAGCGGACCAATCAGCTTCCTTGACTAATTGCTTGAATCGGGTAACATAGGTGAGCATATCCTGGGATCCTTGCTGAAAGTCTAACAGGCGTTCCTGGGCACTATGGACCTGCTCTGGATGGTCAAACATGGTTTTAAGGGCTTGTAGGAAGCCATCATAGTCATCTAGAAGAGCATCGCTGGAATTAACGAGGGGTGTAGCCCAGGTTAAGGCGTTTCCTGAAAGGTGGGAAATTATGAACCCCACCTTAGCCCTGGGAGTTGAAAAGTAGTAGGGCTTAAAAGTAAAGTGAACCAAACATGAATCCAGGAATACGCTAAGGGTTTTTGCCGAGCCATCGTATTTGTCCACTATGCCGCCCAGCAACACACTTTCTTTTGTGGCAGAATCACGGGATAGAACTAATTGTTTGAGAGCGGCGTTTTCCGCGTTTAGATTCTGCACCTCGGTTGATAGCTCTTGCATGCCACGCATCAGGTCCTGGACGGCCGCTTCCATGTCCATATCGAGGTTGGTCGGTTGCCGTCTCAAACTGTCAAGGAGTTCCCCCCTTCTCACCTGAGTTCGATCATTGCTGGATTTCTTGATCGATGTGTTCTTGCGGACTGATCGAGTCTTGAATAAGGCTGCACGAGTCTCTTCCGACTCCAGCGTGCGTTCAAAGTTCCGGGATGCAAGGATCCAGGAATCCGGGAAATTAACAGAGTGCGCAACTAGCACACGAGTCCAGCAATCAAGAAAGGAAGGAAAGGGACTAGGAATGGGGCAGGCTGGAAGAAGCAAGGGAAACAATACCACGAGCTATGGAGCACACGTCTGGTTGCTACTTCGCAATAGCATTGAGACGAGTGGAGCCGCGGGAGGCGTGGTCTATAAATAGAACACGCTATGTCTAAGGTGTAGAGCGAGGAAGGTGTTTCACAGTGGACGGCCATGTTGGAAGTACAAGGGAGTGTAAGCCCCGTTGAAACAAGGACCAGGAAGTCCAAAAGGGGTGTGTTCTGTAGTTCATGACAGGATGGCAGACACCTTCAAACTATTGGGAGCAATACTAGTACTGGTATTGCTAGGATTCTGTCTTATGAGAATAATCAAAGGACAGTGCAAGAAGACAGTGAAAAAAACTATTGGGCTGAAGATAATGATCGATGTGAATGCTGTAACTGATGAGCACATACAGACCGAAAGCACCGCTTGTGGTGAGCACATGAAAGGAAGTCCTCTGGCACCCCCAGGAACAACATTTTACTATCTTTGGATCATAAGAACTATGTGGGACACTGCATATTCCATCAACTGACTGGGGAGTGTTGCCATATAACCTGGAGTGTAGATGAACACGTAAAGAATGCAGTTGACCTAAGGTGGGTGACAAAGACATGGATTCCAAAGAAACCACAGTGTGAAGAGAAGGTGAAGAAGATTGACGAGGTGGTTGAGGACTTGACCAGAGGGGGGAATGTAGAGAAGAAGATGTACACATCAGTCATGGAGCCCACCCTCTCACCTCCGTCATATTGGAAGAGCAGAAAGAAAGCATTGTGCATGACACCTGGTATCATCCCAATACTGCATTGAAAATATGAAATACGTTATGTGCTCAGGCAACCGTACCAAATGTACCTTCGAACTGAAGTGGTAAAAGGAAGTCTGCAGACACCATTGGACATAGACGAACTATAAGTAAAGCCTGACAAGGGTAAAGTGATGTCATGAAGAGAAGACAATGGCACACTGAAACGATATACGAATACTTAAAGAATGAAGATGTGATTGAAGTAACAGAGTACATGAACAGGTGGATACAAAGAAGTCATATAGGTTGAGAAGATAAGTGAGAAGAAATGAAGTAGATTTATAGACACAGAAACGCAAGGCAAATGAGACATATAGATGCGTGCTACAGTAGAATATATAAAGCAGGTAAAGCAGCCATGATGACAAGATGGGCTTTGGTTTTGTATAATAGTAGCCCAACAAGAGTGACCAAGGCTGCAGAGCTGACAGGCACTGAAATACAGATTCATGCAAGAACAAAGAATATGTGTTTTCCCAAGAATGAAGGATGCCACAGTGAGAAGCAACTTTAAGGTACAAAGGAGTCAAAGAGGATAAACCAAGGATGTAAGACATATTTCTTTTATATTAGGCAATGGAGTAAACATATGTGAGCGCCAAGTATGTGGACAATTAAACAATTAAAGATGCAGAAAGAATATGCAGGACAGAGCAGCTAAGTCTCCAACTAAGTCTTCAGAAGAGTAATAGCACCCAGTATAATTGAATCAAATAACACTAAATAGGAAGATAAGATAGACAAAATCATGGTCTGCTCACATGTGGTGCAAGACCAGAAAACAAAACCTATTCATAAGGCTCCAGACGAAGATAGAAATGTACCTTCACTCCCTTTAAAGTTCCAGAGAAGAGAACAGTCAGCAAGGTCAACTACAATGAAGAGGGCTTGGCTTAGGTCCTAACTGCTGAGAGATGGTAGGCTCACTGGCCAAAAGGGCAGTTGTCTGATGGTGTTCCCTGTACCTGGGTTTTGTTTTGTTTACATGCTGCGAACGAGCCACTGACAAGTATAAAGTGATGTCATGAAGAGAAGGCACAATGGCGCACTGAAACGATATACGAATACTTAAAGAATGAAGATGTGATTGAAGTAACAAAGTAAATGAGCATGTGGATACAAAGAAATCATATACATTGAGAAGATAAGTGAGAAGAAATGCAGTAGATGTATATATGCAGACATGCAAGGTAGACATATAGATGCTTGCTACAGTACAAAATGGAGCGTGGGTGAAGCAGCCAGGATGACAAGATGGGCTTTGGTTTCATGTAATATTAAGCTAAACACCCGAAGAAGAGAGACCAAGGCTGCAGAGCTGACAGGCACTGAAATATAGATTCATGCAAGAACAAAGAACATTTGTTTGCCCAAGGATCAAGGGTGCCACAGTGAGAAACAACTGTATGGTACAAAAGAAGTCAAAGAGGATAAGCCATGCACGTAAGACATATTTCTCTTAGATTAGGCAAAGGCGTAAACATTTGCGAGTGCCAGGTATTGGACAATTAAAGATGCATAAACAATATGCAGGATGGAGCAACTAAGTCGCCAGATGCCAACAAGAGTAATAGCACCCAGTATAATTGAATCAAACAACAATAAATAAGAGGATACGATGGACAAAATCATGGTCTACTCACATGTGGTGCAAGACCAGAAATAAAGGCCTATTCATAAGGCTTCAGACAAAGATAGCAATGTACCTTCACTCTATTTAAAGTTTCAGAGAAGAGAACAGTCAGCAAGGTCAACTACAAAGAAGAGGGCTTGGCTTAGGGCCTAACTGATGAAAGATGGTAGGCTCATTGGCCAAATTGGCAGTTGTCTGACGCTGTTCCCCGCACCTGGGTTTTGTTTTGCTTACATGCTATTAACTAGCCAAATGTCCAAGGTTGGAAGAGAGTGCCAACCAAGCATCAGGATAGCCTATGCAATAATGGACTGGACATTGTTGCAGAAGCAAATCTGCTGCTGCTATTTTACTATAATCCATATTAAACGTAGTGAAAGGTTGTTCCAGGCATGCCTATTTGATAAGGGTGCCGCCAATAATGTTACCAACACCTAAATAAGCTATAGATATATATGTTCCCCTAACCTATCCCTCCGCCTGATAGGTTTTTATTATTTGCCATATACGATGATGTCATGTTGATGTATATCATGGGTGCACAACATACGGCCCGCGGGCCAGTTGCGGCCCGCCATGCTCTTTTGTCCGGGCCGCGAGGCACAGGACTTTCCAGTCTTTGTTGTCTTCCGGGCCGGACAAAACACTGGCCGTCATTGGCTCAGCACACATGCACCACGTCGCTCCTACGAGCCACGTAATGCGTGTGTCCTGCACCAATGGAGTGCCAGCACTACGGCTGGTGTGGTCCATAAGGCTTGATGCCGGAAGGCATTTCAGCCTTGGACCACGCCAGCCGTAGTACGATTCCAGCGACTTCCATCTTACCTGCCTTCCAGCACGTCTCCGGTAAGTGGTCTGTTTGTGTTTGTGTGTCGGGTTTGTTTTGCTTTATGTTTGTGTGTGTATGTTGCGATTGGGTGGGGGGTGTCGGATGTGTATGAATGTTTGGATTTGAATGTATTTTGTGTGTATGTTGAATTGCGGGGGTCGGGGGGGTGTCGGATGTGTATGAATGTTTGGATTTGAATGTAGTTTGTGTGTATGTTGAGATGCGGGGTTGGGGGTGGTGTCGGATGTTTATGAATGTTTGGATTTGAATGTATTTTGTGTGTATGTTGAGATACAGGGGTGGGGGGGTGTCGGATGTGTAGGAATGTTTGGATTTTAATGTATTTTGTGTGTATGTTGAGATGCGGGGGTGGGGGGGTGTCGGATGTGTATGAATGTTTGGATTTGAATGTATTTTGTGTGTATGTTGAGATGCGGGGGTGGGGGGTGTCGGATGTGTGTCGGATGTGTATGAATGTTTGGATTTTAATGTATTTTGTGTGTATGATGAGATGCGGGGTTGAGGGGGGTGTCGGATGTGTGTCGGATGTGTATGAATGTTTTGATTTGAATGTTTTTTGTGTGCTGAGTTGGGGGTGGGGGTTCGGGTCTGTATGGGTGCATGTTTGTGTGTGTGCTGGGTTGGGGGTGGGGGGTTCGGGTCTGTATGGGTGCATGCTTGAGAGTGTGTGTGCTGAGTTGGTGGGGTGGGGGTTTCGGGTCTTTATGGGTGCATGTTTGTGTGTGTGCTGAGTTGGGGGTTCGGGTCTGTGTGGGTGCTTGTTTGAGAGTGTGCTGAGTTGGGGGTGGGGGGTTCGGGTCTGTATGGGTGCATGCTTGAGAGTGTGTGTGCTGAGTTGGGGGGTGAGGGGTTTGGAGTTGGGGGGTGGGCGGTGGGGGGTTCGGGTCTTTATGGGTGCATGTTTGTGTGTGTGCTGAGTTGGGGGGTGGGGGTTCGGGTCTGTATTGGTGCTGGTTTGTGTGCGCTGATTTGGGGGGTGGGTGGTTTGGTTGGGGGTGAGGGGGCCATGGGGTGGGGGGTTTGGTTGGGGGTGAGGGGGCAATGGGGCATAGCGTTTGTTTGGGGTGAGGGTGCCATGGGGCATAGTGTTTGGTTGGGTGTGAGGGGGCCATGGGGCATAGTGTTTGGTTGGGGTGAGGGGGCCATGGGGCATTGTGTTTGGTTGGGGGTGAGGGACATGGGGCATAGTGTTTGGTTGGGAGTGAGGGGGCATGGGGCATAGTGTTTGGTTGGGGGTGAGGGGGCCATAGGGCATTGTGTTTGGTTGGGTGTAAGGGGGCCATGGGGCATAGTGTTTGGTTGGGGGTGAGGGACATGGGGCATAGTGTTTGGTTGGGGGTGAGGGGGCCATGGGGCATAGTGTTGCACTCCAAGAGTGAACCCAATAATAAAGCTAAAACAGGCACAGTTAGGAGATGTTCATCTTTGGCTTTTTGAGGAAACCTGACTCATCGAAGGCCATACTCCTCTTGGGCAACCCAAATAGCAAACTGTAGCAGTCCAAAATAACGACATGTCCAATCTAGGGTCAATAAAATATATATAAGTTAATTAAACAGACAAGATACAATAAATAAATAGAAATAAATTATAACAATGGAAAATGTGTAGTACAAAATGTAAGTTTGAAATGCAAATAAAAATCGTTACCCCTCAAAAACATTATTTTTCCATGTGTTTAGTACAAATTGGGTGTTTAAAAAGCCTCCTGCCACGCCCTGCCTACCGCCCCGCCCACATTTACTTTTCGGCCCACTATAGCCCTCATGTAAGGTACTTTCGGCCCTCTGTCAAAATCAGTTGTGCACCCCTGATGTATATTGAGGTATAAAACTTTTGTGTAACTGAAATGTATTCGAGAGTGTGTGAGCTACGATCTGTTATGCTTGCTAGATTTCCCTACTTTATTGAACTGATAATAAAGTAGTACTTTTCCATATTCTTTGAGTCTGTGCGGCTATTTGGACCTAAAATGAGTTACTGTGGTAATCCCGTCCAGCACTTGATACACTCCAGGTGCTACTGCACAAAGATAAAATGATGGACAGTGGGGGATCATTAGTGGGATAGTGGGAGAGGCAGGTGTGAAACCTGCAGTGTTGTTGAGTGCAGGTCGGCGGCAGTACCCAATGCCTGTCTGCCAAACTGCTTTTCATGGGTTTGGCGGAAAAACCTGGTAGTACGTTATCCATAGGGTTGAACCCACGATCTGATGGACTAGAGCTCTTTATTTAATTCCCTGCTTATTGTGCCTTGGTGTTTTGTCTTATTTTTCCGTAACAAATAAAGAAAACAAATTTGCCTTTTCCTCTTGCAGACTTCTTGTGTATACCTATTATATTTATACTTATTATAAAAAGTTAAAAAGCCAGAAAAGGTTTCACGCACCTATTTGTTTCCTAAAAACAAAAACACACAAACAAAAAATAATACACTTCTTCTGTGTGTGTGTGTTGTGTTTAATTGGATTATAATAATTTCAGTTGAGGTTTTAGGACGAGGATTGTTGTGTGTGTTGCTTTGTTTGTCCACTTGTTTGTTCCCTTGGCTGACTTGCGATTGTGCTGATTCCCTCTCGTTCTCAGAGTATATACTTTTGGGTTTTCTGGGTCACACACGTACATGGTTCTAATCATTGTGCATCTACTTTAGAAAGATCTGCACACCTTCACCTTCTGTCCCTGATATGCAGGATGGAACTTAGAGTGCAACCTCCCCGAGTGACTTGTAAAAGGGAGTGTTGAACATGAGTTGGATGATAACTTAAATTGACCAATTTGATGCTGGCCCCTCATTGTACATAGCGAGTGCTGCTGCAGGAGTGGAGAGCCCATGATCAGCACTTCTGCCCCTGCCTCTCGCTCGTTTGAGTGCAGATACATTGTGCCAAAGGTGCCCACATTCTTGAATCTCTGCTGCTTCCTCCCACAGAATAAAGTGAGCATGACCTTCCCACAAGCTGCCCTCAGTGATTCATAGCTCCTCCTGCTCTTCCTGCCACGTGTCATGCAATGGCCCATGTCTCATCCACTCACTACAAGATATGGACGCTAACTGGTGTGTCTCCCAACACCCTCAAACTCTGCTGCTCCCTCCAACCATTCACGTGACCATGACTATCCCAAGAGTTGCCTTTGGGAATTGTCAGCTCATCCTCCCTGGTGTCACCCAATGATATTTGTCTTGTCGTCTCACTTCAAGAGACGAACACAGAGTACTAATTTGCCACCTTACACCCCAGATCTGTTGTGCGTTCACTTGTGTTGTTCACTCAATCAATTCAGTGGAAGTGTTGCACGGTGCTACGTAAGCAAGACCAAGTGTTTTGTTCTTTTGGTGATGTGGCTGGCAAGGGCCAGTTCCCTCGTTAATGGGCATGGGGGCCCTGAGTGGGGGTTAAACGTAGGAAGGAGCTAGCCCCAGAAAGTGCAGTTGATGTGGGCACACTCCCCTGTCCTGCAGAGTGGCTTGAAAGATGCTTTCCCTTACAGGATCCTTCTGAACCCAGGTCCATTGTGTCCACTGCCGTGTGGACAGGAATAAACGGAGGATGAACAGCCTCAGTGGTCAATGCCATCCATGGTTCAGGGACCAAACAGGTAGTGCCAGGGACGGGCCTTACTGACAGCCCAGTAGATGTAAGGGGCCCAGCCAATTCCAGTGATAGGGCCGATGGTTCACAACCCCCAATGAGTTTTGCTATGCCCAGGGTGATCCTCTCCCAGCCATTGCCCAGAATGTTGAGAAGATCAGCAGTGGCCATGCAGTCGAGACTTCCTCTAGGGGTTAACAGGGTGGTGTTGGGCTCATGTTCATCTGGAGTGAGGTCAGGCAAAATATTCAGAGCGGGGCCTTGGATGGACCCACGTGGTGGGAGAAACTCTTAATTGAAGCTGTAGCTGTGGATGCTGGAGTGCTCAGGTACTGACCACCCCGTTGCCCCCCTGGATCAAGAATAGTGTGAATAGTCACTAGGGCAAGTACCCTGTCGTGAAGGTACCCACGCGGTAAACTCCACTTACCTGGCCCTTCCCCGTCCTTTTGCTTGGTAACCCTCCCTTTTCTTCAGCCCACCTTCAATTTACGGTTCGCTTTAAAGACAGAGGGGACTTTCAGGTTGCACAAAAGGACAGATTTGGAGAGGATAAGGGAGGGGAAAGGGGAGAGTTCCCCCATTTCTACATCAGCTCCGGCCATTCCAGCAGCAGGGCCCAGACCAAACCAAGTCTCCGGGTCAACGGGAGCCAAGGAGTTCGGCTCTCAACGGTTCTCAACTGCCAGAAGCTAGTCAAATGCCCAACACGACAGACCACATCCCAAAGGACTTCTCCGGAAGTGTTCACCCCCAAGTAGGCCACATCACACCAGAGATTCGTCATCTTTTTCTATGGACAGTATTGAAGGACTCCCAAGGACCTGAAAGGGGTTATTTTCTCACAAAAGTGGGACGAGCATGCTGGAAGTCCTAGGAGGTGGGTTTTCTCGAAACTTAACGTTCATGTGATTGATCGGGTATAAATGTGCCGCACGTGGAGGTTGAACTAGGTTAGTTAGGTGTAATACTAAGGTTTTTTTTCCTTGACTTGCAATTCAATTAATCACCTCTGTATGCCATCTTCTGAATACAAGAGTGTGACTGATTTCTTCCACACAATTCTCTCCACCTGGGCCAAAACATACCCACCACTCTTTCAACAACCTCCCTATTACTGCACTAGAAGGAAAATGCATCACCTTGCCCTTAACATCGGACCCCTTGGGAAATGTCCACACCTACTTCAATGCACTCAACTACATGTTTACTGCGACCACCAAAACCCATGCGCCGCTGAAACTTTCACTCAACAAACATAAGCTCTCTCCACTTTGGTACACACAGGACCTTGTTGACAGCAAACACACTATATGCAGAAAAGAAAAGCTCTGTGGGAGATCCCACCAAATAGAAGGTCTCATCATCCTAAGAACGCCCTGATCAACATGCAGGACCCTTATCACCATAGCCAAAGCAAACTACTACATAAAAACGATCAATGACAAATCCAACAAGAGCAGTGCAATCTTCAAAGCTGTGAATCACTGCATCAACGTACTGGCAGACCCTGCAATACCTCAATTCATTGACTAATGCATTGGATGGTGGCAATATGCCATCTGAGAGGGTGTTCAATCCTGAAGGTTTTTTTATTGCTTGCTATGTGAACTGATGGTGGTTTTCTCTCCTAGAAAGTGTGCTCTTCTAAACAGACCACACTTTTCAGTGTGTCATGCTGAAATGTATAGCAAACACATGGGCACTCTATTGTGCCTTGTAAACCGACACACCATCAGAGGCAATGTGGCCTGGCCGCATGTTAGACACAGAGTACCATGTTCCTTCCTAAAACAGTCTGCTGGAATCAAATTAGTTCCAACAGCCATTGGCACCCATGTTCAAACTACTATTAACCCCATATCCTCATTTGTCTGTTTGGCAATAATTTGGTTACAAATACATATAGACTATAGAGGTATATGATGAAATACAGTTAAATTGCCGGAAACCCAATGTGATGTTATTAATTTGTCCACTTGGTTTACACTGTCACCTGCAGCTCCAGAGGCATTTACATATGTACATCTGGCAATAGGAGTTTCACCCACAGGAGGTGGTGGACCT
Source organism: Ambystoma mexicanum (assembly GCF_040938575.1). Lineage (NCBI taxonomy): Eukaryota > Metazoa > Chordata > Amphibia > Caudata > Ambystomatidae > Ambystoma > Ambystoma mexicanum. Next base: position 136,758,856 of record NC_090922.1, read on the forward strand.
GCCTAGGAAGTCTTTTGCCGGGGAGACTGGGGAGCTCTGACACCTTCCTCGTGAGTTCAAGACATACCTCCTCTTGAGGGGGTAGGGCCTGTGGGGTTCGCGAGTCATCTGCAACATAATAAGGAAATGAAACCACAGAGATAAACACTGGAATCCCTTTTATCTGAGGTAGAAGGGAGGGAGTGGAAAGTATAGTGTAGCAAAGCAGACCTACAATCGGGTGAAGGTGGCCTGCCACCTTGAATGTGCTCGATCTGCTTCCTTTATGAGATCCCCCTAATGCCCTGCAGACAAGGCCCTCTAGGAGCTCAGATCACAAAGAATAACTATTGTTACATCAGCAAGGATTGCCCTTATAGAAGGCTTCAAGTGGACCAATCCACAGTGTAAAAGTGACGTTATCTCTTCTCTCCTTTCACTGTTGGGTGGCCTCTGGCTGCCCTGCTCCCTCAATCTGCAGCAACATCAAATGTCGGAAGGCCTGCAGAGTGCTTGGGGCCTTTTTCGGAGGTAAGCCACTGTGCTTGATTCATGCCCTGAATGTGCTGGGCATTTGCCAACCCCACCCTGGCAGACGACCGCTAGGCTCAATCTGGGCATTTCTGCACCACCAAATCGTAAAGCACATGGTGCACTCCTGTTTCATTCATTCTTTTACATCGTACCTTCCTGCACCATGATGACTGCACCAGACCTCCCGAGAGCATTATCACCATGACCGCATAGCTTGCTCCTGATTCGCCGCCAGAGTCTTCATCCAGGTCTATGGGGAACCAGCAAGCATAAGCTGGCGTCCAACACGAAGGCCCACACAAAGGCCCTGTCTGACCCTCTCTGAGCGTGAAGGAGCACCACTCCATGCAAAATTTGTTTTCAAGGACTCTCAATACTGATGGACCCAAAGAACCTCCACTCGACCTGATAGACAGCCTCGAGAAACAACGCTCCATTCTCCATTCTCAGACACTAAAACTGCTCTCACTGCTGCTTACTCTTAAACCCTTGCCCAGCGATAGTTACCTGTCCACCAGCAACATCACCACCATGTTACGCATGCCCTAAATGCCTTGGTTAGGAATTCGAATCTAGGTGCTTTCACACCTGCACAGCCATTTTCGTTTTTGTGCTTTAGAGTGCGCTGTTTAGAAAATCGAATCTAGGTGTCTTCACACCTGCACAGCCATTTTAGTTTTTGTGCCTTAAAGTGCTTTTGAGTTCCCCCATGTGGTAAGACCTTCACTGCCATGCTCACTGCGTATCTCTCACTTACCTGCGAAGCCCTTACTGAGTGGCAGCCTGGCTGATGCTACCCCTCACTCCTTGAGGTGTGGCTTTGCCAGGCTGTGTCATCGTACCTATTTGACTCATTTGTTGCCTGATGTAGACCCCTGTAATATGTGGTGTGGCTCTGGCAGTCTGTGTTCTTGTACCTATCTGACGCATATGCTGCCTGATGTAGCCCCCTGTAACATGTGTTGTGGCTCTGCCAGTCTGTGTAGTTGTACCTATCTGACTCATATGCTGCCCGATGTAGCCCCCTGTAACATGTGGTGTGGCTCTGCCAGTCTGTGTAGTTGTACCTATCTGACTCATTTGCTGCCTGATGCAGACCCCTGTAACATGAGGTGTGGCTTTGCCAGTCTGTGTAATTGTACCTATTTGACTCATATGCTGCCCGATGTAGCCCCCTGAAACATGAGGTGAGGCTTTGCCAGTCTGTGTACACAAACCATCGTACGTCTGTAACCATATGCGTATTCGTGCACTTCTCCAATGTACCTTGCACTTTTTGTAACTAGCGCCTAGATGCCTCTGGGCTTTCAGCGCTATAATAAATGCAAAAAATAAAAATAATAATAAAAATATATACAGGGGTGTGAGCCACCCTCCTCTTAGTTGGATCATTTTTGAGTGTCCTGTGGGGAATTATCTTTTTTTAAGAATCATCTTTGAATCATCTTAGATTAATTTAATGAGGATTTTACAAGAACATTGTTCAGGTAAAGGCTGCGCACAGTTCCATTCATTTTAGTGAAGACTACAACCTCCAAGCAGTGTGCAGAAACTCCCCCTAACTACTTCTATGTAACATTTTAAGGGACCTGCTTGAGGAATACCTTAGTATTGTTGGGCATTGGTGCTCGGGACTCTGCCTGCTGAGTGGCCATTGTGCAATGGCTCCTAGCAAACTTCACGCTGGAAGGACAGGAGACAGACCCACCTTTCCTCTGGTACCTTGTGGAAAGGTGCCACAGCTCTACAAAGACCATAAGAAGATGCCGTTGGCTCTCTGCAGCACCAAACCATTCAAGCCTCTTTGAGTGTTGCAAACTCCTTGGAACCACTGCAAAGATCATACAGAGCTGCCTTTGACACTCTCTGTACTTGGAGCCGCTTCAAGCATCTTCTAGTTAAGCTACCCCAATTATTTCCTGCCTTTCACAAGCTTTTGAAGCCATGTTCCATTTGTTTAACTGCATTGCTTTGTTGAATCCCATCGAGCCAGCTTGTCGCCTAGAACCTGACTTAAAGCTCTGGAAAGCACCCAGAAGCCTGGCTCGATGCTGTCGCAACACTGAAATAAGAAAATAAGGAATAAATCAGTGGTTTTGACCTCTTGTCTTGTTAATTTAGCCCTACTGACACTTAAGGCCCCATTTTATTCCTTAAAAACATATTATTGAACTTTTCTTGATTTAATTCAAGACAATTTTCCTGCAGGCCCATGTTTTTTACTACCCACAGTGCCCTATTCTCTGAAAGTCTGCATTCTCTGTATATCCTACTATTTTATTTATTTATTTTAATTCTTATTACGTGCCACATGCCCGTAGGCCTCAGGGCGCACAAAAAACAAAGACAAGACACACAACATGACCACTATGGGGTGGGTATATCCTTCTCACATCACAGACATTGCCAAGAAGGCCAGCTATTAGCTTCACCTCCTCCGAGGCATTCTCCCATTCCTCACCTTCCACCAGAAACTCAATGTCTCCAGAGCTGTGGTCCTCTCTAGGCTTGACTATTGCAACAGCCTCTTACTCAATCTTCCTTTATCCTCCCTTCACCCACTTAAACTAATCCAGAATAGATCTGCAAGACTTACTCTTGGCCTCAAGCCCAGGAAATGCATCTCTCCAGCCATAATGTCTCTCCACTGGCTCCCAGTAGCTGCTAGGATCAAATTCAAGACCCTCTGCATCATGCACAAGGCTTTCTGTGGCCTATGACCCCGCTACATCCACCTCATACCTCCCTGCTAGAGCCCTTTGGTCTGCTTGCCCCATCTCTCTGCAGGTCAGATGTTTCTCTAATCAGAGAGTGAGAGGTAGATCTCTATCCTCCGCAGGGGCTTCCCTCTGGAACAGTCTCCATGCCCCTCCCAGGCTTGAGCCGGATCTCCTTAAGTTCAGGAAGCTCCTCAACAACCTATTTTTCTCCTCTTCCTTCCACCTCAAGCTCCCCTGCTAACTCCTCCCTCTACCGCAGTGACTGGCCGCTCTGAGTTCTACAGGGCTCCAAGCCCCCCCATCTAGTCCACCTCCTTTCCTCGTACTTAGCATATAGACCCACACCACCGTAATCCCTGGAACTTGGCTTCCTGGTCTACCACAAGCATTTGCACCTGCTCCTCTTTACACTGCTTTTCCCTTCACACCTGAGCACTTTGCTTATTGCGCAGACTGGCACTTCCAGCCCACCCCTTCTCCCTCACAAATCTTGTTCTGCACTTGCTCAATCCAAATGTCACAAGGCTTAGTAGGACCATTATTGCATCTTTCTCCCTTGTTCCCCAACCCCTCTTTTGTCTTGTGGTGTCTTGAAACACCATTTGTTGTATAGGCACCTTCCAACTATTCAATAAATAAAAAATAAATAAATACATTGCTAGCGTTTTTCATAGTGTGCCTGTCCTTTTACTTTAGTTGACCTCTTTTTTATAGAACCTTGTTTGGTCATTACTTTTCATTTGGCATTTAGCGTACTATTGTTACTTGTTTTCATGCTGGATTACACTCTCCTGAAGATTATAGCATGCCCTCAGCCCATGGTACCTTAAGAGGTGAAAAAGGTATAGCATTCATGCTGTGCCTGTTTCACCTTTGAGATTGAGATGGATGTGTTCTATAAGTAGTGTGGTGCTGAGTACGAGCACAGAAGCCACTACTCATCCCTGTACTCCTTTTACAAAGTAGTTGTTTCATCACAGCAATCAACAGCTTCTATACAGACAAGATAGATAAGATAAGGCAACACATTGAAACCTCCACACCCACTACATACATCACAAACCCCCTACCTGCAACATATCAAGATGGACTGAATTCAGGACAATTACTCTATAAGAGCTCACAGACACTTTTACATGCCACAAACCCACCAACTACAAAGACATTCTTCCGTCTTCCTTTGGTAAGGTCATCAAGGGTGAGGAACTCACACTGCTTCTCCATGTCATCAATACATCCCACACACAAAGCACCTTCCTAGTTGGACTGAACATGGGAAAGGTACTCCACTGTTGAAGAAACCCACATTTGACTCATATGACCTCATATGACCTCATAAACTATCAACCTGTTACGCATCTGTCCTTCCACAGCAAAGTGATTGAGAAGACCATCACTGTCCACTTGCATGAAAGGATCATTCAGCACAACCTCCTGCCGAACGACCAATCTTGTTTGAGACCATGATGCAGCACAGAGGCCGCCACTATCCTAGTTGTCGATGATGCATCTACACATCCTGGAAAAGGGGGTCCCATAAGTACTCATCCTCCTTGCCCTCTCTGCTGCCTTCAATACTACTCACTAGGAAGCCTTACTTAAAATCCTCAATATGTATATAGCCTTCAATGGAATAGTCTCCTAGTGGTTCACCTCAGACCTCTCCAAAAGAGACCAACTAATCCAAAGGAGCCCCAACAGATCCAAGCACCGCCCAGTAACCTATGGGGATTCACAAGTCTCCATCATGTCCCCTGTCATCTGCAACCTCTACATGGAACCTCTGGGGAAACTCCTCACTAAGACCCAAATCATCATCACCAATGTGAATATGACACACAGCTTTACCTAAAGATCAATTTTATCAATGACATACATTGGTTCAGGCACTATCGTCCCTCATCCAAGCATGGATGTCAAGCACATACCTGAAACTCAACCCTGCAAAGACTAAATGAATTCTCCTTTGAAACCTCACCAAGCATGCTCAAGTCTAGAATAGGCTGACTGACGTGAAGCTCAACTGGTTCATGCCTCACCACAAATATAATGTCTCAGTCATCATTCCGTCGCAAAGTCTGACAGAGAAACTGTCCGTATACTTTACTCTAAGGATCGACAAAATTGTAACAGAGCGAGCTCATACTAACCTTGCCAGTGATGTCCTGCAATCTAGTTCTGAGTGAAACAAACCTCTACCTATTACTACCGTGGACAATTTCATCGAACATGTTCCCTCAGAGATCAAACGCTTACTGACCACAGCAAAAGGATCTGGTTCACTTTTAGACATTGTGCTTCCTAAAGTTGTGCAGGAGATAAGTCCAGCATCTGCAATAATATGCTTTCCATCTTAAATGCGTCCCTCACATTTGGTATTGTTCCTCTCATTTAGAAACGCTTAGTCATTAAGCCCTTACTGAAAAAGCCCTTTTCAGACCATACAGAGTTGTCTAATTACAGACCCATTACTCAGCTACTCTTCCTTTTTAAACCGTTAGAGAGGGTTGTTGTTTCTCAGTTACAAAACGTTGCTGAAACAACCAACTTGATGACAGGGCCCATTTGTGTTTTAGGCCAAAGCGCAGGACACAACAGGTGTCCATATCAGTCTTGGATCACTGAAGAATAAAGGCAGACTAAAACAAAATTGGAGCCTTCATCTTTCTAGATTTGTTGGTGGCGTTTGACACTGTCGGCCATCAATTAGTGGTGGAGAGGCTATATGAATTGAGGATTCAAGGGATGGAAGCTTTCCTGCATGACTGCACCCTTCCGATTCAATTGGTTACTTTTTTCTCCTCCCTGCATACGTTGGCATGTGACATTCCCCAGCGCTCGGCTCTGACTCCCCTCCTCTTTAATCTATACCTTTGATCATTGATGAATGACTTTCATAATGCGGTTGTAGCGTTCTTCAACTACGCTGACCACACCCAGATTCTTTTTGATCTCAAAGAGAACAACATTGCCCTGTCAAACAAAGTCAAAAACTGTCTGTCAACAGAAAAGGTCTGAATGGACAAATATCTTCTAAAAATTAATCAAGACAAAACAGAAATATTGGTCATAACTAAAAAAATCAAGACATAAACTGTTTCGTCATGGCCCAACACTTTGTCTATTCGGTGAACCAGCATCACGACGTACGGAGCACCATAAGACACAGTCCTTGAGTGCCCATCTAATTACACGAGCAATTTGACCATCCATTGAGGCTGCATCCCATGAAACTTTCTGGACAATGGTTGCCTGTATCTTTATGAGGGGTTCACTACTCAACCCATCGAATCCTGCCCTATGGGATTGATGCAAATAAAACAAGAGTGTGGTTAAATGTGGACTCTCCACCACACATTGGATTACTTTAGCAGGTTCGGACCTTGCCAGATCCACCATATGCCATATCGTCCACCATCTGCAGAATTATTGTGCCCCGACGAAGGCTGAGCTCCCCATAACCATCTCATATAGCTGAAACTCGTGCTGGCCACTGTTATAAACCATGTTCATCGTTGCTCTTCTGTATTAATAGGACGGATCAAAGCAAGGACACGCACCTTGCCATTTTTAATAGTGAGCCCTGCATTACATGTAGGGTTTATCACCATCCTTTCTGACTATATCAGGATTGTGGTCTAATGTTTAAATGACTGCACTTATGTGATGCACTTTAGACTGTATGTTGTTGATCTTTACTGTTGATCTAAAGTGGTGGGAAATACCCAGGCTACTGCGCGGATGATGGGTATTTGGAAAATAATTGGTAGTCTCACTTGAGACAGTTGGGTGTCTTTCCTTGACGCACCCCCTAGAAAAAACTGAACTACAAACGCACAGAGTCTCACTGGGCACCTCACTCTAAGAATCAAAAGTCATTTACTGGGGATTTTAAAAGTATTGGATTATATTTATCATGCACGGCAAGGCACAGCTTGGTCCGCCACCACCAGGAGATCCTCTTGCTAGCAAGCGTTTTCATCCATCACTGAAATGCTACCCATGTGACAGATTACTGTCGGAATCTACACTGCAGAGTGGAATTCCCATTACGATAACCTCCCTAAGGCACTTAGAACTGGAATCTCCAGCGTGCCCTAGCTGAAGAGTGCACTTTCACACAGATATCTGTGTCTCCAAGTCGCTAACTCAAGGCACGATTTTTACAGAACAGCCTTGGAATAGACCTCTGGGAGTCTCGTGTTACTGGATAAGAATAAGACTTCTTGCACAACAAGAATGCCATTTTTTCAGTCCTGATGAAAACCTGCCCTACCACAGAGCCATGGTTGAAACTAGTATAGGGTTGATTTAATAATGAACCCACAATGGCTTGTTACAGAACACAAATAATGTACGTTGTTCCTTCTAGAAGACTAGTGTTTTGATTGCAAGATGTATTTGTTGCATCTATGTCGGAAGAAAGGGGGATGGACCACAAACTTCTTCCTGCTCCTGTTGCTATTATGACTAGTCAAAGTCATGTCTCAATAAACACAACCGTGAAGAGCTGCTAGCTAAGGTCACTCTAAAACACACCACTTCATATAAGAAACAACCCTGTTTCTTATTCAAAACACATATATTTATTCAAAAAAGTGTATACATATAGGTGAAGACTCTGGTTGCCTATACATACTTATTCATACAAAAATAAAATATAACATTTCTACATAGTACACATTGACATTCAATCTGGGGTAGTTCATTTTTGGCATATGTTGTTATGCCATAACGTTTTTCATACCCTACTATCTCTTTTTATGGGAGGTCCGGTAGATATATGAACCTCACTTTTGGAGCGGTGTCTTGCCGCAATGTACATAAAGAACAAAAGACGGAATCACATACATTCTTGTTGCCTTTGATAAACTAGACTCCGATTATTTACAATAGTCACACTTCTCAGTTGTGTTTGTTATGTTTTCTGAGAGTTTTATGCTGTCTCTGTGTTCCTTCACAGTCTTATCTTTAGGAACCTCGCACCTTCCCCATGGGGTGCTTTTTGATTATCACCCTAATCTTCACTAAAGGTGAACCAATGGATAAACAAAAAATGGTGTTGACGCACTGCGTTTTGGCCTTAAGAAATGAGATAGTGCACATCCATACGATGGTCTTCCTTGGTGTTGAAACAGGCCTTCATCAGGACAGAAAAGGAATTGTTTGTACTGGTGTTAATCTTCTAACCCCAAATATCGTAATCTGATTCGATGAACCAAAGAAGCACAGGTCTTCAATTAGGAAAACATGAAAAGTTACATATTTCGGAAAGAATTTCCTTCATACAGAAGAATGAAAACGCCTCTGTAGATGCTGATCGCGCCCAAAGGCTTCTCATCTGATGGTTACACTATAGACACCGGTCGGTCGATTTAATGGTCCATTAAATCGACCGGCCGGTGTCTATAGTGTAACATAGCCGGGGGCACCAACAGTACGCGGCTTTCAAACACAGTCTCCGTCTGTTCGAAGAAACAACAGGAGAGGCCCCTGTCATGCTGAATTGAGCCAACAGTGCGGACCTAGTCTGCAGTAGCAGTTTCCTCGAAGTGACCTTAGCCTGAACCATCAGGGGATGAGTTCCAATGTACATATTCTGAGTGTTTGTCTATGAAGGATAGGTGAAAGAAATAGGGTTGGTTCATGTAAAGTGTAACTTTTGAGGGATACAGCAGAGTAAAAACTAAAAAGAGATGAATGTGTGGTTTTGAAAATATGACCACTATAAGCTTTAGGTAGCCATCCATCCCACCAGATTTCAGTACAGCTGCCCCATTAACTAGAAGACCAGTTATATACAAATGAGTCTTGGGTCTTCCACCAAAAGCTCCCATCCAGTCTGAACCCATGGGAACACAAGCAACCTCAGCCATGTTTCGGCTTTGTGGTAGCGTACTTCGGACCTGACTACTCCCATTCCTGTCGCGTGTACCTGAGGGGACGACGGCCCCGCCAGAAGCGGCTATGATTGGGATTGGAAAATACTACTGGCCTCTAAAAGCTCATACTGTCAACAAAATCTATCCTGTGTCTTGCAGCGCTTGTTAGGAAGCCTAAATGATGTCACTTCTGACTGCATTTAGACTACACCTGGCTTACTAAGATGCAACAAAAACAAAACACTGGTGCAAGGCCTTTACCAGTATTCTTGAGTGCCACATTAAAGTGGTCTGGGGCAATCCCGCAGCAGATTTTGCATACCAATGCAGGGTGCATTATGGGCAATGTTTTGGGGCCATTGATAAGTGGCATGGGATCGGTTTTCGGCAGGCAATGGGAAAGCGACTTGGGATGATTTGATGGTGCAATCGAAAAGTGGAAAGAGGGCAGTTTTTGTGAGCAATGTGAAGATGGCCTGCATGTTTGTGTCACACATCATTTGGGCAATGTCAATGATGTGCTTTTTAAGGCACACAGTATACCTGGCTTGCCAATCACTAGTCTTTCCCAGCAAATTCACGAAAGGAACCAGCAACATAGCACTCCGACCAAAAGAAACATGTACACTGCCCAATTACTCGAAAGGGATTACATGTTTCTGTGGCAAATAACAGCGTAGATTGAAACTCACAGCCTGCAGCTCTAGTTCAAAGGTGACTCGCCGTTTGATCGTTGGACGGTTGCTTGCACTTAGAGGGCGTAGCTCGAGATTGGCAATAAACCCGGAGTCCAGAGGCAGGACTTTCTAATCAAGCAAGGCGGCCGTAAAGGAGGTTAATTGGACCTACAGTATCTGGGGGTCGCTGAGACGTAAGCAATGTTACCTAATCCCCTCTAAAGATGAAGCTAAAAGGCCCTGGGTCCTGACTGCCGGAGCTCTCCTAACGAGGCGCGGAAATCACGCACAGGCCATTACTTGAAAGGAGGTTTCAAACTAGGCCCGCAGAAGCCTTCACAACGTGTGACACCCCGTTAAGGGCAAATTAAGAGCTTGTGGGTGCAGGTTCGGGGCCTATTAACATTTCTTCATCAAAGCACAATTTGACAGAATTAAAGAGGGTGTGAGGCTAACGTGTATTTTGTAGCGGCTCGAATAACCCAATTTACATGAAATAATACTGTATATGGGGTTTTCAATCAAATCGCTCATCGAATGCGCATTGTCACACCTGACGCAAAGCACGTCACTTGCCTTTTTTCCCCAGTAGGCTGTTCACTTAATGAAGCAGATCGGAAACGGAGGAACCCGCTGATTAAGTCGTTCAAGATGTTAAATCTTTAATCCCACGTGCGATTTAATCTTCAAAGAAAGAGATAAAACAACCGTGTTACTCAGCTGGCAGTATTTTCCTTTGGTGATCGTGTGGCAGCTGCTTTCTCGGTATGCCAGCAAAGATGGTAGTGATTAAGAGAAGAAAAACAAAAAGAAATGTACCGGCTGGCTGTCCCCCTTCATGTGCCACTTTGTACTTTATGTACAGGCCATGATCCGTTGTAGAAATAATGGCACAGAAAGAACACGAGGCCCACTGAGTGAGGCAATGTCATGGCATATTACCTGTACCCGAAGTATATTCTGGGTAGTTCCCGAATTTTTGTTATAGAGGCGCCTATCTCAAGTGGGGGGGATTATGAATTCAATACGGATGGAGATAGGCCACCCCGCCCTATACACGACGGTTGATGCTAACAGGCCACAGAGACACTGATATGGACCATTTATCAGTACACGTGGCCACAGCAGTAGAAAACATCTACTACAAAAAATACAAAATATAGTTGATGTAAAAAACATCTACACAACATTCTTCACAATTGAAATGCAAATGGTTGTGCTAAGGAATGACATCTACTCTATAAAAATAAATTGTAACTACCTTCTGCTACCAACTCTGTATGTAACCAAAGACCAATGTAACTTGCATCACGCCTACTTACAATCTCATGCAACAGCGCCTCGATGCCTTTGGGCTGTAGTGCGCTCTACAAATGTAAAAAATAAAAAGTAAAAATAAAAAAACATTCTTGCACACATTTCTTGCACCTAAAGTGGTATGAGTATCCGTGTGTCGTGAGTTACACCATAAATATCTGCGTATCATGAATTACACGATCAATGTTGACACATTGGGCCTCATTACACAGATGGCGGTAAGGATTTACCGGTACCGGTAAAATACCGGTACCGGTAAATCCTTACCGCCTTACTACGAGGTCCCTTTGCGGGTTGGGGGATTTAACGCCTGCTTTTTGCAGGCGTTAAAAACCAACCCGCAAAGGGACCCAGGGAGCTAATTACGGTACCACAATTTGCGGTACCGTAATTAGCACCTTCCCCATTCCCATTGAGCCCTATGGGGCAAAAATGGGAATGGGGAAGGGCAATGGTGGAAGGGGGAATTACCGCCCCTCCAACCTTGGAATGGGGCGGTAATTCCCCTTTCCGCCAAGGCGGTGCCGGTATTTTACCGGCATGAACCATGGCGCTAATAGCGCCATGGTTCTCCGCCATCCGTGTAATGAGGCCCATTGTGTTTCCAGCCAGCAGGGTTGCTGACTCTGATACCAGCACTTCGGTTTCTTAGACCCAGCTGCCCAGAAACACAGTAACGTGTCGACATTGCTGGTGTAATTGATGATAGGTGTCTCTGTAGCCTGCTAGCAAGGGCGGGGTAGCCCATCTCCTCTGTATGGTATTCACATGACCTGTACCTACTTAGTGTCCCTGATCTACTCCTCCCTTGTCTCTGTCTCGTTCTCTCAAGTCTACACGCTCGCTCGATCTCATTGTGTGTCTCTGTCTCTTTCTATGTGGGTTGAAGTCAAGTAGTCAAGCACTGCTTTGCTAGAGTCACCCCAGCCGCTACTCACAGTTGCTCGGCCAGAGGGGGGAAAAAACAAATATCTTGGAACAGAGAGCGACGTTTTCTTTTTGCAAAAGCAGCTGTTAAAAAAAAAATTGCTTAATTGTGTTATCTATCAAAGTCCTAGAAAGTCCCGGAAGTAGCCCACACCTCCGCCAAGTCTCCCTTCTAAATGTTTGCGGCCCCTGGGTAATAACACCAGGCACAGTAACCCCAAGAGCAGGAGGGTACTTCAGTGTACGGGTTGGAGGTATTAGAAACACCGGAATGAGGGTCAAGAATGTTTTCATTTTAAGAGCAGGTAGTGGGTGGTTTGGAAAAATGAAGATGTTCCTCGACTTCAACAGAGAGTCCTTTGCACTCTCCCCAACTCTGAACTGTTTTCACTCCAACTTCAGAAAGAACAAGGCAATAATGTTAGACCAATCTGTCTGCGTAATAGCATGCAGACATGAGGACTGACTTTGGTGTCTTCGCACACTGTGCTCTCCCCCTCCCCAGTTCTCACAGTGTGATCTGATCAGGAGAAATCAAGAGACCTGATGCTCCTCAGATCTGATTCTAAACTGGGCAATGACACAAGCACTTAGTCATAATTGCTAGAACGCAATAGGGTGTACACTCTACATCCCCCAGTTGCACATCTTTTATATATAAAAGAGTGTACACCCTATTGCGTTCTAGCAATTATATATATAAAGTAGCACTGCCCTCTGAGACAAAGACAATTTCCTGGAGAAAAAGGTTTGCATTTGAGATAATTTGCATACCCAAAATGCATTGCTGTTGTGGCTCAGAACTGTAGTTGAACTTCCAGCGATGGTGACTAGGTGGCATTGTGGAATGTGTGAGTTGGCTCATATGGACTTTCCAATTTTTATATGTATAGTTAAGATAAGTCTGAGACACACAGGAACCCCTCAAAATTCTATTGTTAATAACTTTTGATTTGAGTAACGGATTTGGCCGAAAATGCAAAACTTATTAAAAGTCGACGGGCCCCCCAAGGCTCCAAAGTTTAGTAAAGATTCGTTAAAAAATCAAAAAAGGTATTAAGCGTCCCATCATTTTTTTTTTTTGTTGCCAAAAGTGTGGCCTACTGCCCATTCATTTTCCCATAGACAAAAAAGGTACATTTTTGCCAAATCGCCCAGCTCAAACCGCCGGATGGATTTGGACCAGGTCCAAAACAACTTGGGCATGAAGCGTTGACTCGCGATGCATGCATGGTTTGGGGTTATTTCGTGCTGTGGTTATTTTAAAATTTGCCGGGGAACGGGGTGCCCCCTTCTCCAAAACTTATAATTACATCTCCCATTGTGCATTGCAGGATCATGGTTTTCAGAAATGATACGACCAGCATCCTTCTTTTCTCTCGATGTGAGAAACAATCGCGGCTGTAGCCGAGGGTATGGGAAAATGAAACGCAGTAAAAAGATATTTCCGGGTAAAAAAAGTTCAAATGCTGTCAGGGTAGAGGTGGGGGGGGGATCGCTAGAAAGCACTCAGTGAAATTTGGGAGTTGAAGGGGGTCCAGGGACTGAATTTGCAACACAAAGATTTCTGTAGCCTTGGCTATGGTCACGAGTAGCCAACATCTGAAAGTAAACTGGCCAGAGAAGCACGTGGGCTCTGGGGTAAAAGGGAGAGGGCAGGGGAGGCGAGGAGGTAATCTGGGTGGTGGGCAGATGGCACAGATGAGGGCGGCACATGGTGAGGTACAGGGGGAGGAAAGCATATTTTTTCACCATTTTGCTGATATTTACATCTCTATTCGAGGCTACAAAAGACTGCAGATAGCCGAGGGTATGTGTAGTACAGTAATCGTAGCTATATAGTTTGGGGTGACAGTGTTTTATATATTTTTTCAGTACTTTGTTTAGGTATAGTGACGTTGGGGGTGAAAAATCACTGCGCATGGCCAGTGATTTGGGAGGTATTAGAGAGTCTTTTTTACTTTGGATGTTTGTTTTCAGACTTTTGATTATGTGAGACTTTGGAGAAAAATAGAAGAAATTGTAGTCTAGTTTTAGATGCACCATACAATGTATTTTAGGTTTTGCATTTTCACTTATGGTATTATGTATTGTGGGTGTGCAATGTTTGTCTATATAGTTTACTGTTATGTATTTTTGTCATGATTATTATTTTGCAGTCACTTTACATAAGTACATGAGTAGTGTTGTTCTGTATTTATCGTTTAAGTTGGATTGTACTACACATCTTGAAGTCAATCCCCCCTTTAACTGAATTTTTTGTAGCCGCGGCTGCAGTAGAAGTGACTGAACTGAAGACGCGGGTATAATAAAAAATACATAAACATTGGTGTTAGGAAATAGTTCCATTTGTTTTCCCATGTATTGTTTCATCATTAAAGTAAGGGTCACTCCTGGTACATTTCCCAAATCATTGCCTCCACAAAGAATTAATATGACATCTGGGTGCCCTGTACTTCTCAGACTTAACAATTTTGGAAAAAGCTGGAACCAACGCATTCCCTGCATTCCAAACAATTTAATTGTAAAATCTCTCAAACCTAGGTGCATGTTAATATTTAGTTTGTCACAAAAAGCCAGCAACCAAAACAGCGAACTGTCTCCAATCAGCCACACAGTTTTCAATCCAGCCATGATATCTGCAGTATTTCTCTGTTTCCAGGAAAATGATTCCTAGTTTGAATTTCTAGTAGTTTGTATGAGATGGGTATGTATGATGTGTGTGTTGTACTTTCTAATTGGTCAATGGTGCTAGACCTCCCCATTGTAGCCGCGGCTGTATTAGAGCAAGTGACACATCGTTTGCGTATGTGTGGTAGCCGCGACTACCCGGAATTTTGGGTGGTGTGGCATCTTATATGCATTGAGTGTTTTATGGTATTATAAGAGACTAGGGGAGTGGAGGGGGACTATTAGGAGTGGAGGGGGGCTGGTAGGCCTGCTGGGGACATATTTTGGAGTTTGGTACAGTGGAAATGCAATTTTGAATTTGAAGGATCTTGCATAGCCGCATCTATAAAAAGAATGTGTGTAGGCGCGTCAATACTATCCTGTGTTTCATTCGTTACAAATCGAGCCGCAGGTATATTTAAAGCTATGCCTATAAATATACATTTTATGTGCAATAATCATATGTTCATGCGCATGAAACAGTACAGAATTTTATTTGTGTGTTATTTTATGTACTTAGTTGTTCACTTATTTGATTTGAAGGTTTGAAAGCCAATTTAGTTTGATTTGGGGGTTGCAGGAAAATGTGCGTGTATCCACTGCTACAAATCAAGATGTTTATCAGCATCGAATAGCCGCGGTTATGAAAGATGCTAGGTGGGATTGTGACAGTTTCATTGTTTGTTATTGGTTGTTGTTACTTTTGCATTTATGTAGGGCTTAGTGATAGGTTGTGCAGAACATGTGTCAGCCATATCAGTAGTTTTATTGGTGTATAGTCCTCTTTTTTTGGTGTTTGTTTTGGAAAGTATAAAAGCCACAATTTTCTGCGGTTGTGTCCATTTGATTCCTGAACTCTGACTGTGCACATGGCAGGAGTGTGCCTGATGTGAAAGTAAGTGTTCATCTTCATTTACAGATTCAAAGGTTTATTTGCAGTGTTGTGTGTGTTCGTTGTAGTAACCATTGCTATCATTCTTATTATTTTCTTCATTTGCTGTGTTTGAGTGGAAATTATTTTTTAATCTATTTGTAAGTTTGTGGACATGTAGCTTTTCTATTTGTTATTAAGGCTGAAGGTTTCTTTGATTGTGCCTCTTGTACTTCTAATATATTTTGACCTATGCATTACTTGTAGGTATTTTGAGTGTTTTGTGAGGTAAACCAATTGGTAGTGTTGTGCAAGTTCAATTTTGTAATGTGCTTATTATTGTATTTTCTTGTAGCTGCATTGTTATCATCATCCCAGTGGATATGTACTAGATGTTGTACAGTTAACTCCCGTAAAAGGTCAACCTATATTCAAAAGAAAGTGGTACTGCTGGAGATAAAAGCAGCAGATGTATGGAAAGCTTTCTTAGTGATCTTTCTCGCCTTTCTAATGATTTTACATCGTTTACGCATGATTTGCATCATGAAAAGATCTGGAGTCGGTAAAAGAGGAGTCTTTGCATTTGATAGCGCTGTTGACGTTGTTGTATTAGTTGATGGAGGTGCTGCAGGTGGTGCTGATCTCCGTCTATGTAAGGAATGGGGCCCATGCATTTTTCTTTCATGATGGATTAAACAATATTGACATTCCTAGACTTTGCAATGGAACATCAGAAGGTCCACGGCATACATTTTTATTGTAGAAGGTGAAAAGTACCTCCTCTGCCTCTTTTTTTGCAGTGTTCCTTCACTTTGAAGAAGCGCCAACTGTCTGCTGTTTTTGTTTCATTCATGTGGATTGTTGGCCCAAATGATGAAGTTGTCACTACTTGTGCTCTCATGTTCAGCCATGTTGGAATGTCTTAGTAGGGAGCAAAATATAAAACAATTAAAATGACAACATGAAAAAGACAATGCTGCAAAAAATAAAAAAGTTTAAAAAAAAGTAGTTTGATAAACTATATTTGTTTCTCCAAGTTTATTTTATCCTACCCTATTTTCTCTTGTTCTCCAAATTTTCTTAACCGTCTCATAATTTGCTACCAGTATAATGGTATTTATTTACTTTCACCCAGTTTATATATCCCCGTTTGTTTTTTGTAGTGATGTTTTCTTATAGTTATTTATATTGTATGTTTTATTTAATCCATGTTGGATTTTGTTTCCCAATAACCCAATGATTAGCTCTAAAGTTGTCTCTGTTATAAAGTGCATGTGATGCACTGCATATAAAATATGAGGGTCATACAAATGTGTGAATTAAATTGTGTCTATTAAAGTGTGCATGTCGTTAAACTGATTCTGTTTTCTTTTTTTCAGATATTTTAGGTTATCATATTGTTTTTAAACATAGATGTATAGCCATCGCTATGATTCAGCCCAATGAGCCATTGGCATTTGGAGATGCGGGTACCGCACATATGACCCGGAGGTGTCCTAGGTGCGATTCTGATGATGCAGTGTGATTGGATATTTTGGTAGCCGGGGATAAAGATAGTTTTAAAAAAAATTATGTTTGGAACATTTTTATAATGTGTATTGAGTGTAGTGTTTGCAAACAATTAGTGTAATATTCGAAATACTTTAAAATCAATAATCATACATACAGGTGTATATACTTGAAAGCGGTAAATAAATATTCAAACAGTTTGTTGATAAGTTTATTTGGGAGGGAATGTGGTTGTGTTTTTTTCAGTTTTAGTTAGAATACATAATATATCTTGTCCTGTAGCCACATTTTTTGCATTTATACCTTCCATGATTAGTTTTAAATGTTCAACGTCCTTTTTCATTGATTGCATGTCTTTTTGAATATTCATCATTATTTCCTTTAATTCTATCAAGGAATCCACATTCAGATTTGTGGGTCCTTGTTGAGGTGCTTCCTTTGTGAATCTTCGAGAGACTTGAATAACGTATTCATCTGTTTGAAAATATTTGAAATAGTTTTATACAATTGAAGATATAATACACTTTCAAAATATGTGTTTTGGTTGTTTACACATTTGATAGTTTGATAATAGGTAGATACATTGTATGTGTTTGGTAATTGATATTTGTTAATTTAAATGTAATTGTTAGTCACATTTTACATGAATATAGGATGTACTTACAAAATCTAGACTATGTTGTATTTTCTTCTGGAGCATTGTTTTGTGCGTCTTCTTTTCTAATCTCTTCTTCTGTAGGGTAATTCTCCTCCAGTCATTCCATGTATTGTTCCATTGTTCTAGTGGTACAGAGAAATACATCTTGTCCGTTCAGAGTTAGAATTTGGAATGGAGGAAGATTAATGAGAGAAGGTGGAATGTTTGTGTTTGCTTTGTGATTGGTTGTTCATTCTTTATGTGTTGAGTGGCTGCTGATAGGATTTCAAGTTCCTCAAATGTTGTTGAATTGTATAGAGACTTTGAGAGAATAATTTTTTTAAAGTGATGTTTATATATGCCAATAAAATTGTAGTTGGGTGAGGTGCACCCTTAGGAAACAGCGTTGCTTTTGAGGTATATTTATTGTTGTATTTGATATTTGAAACTTGTAACCAATTCCAGAAGGAGAGGATTCTCTTTGTTCAGAAGTTTGTGGAAAATCTTTTGAGAATGGGGTTAATAGTGATGTTGGGGACATAGGTGAGCATTGGCTTACCAGGTATTTTTGGTTTCATAATATAATATTAGATTAAGTGTTTGAAATGAGAGGTATATGCTGCGATTGTGGAGAAATATTTTTGACAGGGAGCACATGTTTTTTTCTCTTTGGGAAAAGAAAATTAATTAATCATCTAAAGAATGTCACAGACAAGTTTTTCAAAATGTTTTGAATCATCATAGAGGTGAAGAGTATTTCTCTGAATGATAATGTTGGTGTCATGTTGGTAGAAGAACCCAAGGGCTCTTTTAAGAGCCACCCAGAGAACTTTTAAGTATATTGGAAAAAGAAAATACGTTTGTTGCCCTTTTTTAAAATTGCTGGGGCTACACAGTTGTGGCTTGTCAGGTGTACTGCAGCTGCAGGTACCGAGCACGGGACAGGCTACAGCCGTGGGTTCAAACAGACATATGGCACATCATGTATTTTTGGCAGGTGCGGGTGAGGCTATACCTGTCGCACCCTCGCCGCAGGTATGAATGCACCAATCGCATGTTGCAGTGTTTGGTAGCCATGGGTACCAACCACGGGATAGCCGTGGGTACGGTCAGGCAAATGGCACATCATGTATTTTTGGCAAGTGCAGCTGCGACCATCGTGACGCTATATCTGCGACTATAGCCGGTTTTAATTTTGGTCAACTGATCATATTATAGTATGGATGTTTTAGCTCAGATTTGTACATGTGTTTCTATTTGGATGTTGTCACCTGGAGGCTAATGTGAATTGATTTTGAAATTTGTGTGATATGTGTTTTTGAACCCATTAGAAAAATGTTTGTGTAGCCGTGACTATAAGTGGATTTTCATCGTGCAACCCAGGCTTATAGCCACGGGTATGTTGGGAAAAATTAGGAAGAAAATTTGTATTTGTATTTGTATTTTTATTGTGGTTTATATAGCGCCTTTTTCCAAAGCGTGTTACATAAAAAGAGAACAACGGTACATAAGAATCACGAGTACATATCAACATTCAGACACTTCCGTCAACAGGCAATCAAGAAGAGTGAAGCAGGTGAGTTTTCAAAGAACAGCGGAACAGAGAATAGGAAGTAAAAAGAATGGAGAGACAGGGGGAGCATATTCCAATGAAGATGAGCAAGGAGCTGAAAAGAACGAAAGCGGGATTGAGCACGGGGTGAGAAGCATTCAACCTGAAAAGACAGGAAGAACGAAGAGTACGAGAGGAGTATAGAAAGAAAGAAGAGAAGCCCATAAAGAGATTTCAAAACTAAGCAAAGAAAGTGAAATTTATGTTGGGAATGGAAGGGTAGCCAACCAAGAGAGGCAAAGAAGGAGAGATTGAGTCCCGAGAGGAAAGAAGACAGAGTAAATGAATAGAAGAGTGATAGATTGATTTAAGAGGAGCTAGGCGTGAGCAGGCAAGGCCAAAAAGCATAACAGAACAATAAAATAAGCAAGAAAATATTAGTGAGGGGACAAGAAGTTTTGTAGCATGAAAAGTGAGAAAGGGACAGACTCTATGAATATTATAAAGGTGAAAGTGACAGGAGCGAGATGTGAGGGAAATATGGTAGCCAAAAGAAAGGTTAATAAAAGTTGCTTTTAATGTAGTGTGTAAATATTGTATAAATATTGTAGAAAATATTCTTTGAAGGAATGTGTTGGGGTTTATTGATTGATATAGCTTCTAATAGAAATGTATATGCCATTTTACTTGTTTGCTTTCTACGGTCCTCTTTTTGTGCTATTGAATTGTGAAAACTATGAAAGTGACATTTGCGTGAACTTCTGACAGTATGATTTGATAACTCTGTGTTTGGCTCTGGTGAAGATCTATTCACTATTTGGAGCAGCTGAAGGCGAGTCATAGCGTGTTTTTATATACTTTATGTACAGTTTGAATTATTGTATTTGTAAGATAACTGAAGTATGTTTAGGTGTCTCATTTGGTCAAGTTTATAAGTATTGTTTGCAAAGTAGGGTTTTCTATATTTTACTTCAGTCTATTAGGAGAGTGCTGAAGCAGTATGACATGGTATGCTATGCTTATGTTTGCCAGAAAATATATTTGCAAATAGAGGTTGTTTGACATTGGAAGATGTGATATGAATGAGGGTGCATAATATATCCTAGTGTGAACCAAGCAGTATAACTCTACCCTTGACAACTATTGTGGCTGTGTGTGTGTGTGCTTTGTAGTTGAATATTAAGCTGTTTTTTATGACCCTATATTCAGTGCTTTAAGTGGGGTAAGAAATTGAGGGGAGGCCCTCGTTTGGGGGCGTGACTTCCATTGTGGGCGTGGCCTAAAATGTGCACAAATCATTGTAAGGTGCGCAAACAAATATATAAATGTATGTGAGCATTTATATATTTGTATGCGTACTACTATGGTTTGTGCACCTTTCAAGCCTTATAAACATACCAATGTTATGTATTTCTATGTTATAAAAAGGTGGCGTGAAAAGTGCACAAACCATAGTAATTTACGCACACTTGTGTGCTTACCTTACTATGGTTTGTGCACTTTTCAAGCCACCTTTTATAAGCATAGAGATTTATAACATATTTCTATGTTTATAAAAGACGGCTTGAAATGTAAACAATTCAAGGCATCTTTTATAAAGCGTTGAGGACGGACAAAACCCGAGGTGGCTTTGTCCATCGACAAAGCTTTATAAAAGATGCCTTGAATTGTGCACGTTTCAAGCGGTCTTTTGTAAACATAGAAATATTTCTACGTTTATAAAAGATGGCTTGAAATGTATACAATTCAAGGCATCTTTTATAAAGCTTTGCCGATGGAGAAAGGCGCCTCAGGCTCTGTGATCTCTGCTCAGAGCAGATAGATCACTGAGCCCGAGGAGCCTTTCACCCTCTGCAAACCCGCAGGCTCTGTGATCTAATCTGCATATTAGATCATGGAGCCCGCAGGTTCGCTGAGGGTCAGTGACCTGGCGAGGGCAAACAAAGGAACTGTAACTTCCCTGATGACCCCTCAGATGAGGGGTCATCAGGGAAGTTACAGTGACTGACAGAAGTGTTAGCCAGCCTCAGCGACGCTGTGCCTGGCTGGCACTTCTGTCAGCTCGCCTGAAATTAAACTGGCGGGCGCATCTCCCGTCGCGGCTGCGGCCGCGGCGGGATAATGCATCCCGTCAATGTTGTGTGGGATGGGGGTCCCTGGCAGGGCCCCGGCTCAGTCCCCACTTTTTGGAGACTGCCGGGGCCCAGCCCCGGCAGGCCCCGGCCCAGTTTAAGCACTGCCTATATTGGTTATTTTCTACTGTGTTATATTTGTGGCAGTGTGAAATTACGAAGTGAAGAAGGTGAAGTGATAGTGGCAAAGTGGGTAGGGTTTCTGTTGGAGGTGTTGGGGCATGGTTGCAGCCCTCCCTGAACTTGAATCGCCCCCTTCAGGCCTCTCCCTCAGTAGAAAAGGTGTGAGCGGTGGTATGTGGTGATACTGCTCCTGCGTGGAGATAAGAGTGTGTGATTGCGCCAATCTGTGATTGTTGTACCTCTCGAACCCGTCATGCCAAAGTACGGTTTCTGTGAGCATACACTGGCCCATAAAGCTCACCTGTGAATTATGGAAGATAAGCTTTCTGTCCTGCTACTACTGGCAGTGGCGCGTCGAATGGGATCTAGTTCCTTCACTGATCCCTGATAAGGATTAGTCCAGTCCAGCTGTGGCTATGCTTCTCCTTATGATTGGTAAGTCTTTCTTGAGCTCTTGTGATGCTGTTCGTTGCTCCTATCTCCTATTTCCAATAATGTCTCTCTTCTGTTTTATTCCCTTAGATGGAAATGCAGACTCAATGCAGCTGTGAGACGCGAGACGCGGCCGGATGGAAGATGGATGCTACCGCAATGTTCAACAGCAGGTAATTGATGGTTTAAGGAAGAGCACAAAGTATGGCGAAGCGCAACATTAAACTGATTGTTTTTTGATGTCTAACCTTGTCTTCTGTTTTTCCTTGCAGGCGCTGCTGTCGACAATGGAGCGTGTCGTGCTGCGGTGCCAAGAGGAAGATTTCCGTGTTCCGTAAAGTGTAAAGATGAATACTTGGTTCGCCGAAGAGATGGACAGCTTCCCCCAGTTGGTAAGTATGCCTGCAGGAAGCAGGATGTCCAGGAAGCAGGATCTTCAAAGATAAGTCTGACCTGAGGCGTGGCTATCATGCGAGCTGCAAGGACGTGAGTCCCGGAGAGCTCCAGCGGCTGCCGGCATTATCCTGTAGAAATATCCTGCTTGTCAGCATAAAATCCACGGAAAATACACCCACAGCGGGGTGAACAGCTGAGGAACATTTGAGGAATAATTTAAGATCCTGAAATGAACCCCGGCCGGAGCTGCTTCGTGTCGACCGTTGCGACTGCTGGCGCGAAAATCCTTGCCAAGATGGCCGCCGCCGATCGTGCCGACTGAGAGGAGGGACTGCTGGTGCCGAATCACTGCTGCGTGCTGGGGCGCTTCCCAACCCTGGACAGCCGATGCAAAGGGGGCGGAGGCGGTGCGGCAACCTAGAGATCCCAAACAGAGCGGCGATAGCGGATCTCCTGGAGCCAGACGAGATCTGCTGATCAGAACGACCTAGCCGGGGGCGGAAGGAAGGTATCCACGGACGCTGTGAGGAACGGCGCCGAAGACACTGGCACGGGCAGAAACGGTCCGGGAGAGGGCTGGATAGTGGAAGCGGTGGACAGGAGGAACGCTCTACGCCCGCTGATGCTGGCGAAGGTATTGGCCTACCATCCGCTCCTCTGAGTGCCTGCTCCCCCGCGCCTAGGTCGAGGGAGACCCCCTTGATGCTTCCCCCGGAATCAGGCCCCCCCTCTTTGGAGCGAAGAGCTAACGCCTCTGCACTTGTGCCTGGTGTGAGAGCAGACAGCGGAGCGGCTCCCAGGGCACCGAGAAGGCCTGTGGCTGCGCCCTCAGGAGAACTAACCGCTCCGTTCGGAGGAGCCAGGCCTGCTCCCCACGCCACATCAACCTGCCTGCTCACACCAACCATCGCCCATATCAGAGCGGTGTGAACGAAACACCCGGTGGAGGACCCGTGCGTGAAGCACCGGCAGATCCTTTTCGTGGCGTTGGCAGTGGCGTTGATCCTGATGCCCTAGAAACTGGCAAAACGGTAAGGAGAGGGGAGGAGGGGTGACGGGAGGTGCATTCGCCGGCTGCGGCTCCCTGCCTGCTCTCCTGCTCTCCTGGACCCATCCTGTGTGCTCCCATGGTGCCGCCTACCGAGTAATCCTACGAGCAATACGGGCTGCCTCATCTTCCAAGGAGATACTCCCGTGGGCACATTAATAACACTTCATCAGTGGGCGGCATGAACTGGGACTAGAGTGTATGAAGAATCACTCATCCCACTCGACAGTGGTGTCACACTGGCTACTCAGCACCATAGAGGAGAGGTGATCAAGCGGCATCCGGGGCATTGTGATCTGTGAAATAGCTTGGCGAACACTGTCTGAGGTGAACTCTGGGAGGACCCCTGTGGGGGTGTAGAAGCAGAGAACAATCAGGATACCAACCCTAGGCTAAACTCGACCTGTGACGTTAATCTAGGTATCTGTAAAGGCAGGATCCCATATACCACATTACAGAATGGGGAAAGACAAACCACGGAAATCGAGCGTACAAAGTAGAATGGACCAATATGCCTTTGCCAACACATCCCGACCGACGGATCAAACTCCACAACCAGATCCTCCGGAAGAGGGGGATGTCCTCTCACTGAAGGATGTAATGGCGGCTATAGCAAACTCCCGCACCTCCATGGAAACAAAGATGGACAGTATGGCAGCGGACGTGTCTTTCCTCCGCCATGACCTGCAAAAACTCACGTCTCGAATGGGGGAAGTGGAGCAACGCATCTCGGGTACAGAGGACACCATTGGTAATATGAACCAACAACTGTCACAAGTGCTGAGCCGGCTGAAGACCCTAGAGACTAGAGTGGATGAGGGTGAGGGTAGGTCTCGCCGCAACAACGTACGTATCCTTGGAATCCCGGAGGGCACGGAAGGCCCGAGCATGGAACTGTTCCTAGAACAGTGGCTAGCGGACATCTACGATCCACACTCCTTTTCAAAATTCTTTTCTGTAGAACGCGCCCACAGGATCCCATCTGGTAAGCCTATTCCGGGAAGACCACCTAGAACTGTGATTGCTAAACTCCTCAATTACCGCGACAGAGACGCACTGCTACAGATGGCTCGTGCGAAGGCAACAGTGACTTACAATGGCTCACGGATAGCCTTCTTTCCTGACTATAGGAGGGAAGTGCAACGTGCGAGACGATCATTTGAACCGCTGAAGCGACAGTTGTCCCTCATGAAAGTAAAATTCGGTCTGCTGTTTCCAGCACAACTTAAGATCTATCATAATGGAAAGACCACACACTTTACCGACCCTCAGGAGGCCTGGCAATGGGCAGAATCCCACATTGAAGGAGACTGGTCGGAACGAACAAGGAGGCAAGAGGGTAGACCCCGAACCTGCATGGACCGGGTCCACTGAGAGAGGCCTTTGGCAGGCATGCAACCAGCAGCTCCGGAACGAGCAGATGTGCCCGCCGAGCAACAACTAAGATGACGCAAGCAATCATTACTTAAAGGGCTGAGGACCCCTACCCTTTAGAACACAAACGGAATCAAAACACTGACAGTGGAAGAAACACACTGTGTTGTAAGTTTCTGATTTAACATTTCATATACTGTTTCTGAATAACACAAAGATTCCCAGTGCGCTATTAATTTGATACATGGCTAAAAGACAGTTGGGACCTTTGCGGCCCCACATCGCTCGTTCTTCTCTTCGAGCACTAGCGGGCTCGACACACAGTGAGGGCCACTGCGACATCGCCCGTGAGGCACTCTCATCCTGAGTCACATGTATAACAATGCCAAGAAAACAATATAACGACGGTGGCCGCCCAAGGCCACTTCCCAGGAACTGAAACGGTGGTTACGAACAGTCAGTTTAGAGAAGGAATAACTAAACAGGACAATCCAAGATTGAGTACAGTAGAAGCAAAGAGATTGGAGTAATGGTTATTGTTTAAGGTGTTAGATGTCCTTTTGACAAGGTGTTTGGCTGTTGGACTGGGCGACAGATGCTTCAAGTTGGGTGGAGTATATGGTGGGGGTGGGGGATTCAAAGTTGTTATGTTAAAATTCGCACAAAGTTCAAAAGACCCATACCAAAAACTCCCTCTCTTACGTCCCGAAGGGGGGGGGGGGTACAAACAAGTCTTCACAAAGAACCACCATAAGCACGATCTGGCTCAATCCCTCCCCAGATTGATGGAACACAATACCCCCTTAGATATACGATATACTGACACCACATATACCCCAGGAACATGGCACAAAGCAACAGCATAGATAAAAACAGAACCATCCGAGTGATGACATGGAATGTCAACGGGCTTGGAAATAGTATTAAAAGGCGTCTAGTTCTACAGGCATTGAACCGCCATCACCGGATGTGGCCTTCTGAACAGAGACGCATTTGGCCGGTACAAAATGCACATTGTTCAAACGCTCAAACTATCGACAAGCCTTCCATGCCGGGTTCACCATGGGGTCCCGTGGAGTATTGATCCTGATACATAAGAGACTCCCCTACAGACCTGCTGTGGTCAATCAAGACCAAGGAGGCAGATACGTATATATGATGGGTACCCTGTGGGAACGCACAATCTCTATGATCGCAATATATGCGCCACCCAATTTACTAACACCTTTGACTGCCGACATCACCCCCCTGATTGTTGGAAATACTGAAGGCCTTACGCTGTTTGGGGGAGACTTTAACAAAGTTATGGACATAGAGCTGGACAGGACACATGTACAATCCAGGAATCCAGATACACTTACTAAACTCGCCACATTTATCAATGCAATGGGATTACATGACGGTTGGAGATCCCTTCATCCAGGCACAAGAGAATATTCGTACCACTCTGGTGCGCATGCGTCCCTGTCCAGACTGGACTATTTTTTTCTACCAACATGTAACATAAATGAGGCGTGTGAGGCGCACCTACTCCTCAGGGGCATTTCGGATCATTCGCCACTTATGCTAATGATTAACACCAGTAGGCCACTCCCTCCACCGAGTTGGAGGCTGAATAGCTATTACCTGGGGTTTCTCGAACTGATAGAACACATACCATAGGTTACTGAAACATACTTTGAAATAAATACGGACTTTGTGGATAACCCGACAACGTTATGGTAGGCACTAAAAGCAGTACTAAGGGGTGGAATCATAGCCTGGACTGCGGCCCATAGAAAAGAACATCTTGCAGCGATACACAAGGCCGAGACCAAAGTACGAAATGAAGAATCCGCTCATCTGTCTCAGGATCTACCCGAGACACACCGAGCACTGCAGTTGGCACAGAGTCAATTACACCACATAGCCTTAGATAACGCAAAACAGGCACATGCTACCATGCAAGTGAAAATATACGAAACTGGGGACAAGGCGGGGAAAATATTGGCTTGGTTGGAACGTAGGGATACAGGTCTTACTCAAGTTAGGAAATTAACCATGGGACATACAAACCCAATAGTTACAGACAAGGACATAGCGGAGGGATTTGCCAGTTGTACACCGAGCAATACAGAGCACCACCCACACCGCCACCGACCGATATATTAGGGGAAATTACCCTCCCTACCCTGGATGAACAACAAACAGCCTTACTTGAACAAGAGATCACAGAGGAGGAAATAACCTGGGCAAAGTCAGAACTCCAAACAGGGAAGACCCCAGGCCCAAACGGCTTTCCTGTCGAAATATGGAAAGAAATAGGAGCAAACATAATCTCTCCACAATTACTGCGCTTATTTCAACACTCGCGTTCGGAGGGCTCTCTCCCCCAGACCTTAGAAAAGCTACAATAATAGTTGTACCAAAAGCAGACAAACCGCCTGACAAGTGCAGTTCCTACAGACCCATCTCCCTTATAAACTGAGAAGTTAAAATACTCGCAAAAGTGATGGCTAATCGGCTGCAACAAGTCATACACACGCTCGTGCACCCAGATCAGTGCGGGTTTATGCCACAAAGGTCCACCAGGCAAAACATATACAGACTATACACAGCATTAGAAAAATCCCCTACATTACAAAGTCCTCTGGCCCTACTGTCCATAGACTTTGAAAAAGCATTCGATTCTGTGCACTGGGAGGCGGTTTGGGAAATCCTGCAACGAATGGGCATAGGTCCTTCATTCATGAGTTGGGTCAAACTAATATATCATCTTCCACTAGCGGTAACAAGAGTGAATGGGTACACCTCTGAGCCCTTCCAACTAGGTAGGGGTACGAGGCAAGGCTGCCCCCTATCAGCTTTTCTCTTTGCATTAGCAATCGAACCCTTAGCAATTTCATTGAGATCCACACAAACATGGAATGGTTTCAAATGGGCAGATGAGTGGGAAGACAGGGTGTCCTTATACGCGGACGACCTGTTAATTTATCTGGCGAATCCACGGGTTTCCTGTCCCATTGTGTCCCTCCTATTAGAGAGATATGGAGCGTTCAGTGGACAAAGTCTATACTATTCCCAGTAAAACACATAGATATGGCAATACCAGACGTGTGTCCCTTTCGAATTGAAAAGGAACAATTTAGATACCTCGGCATACAAGTCACACACAAACTGACGGACTATGTGGAGAAAAACTTACACCCAGTGATGACCAGGTTCAAGGATGATGTCTGCCACTGGATGTCCCTACCACTCACACTACTGGGACACGCAGCGCTCTTTAAAATGTTGGCCCTTCCCCGCTTCCTTTATGTATTACAGAATGCACCACTACCGATAACACCCAAAGAGTTCCACAAGATAGATCAAACTCTCAGAAAGCTGTTGTGGAAAGGGGGACATCCGCGGTTGGCACTCACTACTTTACAGAGATCCATATGGGAGGGTGGGATAGGGCTCCCCCGATTACAGACCTATTATTGGGCCAGTCAAATGACAATAGTGAATGATAAACTACATGGAAATACCACTCTACCGCATAGCAGGCTACATGACACTGCTCCGCAGGAGAGACCCATCATGAACCTGCTCTACCGGAAAAAAGACCGAAATACTGTTCCCTCCATGTCATCGCATATAACTTTGGTATGGGCAGACGTACATAAGTACCTAGGTTGGGAAAAAAAATTAACCTTAGCACAACCACTCTGAAATAATAAATATCTTCCAGAAGTGAACAAACTTCCTAAATGGCATTTATGGACCCAACTAGGCATTACAAGAATTGGTGATGTGGTAAAAGAAAATGTGATAGTAGCATTCGGGGACCTAACTGACACCTTTGAACTCCCATCTACCGAACAATACCATTATATCCAACTGAAACACGCGTTGCAGGCGCACCTCCCTGAATTAAATGATATACCTGAGTACTCCCCGCTAGAGCGCAATGTATTTCCAGAATTGCTTACACATAAAGTCACATCGACTATGTATAGTGCTATTAACTCCTTTGCTACGAAGGAGATGTCGAGCCTGCAAGCCAAATGGGAGAGGGAGGTAGGAGACATACTTCCAGAGGAATGGGAGACGGCGTTAATGTACCCAAGGGAAACAGCCATCTCCTCTAGGCTTAGATTGATTCAACTAAAGATATTACATAGGGTTTACTACCCAAGGGTGGCGTTATTCAGGTGGGGAAAGGCCACAAACCCATACTGTCTGAGATATAAAAGAGAGGAAGGCTCCTATTATCATATTCTGTGGGAATGTGCCGCCATTCAACAATACTGGCAACTGTGTTGTGATGAGCTGTCGAGGGTGTTGGGTAAAAGGATACTCGTAACCCCAAGGATGGAAGGAGACATTGACCTTACGAGGTACGAGAAAGCGCTCCTGTCTACCACCACTGCGATACTTAAAAGAAATATAGCGCAACTCTGGGGCTCCGAAAGAACACCGAGCTTTGAGCAATGGATTACGGACTTGGATATCTGTATAGCAATGGAAAAGAGAGTTTATACTGCCAGGGGGTGCCCAGAGAAAGCGCAGAAAATATGACAAAGATGGGAAGAAGCGCGTTAAAAAATGTTTTTTCACAAAGTGCCGTTATGCTACGCAGAAATTTGCAAATGTATTGGTGGGCGTAATATGGAATATGAAAGAGATAAGATGTTGCGATAAGTTTGTAACTCGTTGCTAAGTGACCAAAGAGGGGAGTTGCTGGTGGGCGGGTATGGGACGTTTTGTTTACCCCACTGTATGGGGCTGTATGTTTTATGTTTTGTTTTAAAAAAAAACAACAATAAAATGTGTTATTAAAAAAAAAAAAAAAGATAAGTCTGACCTCAGGCGACGGTGAGCGTTACGCTGCTTGCAAGTGCAGAATAACGCAAAGCGTCTGTCTTGAGGATCGGGGCAGCTTATATAGCTGAGAGCGTGGGCACGCCCATTAGGGCCGGCTTACCAGCCACACCCTGCCACTCCTAGAGAGTCAGCATGTGCGTAGGCAATTCATTAGCAGCCACACCCAAGAATACACTGGGGCTGCTTAATGGATGGAATGTTCAAGGTTAATGCATCCTGCTTAATGGATGGAATGTGCAAGGTTAATGCATCTGAAGTGCTATGTCCATAATAAAAGCTTTTTGGTGTTAAATGGATGTTATTATTTACTTTTGTTCATGTTGGCGCCAGGACAGTATCAACACAGGTCTCCTGTGCATGCGACCCCTGTATGCCTGTGCCCCTAACTTCATGACCATGGCAGTTTCAGAGTATATCGGGATCATTTTTATACTGTAGGATTTTCACTGTCATGCAATTGTTGGTAGTAATTTAGAAGGAATAATGAACAATCATAATTGGCATTTTTCCAATTTCCTTGCAAACAGTGTTCTTTGGAAGTACAGGAATCTATTTGGGTTCCATGCTATGTAATGCAATATGTTGTTATGCAATGCACTGACAAAGAGAGATGTAAAATGAATGGGGGTGCATAGTAGGTTGGGGGAAACAGTTGTATGTATGAGGTTTGCTAACATGGTTTTCTGGGTCTGCTTAGGTGATATGGCCATTGAAGTTTAGTGCAGTGGGGATGGGCAGTGAAGGGAGGACATACATGTTGATATGTTTTGTTGATTAGTAGTGGTGATTAGTTTGTAGGGTTAATGTAGTATAGTGGGTCTGGCTATTGGCACAATGATAGTTGAATAAATAGGAACAGGTGAGGCATTTGAGTTTACATGTTATTGGATGAAGATGACTAAGAAGGACTGATTAAATGGATGTTGGAAGGATGAAGGTTGTGACAGAGCACAGTTATGTGAATAGCAGTAGAGTGAATGTTGTCTATCTGGATTTGGCCTACATTCCTTAAGCAGAGGGTTGTTAGGTGTGAAAACTAGAGCTGGGTGGAGTCCATCAGTAATAGTGCATTATTTTGCAGCTTTTTTCTATTGATATCTTTGTCATGAATGGTTTATGTATACATTGTTTGTATTATGTGTATGCTTTATTAAGAATTGTTATGTTATGTAAGAAATGGGTAGTGTAGTGTGTAAGATTAGCTCACCTTTCAGTTAGGTTTAACATTGAAAAATGTATGGTTTCAAGTGCAGACATATTAGAAGTTGGCAAAGTTAGTGGCCATTTGCACCTCTGTGTTCCTTCAGAGCATGTGGCAGTCATGCCCACCTCCTTAGTGATGGAGGTTATTTTGATGGTTTAATGTTTTATATTTGGCATTGCAGATAGACCAAATGACTGATTTTCCAGCATCTGTTGTGTCAGATTGTCCACATCTTGTTTTTTCTAAATCCTGCTTTCTCTGTTATGGCATGTATTGGGTTTTGACATATCACACCCTTTTTTTCTGGATGTGGTGTGGATGTCGAATTGTTATGGTATGTAAGAAATGGGTAATGTGGTCTATAAGAAGTCAAGTTAATGGGGTTGCATAGTGGTTTGGGGGAAACAGTATTATTGATGAGGCGTGTGAGTTTTCTGGGGCTGTTTAGGGCATATGGCCATTGAAACTTTAGTACAATGGGTATGGACAGTGAAGGGAAGACATACATGCTGATATCATTTTGTTGATTAGCATTAGTAGTTATTAGTTTGTAGGGGAAATTCAAGATAGTGCATTAGACTTCTGTGTTATTATGCTGAGGTGGGTGGAATCATTTGAGTTAGTTAATTTTGTATGCTTTTTGTTGTGGATGGCTAAGGAGGAGTAATTCAATGGGTGCTGGGAGAAGCAAGGATGTGGTAGGGCTTAGTTATGTGTACACAAATATACTTAATGCTGTGTACATGGAGTTGTTATTTAGCTGGGACTTAGCCATTCAAACTGTAGTGATAGTGGGGATGGGTAGTGGAGGGAGGGTGGACATGCTGATATGTTTTGTAGAGTAATTCTAGTAATTTTATTTTAAAGGTTCCTTTTTTAATTATGGTGGCCAATTTGGAACAGTATTTTAATGTTTGCTGTCATCTGAATAGGGAACACGTTTTTTTTTATTTAAATCATGGTGGTATATTTTTTTCTGGTGGGAGGTGTACTAACAGCAATCCAAAAAAAGAAAATGATCTGCACACAGGAAAATTCTCAGGGTGTGAAAAATTCTCAGGGTGTGAATAACTATTACGCTTGCGCTGATGGGCAGACACAGACTTTTCTGTTCTGCACCTTTGAGTGAGTGTCTTGTTTTGGTTGGCCTTATAAAAATACTGGGTTTGCTGGCCCTTAAAGTCCATCTCCACCTGTTAGCCTGGGCTGGAAACCTATATTTTTTATTGAAAATATAAAGAAACACAATGAGCCTCATTATGAATGTGGCGGAAAGGCAACAACGGCGCTGGTAGTGCTACCGGCACCATGATTACCTCTCTGCCACATTATGAGTCCTACCTGCCGGTGCCAGACTGCATGCGTGGTCTGACCACGCGTGCTAACCAGCACCCGCTAGCAGAACTTGTGATTGCACCGGCATGCTTCCGACCCGGGATCGGGAGGCCGTCCATACCGGCACCTGCAAATCGGCAATTACCGGACCATTCATCTCATAATGGGCCGGTAATGACCCATTCGCGGGTTCCCGGGGCCGGTAGCGAGTTTGGCGGTAGCCGTGCCCTTAATAATGTGTGAACTTAATCATTTCAATTTTATTTTATACAGCTTTTTTTGTAAGATGCCATCAAGAAAACAACAACACTGAGCTATATGAAAGGGTCATCTGCAGGGAAGAAGAGTTAAACAGTATCATTTTTTAAAAAGAAGTGTTTTTAAATCTGTAGATACACATCCTGTAGATAATACAACCATTTCTAGTGTTGAGGGTAGTTCTAAAAATGTTGAAGTTGTTAATAAGAGATATGGCAACACAACGTTTTGCTAGCACCAATAATGTTTTCATTGAAAGTAAAAAATGAAAAATGTTTCAAATGTGTTAAAAAAAAATATTTTTAGAAAAAAAGGTAGAGAATGTGCTATCAATTTGAAACAGAGGAATACAAATATACATAGGAAAATGTATCACTCCCAAGTTTTTACCAATCTTTGGAGAACCGTGAAACCAAAATCTAGACATGTGGTAAAACTTAAGAAATTGCTTAAGGTGACTACACCATTCTATACAAATATACAAATAGTTCATGGTGGAAAGAATGTTCCACTAGCTACTGATGAGAGTGAACATAGCTATGAAGTCTGAAATGAAGAAATTATACAGTGTAATAATACAGAAATGGAAACTGAAGGTAAGTCAAAATTTAAACGAAAGAAGGATTGTGAGGTATGGTCTTGCAAATTTCTGGGCCATCTTGATAGGTTTTCTTGTAAAGTTTTAAAGAGATCTTTGCAAGTATTGCACAAAAATGATAATGTTCAAAGACAGATCAAGATGCTACAAAGAATAGATGACTGTTAAGTTTGTGAAACAACAGGACTTGTGGCTCACTCTCTAGCTTGTCTTGATAAAAGGAGATGTAAGAGTAAGTTTCATCATATAGGGATGCTGGCTGCACATCATACTAACATGAGATACCTTCTAGTTAAACAGTGTGAGTGCAAAACACCAAGTATATCTCTTGCAGTTTTAAATCAAATACCTTTGACTGGAACTGTAGAAAGTTTAGTTTCTACAATGCAAATGATAAATATGATGCATTTAAAAGAGTATGGGCCTCATTCCGAGTATGGCGGTAAGGGATAGCGGCCACCGGTAACGAGACCGGTGGCGGTGATCCCTTACCGCCATACTCCGAGTTCCCTTTGCGCCCTCGCCCTTAACGCCTGCTTTGAGCAGGTGTTAAAGTCGAGGGCGCAAAGGGGCCTCCAAGCCAATAACGGTGACCGTAATGAACGGTCACCGTTATTTGCATCTTCCCCATTCCCATTGAGCCCTATGGGGGCTCATTTGGGAATGGGGAAGAGCCTTGGTGAATGGGGAATTACCGCCCCGCCAACCTTGGAATGGGGCGGTAATTCCACCATCCACCAAGGCGCTGCCGGTCCGGATACGGCGTCAACCAAGGCGTTAATAGCGCCATTGGTTAGCGCCGTACTCGGAATGAGGCCCTATGTGTGCGTAGATGAAACACTTACAGTAAGTGGAAATGATGATCCTATGATTTCAATGTATCAGATTTTTCAACAGTATAAAAGAAGTATTGCAATGTTTGAGTTGTCTTCAACTGAAAGACCTGACATTGTTTCTGTATCTTTTTGACACACTTTATGTAAGTCTCAAGTACAACTAGTGTATTTTGAGAACAGAATGAAACACACCATAGACGATGTTTGGAAAGACCTTTATCTATATTTGTTTGTAGAAGAGCGATTTGACACAAGTGAGGCACTTTATGTTTGTAGACACTGTGTTGGATTTTATAATCAGAGACGTATTCCGCCAAGAAGTGTTTTAAACAATATGGTAGTACCTGATATCCCTCATGTGCTGAACAAATTCAACATGTTTGTAGTGATTACATTGTAAACTGTTCATCCTTTTCAAGTTATTGTTAAGACTGCAAACATAGATGTCAAACCTGCCTAAGAAGTCATTAGTGCAAGGTGTGAGAGGCAAGGTTGTGTATTTACCCCTGAATTTTGGCGAGCATTTTAATACTCTAGGAGCTAAGTGTGATTCTTTATTTTAGTAAATGGTGTTGCCACTAAAGATAAGAGGATATGGCAATAGATTATCGCTATTGGAAAAGTGAAAAACGCATTGGCATTTCTATTGGAGCACAAGGATTTATACAAAGACAGTCTGACTGTCCCAGACTTGTCTATGTTTGATATTGAGTCAATAAAAAAGAGCAGTGAAGGTCAGTTTCAGCACCTATCTGTTGCAGAAGGGTATAATTTGTATGAACATTACACTATTCATCCTCTACCCTCACGTGAAGTCATGGGCGACAGTTTAGAATTGTATCAAATTAAAGCTATGAAAGGTTCACCAATCAGTATCTGGGAAAAGACATTAGAAGCCTGTTGTTTCCCTATGCTTTTTCCAACTGGTACTGGAGGGAGATTGGATGATCGGAAGGTGTGAATCTCTGCTTCAGAATATCGTTGTACAAGAATGTATTCAGAAGATTCATGATTCTGCACCAATGTTGAATATATTTTTCACTTATTGTATGAAAGTGAATTTTCAACTTTATGTTATGCTGTTGCTCATACACTTCAGACCGGAACTAGTTTTCAAAATCTTTCTGCATGTGTGACGCTATAACAGGTGAAGGAAAGAAATTAAGTCTTAGAGGGCAAACTTACGAATATTCTTGGTACAATGAGAGGAACTAAAAAATATTGCATAGGATACACTCCAAGGTTAGAGACATGATCAGAAACTTGGGATCTCCAACCTGGTTTGTGACTTTAAGTTGAGCTGAGTATGGTTGGGATGATCTTGCAGAGTGGATTCAGGAAAGCAATGCAGAGAAAGACCACATAGAACACATGATACCTGGAGAATTGTGTTCTATGGACCCTGTAAATGTATCACGTTCTTTTCATCACAGATTTTTAACCATGTTACACTTTATATATAATAAAGAAAATGGTCCGGTAGGCCCTGTAGAAGATTTCTTTTGGAGGAAAGAGTACCAGGCATGTGGTGCTCCACATATACATATGCTGTTGTGGATTAAATATGCTAATCAGTTTGGTAAACCAAGTGATGGCTTTGGGATGAAGTTCATTGAAAAATATGTGAATGCTGATCTATGGAACCAGATGAAAAGGTTCCAAAAGCATTCATGTGGAAAGTACTGTCAAAGGAAATACAAACAAAATGACAAATACTTCACTCAGTGCAGATTTGGCTTTCCGAGGCTTGTGGCACCAGTTGGTGGAGTGAATAGTTTAATGTCATCTGTTCCACACCATGTTACTGGTACGTCTCAGAGAAATACCTATCTTTTTAAAAGAAATAAGGAATGCCAATTTATTAATGAATACAATGCTGTAATTACTCAATATAGAATGCAAATACTGATTTACATTTTATTGCTGATAATGCAACAGCTGTTGCTTGTTATGTTACAACATACAAATAAAAAAGCAGAAAATAACAATGCTGAAATATGAGCAGATTTATCATCAGAAAAAGTCTCAGTCAGAACCTTGTAAGCTTTGGTTTGAAGATGCTTTCACATAGAGAGTGTAGTATCTATGAAGCTGCAGATCGGCTAACTAGTTTGCCTCTGTATGGGCATAGCGTTAATGTGGTTTGGTTAAGTCTTGGACCAGCTAGTACTAGAAATCAGGTATTGAAGCCTTTGATTGAAATTGAGCAGTTAGCTGAATCAGCACCTGACAGTACAGAGATTTTGAAAACCAACGTGATTGATACATATTATTCAAATTGATCTGAATTGTTGGAGGATCTTTGTTTATATGAAGTTGCACAATGCTACTCATATTGAAGTAGTGACAGAGGATGGTTTAATGTACATGGATGTAGTGGTTGTCTAGTGAGACATGAAAAGGCCAGTCTCATTAACCACATGAAACTGTCTTGCCTAAGTGCTGAGAAAGAGGAATTATTTTATTTTTTTATTTTGCAGTTGTTCTTCCCAATGCGTGCAGATAGTGATTTACTTGGGACTTTTGAAACTTTTGAAAAATCATTTTTTGCTACAAAATGCTTAATATGTTTTGAGCAGTATTTGGACTTACTGGAACAATACATATGTCAAGAAGAACTTTTGGCGGCTGAATTGGCAAACAAGACTCCTAACGGCAGTCAAGAATCTGCAGCAGGAAGTCAAAATGTTCTTTGTGAGCCAATTATTCAAACTGATGTTTGTTATTGAGGAATTGAGGAAGTAGAAATTGCAATGCAACAAAGTAAAGTTGCAGATGTGAATTGTGATGAAATTATTAGTAAGCATAATATGGAGCAAAAAAGAAGTTTATAATAAAATTAAAAATACGTTCTTACATGGTTTACTGCATGACAAGCGTGAATGCTCTTGTGGGCAATACAAACCTGTTTTGTTGTATGTTAGCAGACAAGCAGTACAGGTACATCTTTTTTTAATTAATGCAATAAGAGCTATGATCCAAAATGTAACAGATATCTCTTTGTCATGTATTGTAACTGCTGCAATATGTCTGGCAGCATTTAATGTAGGAGGTGTTACTTTACATTGCCTATTAATGGCATGAGTGGAGCATGACATGAAACTAGAATATCGGAAACTTGTATCAAGTGCAGCACAAGAAGTAGGAAAAGTTTTTAGAAAATGAAATACCTTGATTGTAGATGAAGTAAGTATGGTGTCTAACTTGATACTAGCTTTCATTCATTTGCAAATGCAAGAGGTTTTGAAGACTGACTACACCATTTTGTTTGGAGGTAAACATGTACTTGTTTTTGGAGACTTGTTACAATTGACCTGTGTGAAAGGTCAACCAGTTTTTAGAATGCTCCAATCTAAGGATGGTCAAAAAAGGATGGTCAAAAAAGTATAGGAAGTATTGGTCATTTTAACCTTTGGAATTGTTTTGAATTACAGGAACTTACCATTAATATGAGGCAATCTGGAGACTTAGAGTGTGCAGAAATGCTTAATTAGATTTGTATAAGTGTCCTTGAGGAAAATGTGAAAGAAGTCCTAAAGGGAAGACTGATTTCTAACATGTTTCATGTTGATTGCAGTCTGTTTGATGTTATGTTGACTCTTAAGGAAAGAAACATTTTTTTGTTGCTTTGATGTGTGCACTTGCACAGTATAAAAGGTTTAACTCTACAATGCTACTGTCAGAGTTGTATAAGAGACTAAAAGCGTGATTAGGTCAACTAGAGAATTCAATTTCTAAAACTGCAGGTCTGTGAACAGTTTTAAAACTGTGCATCTATGCACGAGTAATGTTGAAGAGGAATTTGAATGAAGACATTGGTGTAGTCAGTAGAGCGATGGGAAGGGAGATTGCATTTCACATTTTTCCCCACAGTACAAGTATTGAACATGTTAAAGTTAAGTTTGATTGTGTAGAAGGAACTCACTTGAATTCTCAGAGCTCTACATGTTTCATGCTTTTAAGGATACCTTTGTGAAAAGAGCACAGTTTGCATTGTGCTCTGCTCATGCAATAACTATTCATAAATCACAAGGGTTGACTTTAGAACTAGCACTTATTGCATTGGTCATACAGTGTTTAAAGAAGGAATGCCATATGTAGCTTTGTCACGTGTGATAAATGTAGAAGGTTTATTTTTAATAAACTTTGATGAAAGCAAAGTGACAGCTGACATTTCTTGCACTGAAGAATATAATAGGTTGCTTGTACAGTATGCTCCTCAACTGAACCTTATACCTATACCTGTGAAGCAATGCTCCAGGAATTGTAAGGAGTTGGTGAAAGCAGATTCAAATGAAATCAGTCCTTGTAACACTAACAAAACAACAGAATTTAATTGAGTTGGTGAGTCATTCAACTGTAACATGCTGTTGTTGCAGCTTTAGTAATGAAACAGGAGTTGAATGCTATTGCAGTGCAGCTTTGTGTATGTTGTTTCAAAAGACTCCAATGATGCAAGAAATAGCTTCCACATCAGAGAAGCAACCATGTGTTGAACTTTCATTTCTTAAAATGTCTGGAGATGAAAATCCACACAGTTTACATTCGGCAATGTCAATCCAAAATGTAGTAGGTGTTGCAAGTGGAAATGAACAATCTTCTCAAAATACACAGGAGGATAGTCAAGAATTTTGAATGAATGTCTTTGAGAAGTAAGTGAAAGAAACTGTTAATAATGTTGATAAATATGTTGGAACTAGTTACGAGTTGAAGCATATGTGTGAAAATGTAAGAAAGGGTATTCTGCTCCAGATCTTTGTGAAAGATGTGTGTACCTGCATGTGCCTG
Source organism: Ambystoma mexicanum (assembly GCF_040938575.1). Classification (NCBI taxonomy): domain Eukaryota; kingdom Metazoa; phylum Chordata; class Amphibia; order Caudata; family Ambystomatidae; genus Ambystoma; species Ambystoma mexicanum. The sequence goes on from NC_090922.1 coordinate 136,797,506, forward strand.
ATCAGAAAAGTGTAACATGTTCTGATATTGTAACTAAAGCATTCCTTGACATGCAATGCAGTGACTACGTTGTAATTTACAATCAACACTACAGAATCTAGTTTTTAATAAGTATGCATGATTGTGTTTCAAAGATACAATGTAGATGGTAGGAAGATGAACACATCAAAAATGAATTTTGTAAATAGTCAAGTTTCTGTTGGTAAGAAAACCTTTAATACATGTGCATTTATTTTTCATGAGGGGGCATCCATTGAATCTGGACATTTCACGACATGGGTGCGAACAGAAGTCGATTTAACTGTTTGTAATGACCCTATAGTCACACTCCAAGCTAGATTATCAAAGGGTTTAAATAATGCTTACTTAATGTTGTTAGAAACAAGGTTTTAAAATATATGTGTAATATTATTTGTGAAGATAAACATGCAAAATAAAAATGTGAAATAGAAAAAAAGGCTAATAAGTGGTTTATGTAAATCAGGACATGGCTTCCTAATAGGATGTTTTTTTTTAAAACAGTACTAAATAAATGTAGAGGTAGTATTTTGAAGATTATATAATTTAGAAGAGAAAATAGCATTCTGCAATCTTCTACTTCTGTTTTATTGTGTAAGTGTTCCCTATAAGTGTGAGGTTACATAAAGGGTTCCATGTACATCATTTTGAATGTGAGGGAGTGTAGAAGCTGATTACTGTTTACATATGAAACAAGTAAACAAAAGGTTGTAGATACAAAAACATAAAGTGCAATTGAAATACAAAATCGCAATGACCGACTGAAAAGTCAGACAATCTATTCAGTCATTAAACTGTGCATATTCTTTCAGTTTGTATCGTAGGTTCAAGATAGGTTCAAGATAATTGTTATTAGCGTCTAAGGTGTGTAATGGCCAGAAAAAGGACACACACCAAATTATGAAAGAAGGTATGAAATTGCAATGTAGATATATATATATATATATATATAGAGAGAGAGAGAGAGAGAGAGAGAGAGAGAGAGAGAGAGAGAGAGAGAGAACAAATATGTATTCCACACTGTGTATCAGTGGTAACAGAAGTTTAGGTAATAATTTGTAGTTTTAAGTTTTAAAAAAATATGATGAGTATGATATGAAATGTCATTATGAACTTCTCATGTGTGTAGGTGGCCAAACAAAGGATGCACACAAATGTTATAAGAAGTATGGAAATGACATTTGTTATGTTATTAGTGTCATGTTTGATAAGTGTTAATATGTTTATTCACAACCTTTTTTATTGTCTAAATATTATTTATAATATAGGTATGACTATAGTCTAAAAAGATTAATACTCAAAATAATGTTACTGTGTTGGCATGTCTTCATTTATTTCTTTGTAAAACTGAAGACATAGTTATGTTATATGTCTTGGTTTCCTGGTGAAGGTTGCAAAAAGTACTCAGCAAATTAGTCATCATGTAGCATAAAGTAATCTTTGTATAGTATTGTAACATCTGTGCATTGTAGTGAAATGCATTTATTGGTGTACAAACTATGGATGTTGTAGGCAATCCTTTTTTCGAATTTGCTGATGGAAAAAGTAGTTCATAATAACTTAAATGTTAAATATTTAAAATAACAGAACTGAGTTTTTTTTTCTCCATTGAGAAGTTGTTTTCCTCTATAGCATGATTAATGAACACAACTTGGTAATGCTTGCGTACTTGGAATACAATCAGTATTCTTTTAGTATCATTATGAGAAAAAACATAAATAATTGTGTATTTATTTTGTTATGATCAACATCATAGTACCAATGCAGTGGTGATAGAACATGGCATAAATTGTCTTTACCATGAATATTAAGTACATTCTTTTTAGTTCGTATATGGAAGAAAGAGGCAAGGACATAGGAAGGTATTTGGTAATACTTTGGATAAATATATATATGTGTAATGTATATATACATATACAAAGAATTGTTTCTTTTTTTTATAATATTATTTTGGCTGTGGTTACCAGAATAGCAGGATTTGTTTTGCATTGCTAAGGTGAGCAACGACTTGAGAGGTTTTAATTGCGGCTCTGATGACCGCAGCTTCAGGCAACAATTGACAATTTTGAGTACTAAAACTGCATCAAATATATTACATTAGATATTAAAATATATGTTTGCAGTCTGTGTTTAATTTTGTCTATTTTTGTAGCATAAAAGGTGGCCCTTAAAAGGGCCGTTTTGGGTGATGGTAAGAGGTGGGTGGAAAAGGGGAGGAAAATACATAAGGATGAAACATTTAACAAGGAGAATTAAAATAAAATGCAACATTTATTTTTTCTTTTTCTTTTTCTTTTTTAGAAAAAAGGGGGGAAACAATTGCCACTTAAAAAAAAATACTAAGCATGACAGGTAATCTGATGTTCAGCGATTAACCTTAGCCATTGCTCAATTGTGGCATCTCGCTTGAGTACCCATCCGCAGCATCCTTAACACATGACTTGTATCCTGGAAAGGTTGGGTGTCGGCAACAGAGGAGTCAGTGTAGTAGATACCACTGCTGATGTAGATGCTTCATTTCCGCTAGTCATTGTTGGTGTACTGGTGGATGGAAGTTCTGCAGGTGATGCTGATCTTCGTCTATACGAAGAATGGGTCCCATGCATATTTCTTTTGTGAAATTAATGGGCTTTACAGTATTCATCATCTACATCATCCCAGTGGACTCTTACCAGATGGTTAATCATTATTGATGTTCCCAGACTTTGAGCCAGAATATTGGAAGGCCCATGGTGAAGAGTCTTATTGCAGAAGGTGCACAGTTAGCTCTTCCACCTCTTTTCTGGAGTGGTGCTCCTTCACTTTAAAGAAGCGCCAACTGTCTGCAGTTTTCTTCATGCTTGTGTGCTTCTTTCTTGGTGGTGAAGGATTGTCCACTCAAATGATGACGTCATCCTCACTGCTCCTACTGTCATGGTCAGACATGTTGCAATGTCCAACCAGGGAGGAAAATATAAAGAATTAAAAATGACATTACGAAAAAGACAATGGGCCTCATTACGACCCTGGCGCTAAGGGATTACCGGTCGGTACCGGTAAGGGTACCCGTACCGGTAATCCCTTAGCGCCTGATTACGAGGTCCCTTTGCGGGTTGGAGACTTTAATGCCTGCTTTTTGCAGGTGTTAAAAACCAACCCGCAAAGGGACCTTGGTGCTAAGTACGGTGCCGCAATTTGCGGCACCGTACTTAGCGCCGTCCCCATTTCCATTGAGCTCTATGGGGCAAAAATGGGAATGGGGAAGGGCCATGGCGGCATGGGGAATTACCGCCCCGCCAACCTCGGAATGGGGCGGTAATTCCCCATTCCGCCATGGCGGAGTCGGTAAGTTACCGGCATGGACCATGGTGCTACTGGCACCGTGGTCCAACACCAGGGTCGTAATGAGGGCCAATGCTGCAAAAAATGAAGAATTTTAAAAGAAAAAGAAAACAAAAAAAGTAAAACAAAAAAAAGACAAACTAAACAAATCACAAGACAAAGGAAAATTGGATTTTGGGAAACTGTGTAAAAAGGGTTAGTTGATTAACGGGTAAAGTGCCAAAAGTGCTTGCAGTTACTCAGAACACCTTTCACTAGCAAGTACACAAAGCAATGATTAATGTAAACCTATGTTTTTGTGGGTGTGGTGATTAGTTGCTGCTACAAACTGCCACGCTGTCTGATTGGACAGTCTCACATGCGCGGATGTCGTCAGAAGGCCTGGGCATAGCCGCGTCGATGCAGCACATCATTTGATTGGATAGTTCGTTGACGCATGTACAAGTCACGTGTAGGAGCAGAGCTGCAGCGAGTTTTGTGATTGGCTAATGCATTTTGCCAGAAGAGGCATAGCTGCGTCTCAGAAGTTCTACATCCCATTGGCTTATTCCTACCACGTGTTACATCAAACGGCAAAGTGTGATTGGTTCGTTCGTTGCCACGTATAACAAGTAGACGCGGAATCGCAGCATGTGAAACCATTGGCTTGTGTATTAGGCGTGAAGATGCATAGTCACGTCAAAGGATGCAGACATTCTATTGGCTCATTTTGCACATGTGGCTGACCCCCACCCCTCCAGTCGTTGCTGTGCATAGCCACGCATATATAGTAGATGCAGCTATACAAATATTTTTTTTAAAATATAAAAATATATATACATATATTCAGGCAGTAGTTTGGTAATTATTTATTTTAAAATGTATTGCCAGTTACTGTAAGACTGTAATAATTTTTAATGAATAGCACATTACACATCCACATTAGTGGCTGTGTAGTTATGGTTAAGTTGCTAATCTCATAGGAAGAGCACTTTTTGGGTGGCTTATAACTTTGCTCTCCCTGGACGAGTCCTCACCAAACTTTGCAAAAGAAGTATATGGCCCACTCTGAATTTATTTGCAAAGTTTGGTGAGGTTTGGTCCAGGGGGTGTCCCAGAATTTCTTTTTTTCCCATAGACTGAATGGGGAAAGAACTTTGCGCATGCCTACAGCCCAAACCGCTCGACGGATTTTCATCAAATTTGTGGCAGGAGCAGCGGATTGGTCTCAAAAGCGTGCCTTTGTAAATTTGATGAAAATCCGTCCAGTATTTTTTAAAAAAAAGACCAAAAAGGAGGTCACAAAAAATTAGTGATATCTGTGTCCGCTCACTTTCTTGTTCGCTCCGCGGACAGGATACCGATTGGCTAATCAGCTTGCGGCATGTCCGCGGACATGCAACGTGTTCACTGATTGGATGGTGAAGAGCGTGAAGAGTGTCAGATTTTTGGCAACGGCCGCCATTTTGGATTCGCAGACAGTGGCCGGTGTCCGCAGACATCACGGTTAAAACATATTAAAAAACACAACATTGCACTTCTCAAACTTATCAAATAAACTCTGGGGAGGTGAGGGGTGATGAGGAAGGGATGGTATAAGGCTGCAAGAAGCAAAAAAATTATTGTTTTTTGCCACGAAAGTCCACGAACAGTTCAGATGTTCGCGAACAGTCCTGTGCAGGAATGGAAGAAGAAGTGGTTGATTTCATCTTCGCCTCCCCACAGAGCACTTGAGAAGATTGTGCTTGATAAAACTCTATCAAGAGATCTGAAGGGACTCACAGCATTCTGTCACACGGGAGATTTGGAGGTGTTCCACAATATGTGCCTAAAGTACAGCTCAAAGAGATTGCATTTCGGCATTCAAGGGATGAAATATAGGACATTACTAGTGGTATTAGCGCATAACGAGAATGTAGGCCGTGACCAATCAAGGACTGCGGGAAACCGTGGGATGCTTTGCTACAATTAGGCCTTTCCAAAAGAAGCAAAAAATGGGCTGTCAAGCTGGTATATGATGAAATGGAATTTGATTTTGTGAAAGATCTTATTATTAATGTTTTGGAGATGCATAATCATGGAATTGCGTGTGATTTTGTTCCGCATACACAAACATTCCCAACGTGCCCTCTCTACCTAAAGCAGAGCTCGTGGAACAGTTCAAATCCAGGTACAAATTACCATCTGTTTTTTGATCAACAATGTTTTTAAGAAGTGTCCAAATAAGGCATCCAATTTATCTGTTAAAATCGATCCTCTTTGTAAATTTTTTTTTCAAAAAGTGCAGTTTTTACAATTGCCTTACAATCCCAGAAAAGGGATGAGATCTAGGCTACATAAGTGAAGGAGTATGTGACCTAAGCAGAGGTGGGGCTATTGCTAGATACACTTTGAATCCTTTTTGTGTACTCTCTACTCCAATTTAGGAGTAGGGCGCATTCTGTCATTGCAAAGTTTCCCCTACCCTCAGCAGTGCCACGATCATCGAGCAAGGACAGCCTCCACATTTTTCCTCCTGTGCCCGAGCATCACAATTACAGTTCTCATGGATGCGGTGAGTCAAGATGTTGCAAACTAAGAATGTATCTTCATTCTGAGTGAAGGTCACCAGCTTTGAATTTTTGCTTGCAAGCTGAGGAAGCCCGCGCATCGCACACACAGTATAAGGTTAAATTGTTTTTTGCCCTTGAGAGAAAGGGACCATTCCGACAGGAATTGAATTAAAGGAGGGGTATAATAATTTAAGATATGATAAGGTTATGCATTCCAATACTGGACTAAGGAACATGTAAATTCAGTTTATGAAAAATCATTGGTGCAAACGGAGTCTGCGTTACGGTCTGAGTTACGCCAAGAGAATGGAAATGCCGAATATAATGTAAGTTTGACTTTCAACAATTTTATACCCTACGACTATCAACTTATCATTAGCTGACCATTATTGCTGGGTTACATTCTACTTGTTTGTTCTGTGGCATATTGCAATGAAACGCAAGTACAACCTTTGTGTGTACTGTTCTTTCTACCGGGCACATGGGCAGTCCTGCATTGAGATGCATGTAGACCACCACTCGGTTCCCCCAGGTTCAACGCTAATATTTCATTAAAATGCCATCTATGTGCACGTCAAATTGTAGCGACAGCTTCCGTATCCCGTTTAGAGTTGAACATACTACATAGCACTATCCTCAGAAGCAAATTGTGTAGTACTTTCCACGTTGTTTTCTCACTGTTGACATTGTTTCACATCTGTGATAATCGTTAAAAAATAGTTTAAACTCTATGCTGAATTAATAAGTCAATAGATAAATTGTAATAAAGATCGGCTAATGAGACACATTTCTATTATGTTTTCCAAACAGGTACATCCTGCCATTCTGCGATTGTCATAGATTCCAGATGCCAACTGACGGGTTCTTCAACCGGCAGCTGCAGATACTTGTGAACAGCTGGGTATATTTGACTCTTTTTTGGGATGATCGCCAAGGGCCGATATGCGTGTATGCTGTACCAGCGATTAGGAGCAACATAACATCCTTTACGGTGGTCTAGCCCTAAGTTGATGCACAAGCCCTGCAATTCACTGTGCAAACCAAGCGCTTATTTTACCCAAACGAACACCTTGTGTACCCAAAAGGAAGAACGCGTGACTCACGATAAGCTTTTCAGATCGAGAGCAAAGAAAAATATTTCCCATTTGATTGAATGTGGCAATAGCCGGATGTTCTCGGAGAATTTATTGTGAAATAAAAGTACTTTACAAATTGTACAGTCTTGCTGTTTCCTTTTAAAGTACGGTTTCATATTGTCATGCCTGCGCCATGGGCGCATCCATTTACGCTCAATTTGGACTATATGTTTATCATTTATTTACAACAGACTCTTGGATCTATCTATATTTACTTTGGAAACTTTATTTCCCATTTGCGAGACTTTGCTGCTTAATTATTATTTCGAACAAACTACGCATACCATAATGCACCTGGCTACAAGCATTGATTCCTGGCTGTTCCTATTGGTTATCAATGGAACTACACCCCCCAGAAGCCCTAGAGACTTGCGCTGCTTCCACCAGCCCAGGAACAGAAAGGGAGGTGGCCGATTGCCTGCAGGTGTGCTTCGCCAGGTGCAACCAATTAGCCTGCCCCTGAGCTGGGCTAGGCAGTATAAAGGCTGCTGCCTGCAGTGGCTCAGCCTCTTGCATCTGAGAGTCCTTCCTCCACCTTTCGCATCTTCCTACGGATCTTGTATGCTGTTTACCTTCACTCCTGCTTGGACCCTGCCTTGTTGCTTGCTCCACCCTGCTGCCTCCAGCCATAGCCTTCCAGGCTCCCTGCCTCACAGCCCTGCTCCTCTGGGCTCTCCACACTGCAGCTGATCAAGCTCTGCTGCCTTCCAGCCTCCGCCCTTGCCCTGCCGGGCTCTCCACATTGCAGCCGATCACGCTCTGCTGCCTTCCAGTCTCCGCCCTTGCCCTGCCGGGCTCTCCACATTACAGCGGATCACGCTCTGCTGTCTTCCAGTCTCCGCCCTTGCCCTGCCGGGCTCTCCACATTACAGCGGATCACGCTCTGCTGTCTTCCAGTCTCCGCCCTTGCCCTGCCGGGCTCTCCACATTACAGCGGATCACGCTCTGCTGTCTTCCAGTCTCCGCCCTTGCCCTGCCGGGCTCTCCACATTACAGCGGATCACGCTCTGCTGTCTTCCAGTCTCCGCCCTTGCCCTGCCGGGCACTCCACATTACAGTGGATCACGCTCTGCTGTCTTCCAGTCTCTGCCCTTGCCCTGCCGGGCTCTCCACATTACAGCGGATCAGGCTCTGCTGCCTTCCAGCCTTCGCCCTTGCCCTGCCGGGCTCTCCACATTACAGCGGATCACGCTCTGCTGTCTTCCAGTCTCCGCCCTGGCCCTGCCGGGCACTCCACATTACAGCGGATCACGCTCTGCTGTCTTCCAGTCTCTGCCCTTGTCCTGCCGGGCTCTCCACATTGCAGCGGATCACGCTCTGCTGCCTTCCAGCCTTTGCCCTTGCCCTGCCGGGCTCTCCACATTGCAGCCGATCACGCTCTGCTGCCTTCCAGCCTCCGCCCTTGCCCTGCGTACCCTCTACATCGCAGCTGATCACGCTCTGCTGCTTTCCTGCCTCAGCCCTTGTCCTCTGGGCTCCCTGCCCTGCAGCCTGCCTCACTCCGGCTGCCTTCAGCCCTTGTCCTCTGGGGCTCCCTGCTCTGCAGCCTACCTCTCTCTGGCTACCTACAGCCCTTGTCCTCTGGGCCTTCCTACTTTGCAGCTTATCCCGCTTCGCTGCCTACTACCTACCTTTTCCGCTGGGTTCTCGGCCTAGCAGCTCTCTACAGTCCTCTGCTACCTTCTACGTTCATCGGCCCTGTCCCTCAGGGTTCACTCCTTACTGCCCGGCCCTTACGGGATCCTTGCCGTGCAGTCTACTTTACTCTGCTGCCCTAAGCCCTTTTCCTGTGGGCGTTCTACCTTACAGTCCTACCCCTGTGGGCTTACTCATTGCTTTCCTGCTCCTCTGAGCTCTCAACCTTGTTTCTTACTGTCCTCTGCTATCCTAGCCTGTTACACGACTTTCCTTTCATTTCCTTCTGCTAGTTTGCTATCACCTCATTTACTGGATTTGTTTGTAGTATCTTCTCTTGTACTGTTTGTAGACCCTTTTGTACAGAGCTTGTCTGTTGGTTCCCATCAGTCAACCTCTGCCCCTTCCCTTGTCCTGTTTCTACATTACAGACACCCAGAGCTGCTGTTCCAAGTCATGAGTAATCAGCGTGGGCCTCTGTTATAGCAAACTGTGCAGAAGGCTAGAGTATTTCCAAGGTTCGTGGAATACTCTTTTCCTATATCTGCATACACCCCAAGAGGGTATTCATTCTGTATCTTTTCCCTTGCTACTCTTGCTTACTCTTCGTTCTCTTTCCTTTCCGCTGTGTGTGTTCTTATCTGTCCACTTTATTTGGCACAACCACCCAAACCCTTTCTGGGTGTCCTGTGCCACTCTTAATAGAGTGCCACTCCTGACAGAATGCAAGAGCCAAAAATGTCTTGTTCCATAGGCCGGAAAGGCACACACAGAACAAAGATGCTTTCCTTTCGGGTAAAGAAACCTTTGCATAAACCTATGGTTTCCCTAAAGACAGCAAACAAGAACCTTAGTATAAAGGACAGTCTCGCCTCAGTAAACAAAGATTTACAAACACGGTACTATACTCACTGGCTAGCTGACCCTTCTTCCATGTACAATTATTATGACATCTGCGACTATGACCCGCAGTCCTTATCTGTTGCAGAGCTACAGCAAGATAATGAATTCTTACAGATCTTGTTAAACCAAACGGTGAAAAACACTCCTGCATCTTCTGACAAGCCTTCTAACACCGCAACAGCCAAGGATATAGCACTCATTGTGGGAGACTCTAAACCAGAATACGCTGTTGCCAGAGTGATATGCGCAAGATCAGCTTGGCAAGCTCCCCAGAATGCTGGAAACCCTTATTTGACAGGACAAGGCAGTCATTATCCTGAGGTTTGTGCATCTGGTCCTGGGTACAAAAGACCTATACTAACCATCGGTTGTCTTAATGCTTCCACAGTATCTACTAACCACAATAACCCTAAGGTCAGTCTTCCCATTGCTACAACCGAATTTTCTGCCACACCAGCTTCTGAAGCATTAGATCAAACTAATGATACTTACCTGCTACACGAACAACTCCTACGCCTTAAAAGAAAGACCGAAGACCTCTATGATGACTTTGTTTATTTGCATTATAAGAATCTTATGAAGGGACACAAGTCACCAGACCATCTGACACTATGTCCAACACCTGACATCTTATCTTTAGAGATCGACATGATAAGGCCTGGAATTGCCATACAGAAAAGTATACAGACTTATACCAAGCAGATGGAAGACCTAAATATAGCATATGTATCCCTTCTAAAGACTGACACAGCTCTTTCACCTTCCAGCCACAGAAACTCAGGTTGTTGTACTGACAGAAAAGAATTAACTCCTCCGGTGGGTCAAATCATGCACACAGCCATTACACCACAAAACAAGGGTGGTCTTCTGATTGGAAATCCCTCTGAGTCAAAGGATGGTTCCGCCCTCACCCTTGCCTATTGTCCAGTACCCACACTTACAACCTCTTCTGAAATGACAATGGCCGCTGAAGAGACTGGCACAGTTCACACCGAGCATGCTGAGTTGGCAAGCGGGGCTTGCCAAAGTGTGGCTGTGCTATCAGACAACACTCTTGAGCAATCAACACCTTCAGTTTCTTCGATACCCCCTGAATCGCCAGCGGTTGTGGTACCCGATCTACCAGTAGTTGCAACACCTGAACTATCTGTAGCTGCTACAGAACCTGAACTTCCAACTGGAATCCATGATCTTCCTGCTGCTGTGGTTCCTAAACTCCCTGCCACATTTGAGACTCCTCAAGTCTCTGCTGCAAATCTTGAGGTTGCTATAACTACTGTGATTCCTGAAGCTACTGCTAATTCTGATGCTCCCGATGCCCAGATTTCTACTTCCTTCGCAGCTGTGCTCGCTGCAGCAGAATCCTCTGCTACACAACCTGATCCCTCAGCACCTTCTCTTCCTGATCCTACATCCGCCATGCTAATTGTTGCAGGGTCAGTGAAGGGTTTTCCTGTTAAGACTACTGCTCCAGTTGTTTCTGCTGGTGTATCTATAGCACTAAGATTGCCAGACTCTACTCTACCAGTCTCAGGTGCGTTCCAGCCCGCTGGCTCTCTCATGACACCCACACACACAGTTGCTACCGCCTTGATACTCTCTACAGCCATTCAAGACTCTCACCTTGCAACCCGTTTCTGGTGCTTCATGTTTTGCCTTTTTGGAGTAAGACTGTACGGTGTGACAGACATTCTTCCTATAGGTCGGTCTTCAGGGAACCTGGAGAGGGGCCTGGAGAGGGGAATACTGTCATGCCTGCGCCATGGGCGCATTCATTTACGCTCAATTTGGACTATATGTTTATCATTTATTTATACCAGACTCTTGGATCTATCTATATTTACTTTGGAAACTTTATTTCCCATTTGCGAGACTTTGCTGCTTAATTATTATTTCCAACAAACTACGCATACCATAATGCACCTGGCTACAAGCATTGATTCCTGGCTGTTCCTATTGGTTATCAATGGAACTACACCCCCCAGAAGCCCTAGAGACTTGCGCTGCTTCCACCAGCCCAGGAACAGAAAGGGAGGTGGCCGATTGCCTGCAGGTGTGCTTCGCCAGGTGCAACCAATTAGCCTGCCCCTGAGCTGGGCTAGGCAGTATAAAGGCTGCTGCCTGCAGTGGCTCAGCCTCTTGCATCTGAGAGTCCTTCCTCCACCTTTCGCATCTTCCTACGGATCTTGTATGCTGTTTACCTTCACTCCTGCTTGGACCCTGCCTTGTTGCTTGCTCCACCCTGCTGCCTCCAGCCATAGCCTTCCAGGCTCCCTGCCTCACAGCCCTGCTCCTCTGGGCTCTCCACACTGCAGCTGATCAAGCTCTGCTGCCTTCCAGCCTCCGCCCTTGCCCTGCCGGGCTCTCCACATTGCAGCCGATCACGCTCTGCTGCCTTCCAGTCTCCGCCCTTGCCCTGCCGGGCTCTCCACATTACAGCGGATCACGCTCTGCTGTCTTCCAGTCTCCGCCCTTGCCCTGCCGGGCTCTCCACATTACAGCGGATCACGCTCTGCTGTCTTCCAGTCTCCGCCCTTGCCCTGCCGGGCTCTCCACATTACAGCGGATCACGCTCTGCTGTCTTCCAGTCTCCGCCCTTGCCCTGCTGGGCACTCCACATTACAGTGGATCACGCTCTGCTGTCTTCCAGTCTCTGCCCTTGCCCTGCCGGGCTCTCCACATTACAGCGGATCAGGCTCTGCTGCCTTCCAGCCTTCGCCCTTGCCCTGCCGGGCTCTCCACATTACAGCGGATCACGCTCTGCTGTCTTCCAGTCTCCGCCCTGGCCCTGCCGGGCACTCCACATTACAGCGGATCACGCTCTGCTGTCTTCCAGTCTCTGCCCTTGTCCTGCCGGGCTCTCCACATTGCAGCGGATCACGCTCTGCTGCCTTCCAGCCTTTGCCCTTGCCCTGCCGGGCTCTCCACATTGCAGCCGATCACGCTCTGCTGCCTTCCAGCCTCCGCCCTTGCCCTGCGTACCCTCTACATCGCAGCTGATCACGCTCTGCTGCTTTCCTGCCTCAGCCCTTGTCCTCTGGGCTCCCTGCCCTGCAGCCTGCCTCACTCCGGCTGCCTTCAGCCCTTGTCCTCTGGGGCTCCCTGCTCTGCAGCCTACCTCTCTCTGGCTACCTACAGCCCTTGTCCTCTGGGCCTTCCTACTTTGCAGCTTATCCCGCTTCGCTGCCTACTACCTACCTTTTCCGCTGGGTTCTCGGCCTAGCAGCTCTCTACAGTCCTCTGCTACCTTCTACGTTCATCGGCCCTGTCCCTCAGGGTTCACTCCTTACTGCCCGGCCCTTACGGGATCCTTGCCGTGCAGTCTGCTTTACTCTGCTGCCCTAAGCCCTTTTCCTGTGGGCGTTCTACCTTACAGTCCTACCCCTGTGGGCTTACTCATTGCTTTCCTGCTCCTCTGAGCTCTCAACCTTGTTTCTTACTGTCCTCTGCTATCCTAGCCTGTTACACGACTTTCCTTTCATTTCCTTCTGCTAGTTTGCTATCACCTCATTTACTGGATTTGTTTGTAGTATCTTCTCTTGTACTGTTTGTAGACCCTTTTGTACAGAGCTTGTCTGTTGGTTCCCATCAGTCAACCTCTGCCCCTTCCCTTGTCCTGTTTCTACATTACAGACACCCAGAGCTGCTGTTCCAAGTCATGAGCAATCAGCGTGGGCCTCTGTTATAGCAAACTGTGCAGAAGGCTAGAGTATTTCCAAGGTTCGTGGAATACTCTTTTCCTATATCTGCATACACCCCAAGAGGGTATTCATTCTGTATCTTTTCCCTTGCTACTCTTGCTTACTCTTCGTTCTCTTTCCTTTCCGCTGTGTGTGTTCTTATCTGTCCACTTTATTTGGCACAACCACCCAAACCCTTTCTGGGTGTCCTGTGCCACTCTTAATAGAGTGCCACTCCTGACAGAATGCAAGAGCCAAAAATGTCTTGTTCCATAGGCCGGAAAGGCACACACAGAACAAAGATGCTTTCCTTTCGGGTAAAGAAACCTTTGCATAAACCTATGGTTTCCCTAAAGACAGCAAACAAGAACCTTAGTATAAAGGACAGTCTCGCCTCAGTAAACAAAGATTTACAAACACGGTACTATACTCACTGGCTAGCTGACCCTTCTTCCATGTACAATTATTATGACATCTGCGACTATGACCCGCAGTCCTTATCTGTTGCAGAGCTACAGCAAGATAATGAATTCTTACAGATCTTGTTAAACCAAACGGTGAAAAACACTCCTGCATCTTCTGACAAGCCTTCTAACACCGCAACAGCCAAGGATATAGCACTCATTGTGGGAGACTCTAAACCAGAATACGCTGTTGCCAGAGTGATATGCGCAAGATCAGCTTGGCAAGCTCCCCAGAATGCTGGAAACCCTTATTTGACAGGACAAGGCAGTCATTATCCTGAGGTTTGTGCATCTGGTCCTGGGTACAAAAGACCTATACTAACCATCGGTTGTCTTAATGCTTCCACAGTATCTACTAACCACAATAACCCTAAGGTCAGTCTTCCCATTGCTACAACCGAATTTTCTGCCACACCAGCTTCTGAAGCATTAGATCAAACTAATGATACTTACCTGCTACACGAACAACTCCTACGCCTTAAAAGAAAGACCGAAGACCTCTATGATGACTTTGTTTATTTGCATTATAAGAATCTTATGAAGGGACACAAGTCACCAGACCATCTGACACTATGTCCAACACCTGACATCTTATCTTTAGAGATCGACATGATAAGGCCTGGAATTGCCATACAGAAAAGTATACAGACTTATACCAAGCAGATGGAAGACCTAAATATAGCATATGTATCCCTTCTAAAGACTGACACAGCTCTTTCACCTTCCAGCCACAGAAACTCAGGTTGTTGTACTGACAGAAAAGAATTAACTCCTCCGGTGGGTCAAATCATGCACACAGCCATTACACCACAAAACAAGGGTGGTCTTCTGATTGGAAATCCCTCTGAGTCAAAGGATGGTTCCGCCCTCACCCTTGCCTATTGTCCAGTACCCACACTTACAACCTCTTCTGAAATGACAATGGCCGCTGAAGAGACTGGCACAGTTCACACCGAGCATGCTGAGTTGGCAAGCGGGGCTTGCCAAAGTGTGGCTGTGCTATCAGACAACACTCTTGAGCAATCAACACCTTCAGTTTCTTCGATACCCCCTGAATCGCCAGCGGTTGTGGTACCCGATCTACCAGTAGTTGCAACACCTGAACTATCTGTAGCTGCTACAGAACCTGAACTTCCAACTGGAATCCATGATCTTCCTGCTGCTGTGGTTCCTAAACTCCCTGCCACATTTGAGACTCCTCAAGTCTCTGCTGCAAATGAGGTTGCTATAACTACTGTGATTCCTGAAGCTACTGCTAATTCTGATGCTCCCGATGCCCAGATTTCTACTTCCTTCGCAGCTGTGCTCGCTGCAGCAGAATCCTCTGCTACACAACCTGATCCCTCAGCACCTTCTCTTCCTGATCCTACATCCGCCATGCTAATTGTTGCAGGGTCAGTGAAGGGTTTTCCTGTTAAGACTACTGCTCCAGTTGTTTCTGCTGGTGTATCTATAGCACTAAGATTGCCAGACTCTACTCTACCAGTCTCAGGTGCGTTCCAGCCCGCTGGCTCTCTCATGACACCCACACACACAGTTGCTACCGCCTTGATACTCTCTACAGCCATTCAAGACTCTCACCTTGCAACCCGTTTCTGGTGCTTCATGTTTTGCCTTTTTGGAGTAAGACTGTACGGTGTGACAGACATTCTTCCTATAGGTCGGTCTTCAGGGAACCTGGAGAGGGGCCTGGAGAGGGGAATACTGTCATGCCTGCGCCATGGGCGCATTCATTTACGCTCAATTTGGACTATATGTTTATCATTTATTTATACCAGACTCTTGGATCTATCTATATTTACTTTGGAAACTTTATTTCCCATTTGCGAGACTTTGCTGCTTAATTATTATTTCCAACAAACTACGCATACCATAATGCACCTGGCTACAAGCATTGATTCCTGGCTGTTCCTATTGGTTATCAATGGAACTACACCCCCCAGAAGCCCTAGAGACTTGCGCTGTTTCCACCAGCCCAGGAACAGAAAGGGAGGTGGCCGATTGCCTGCAGGTGTGCTTCGCCAGGTGCAACCAATTAGCCTGCCCCTGAGCTGGGCTAGGCAGTATAAAGGCTGCTGCCTGCAGTGGCTCAGCCTCTTGCATCTGAGAGTCCTTCCTCCACCTTTCGCATCTTCCTACGGATCTTGTATGCTGTTTACCTTCACTCCTGCTTGGACCCTGCCTTGTTGCTTGCTCCACCCTGCTGCCTCCAGCCATAGCCTTCCAGGCTCCCTGCCTCACAGCCCTGCTCCTCTGGGCTCTCCACACTGCAGCTGATCACGCTCTGCTGCCTTCCAGTCTCCGCCCTTGCCCTGCCGGGCACTCCACATTACAGCGGATCACGCTCTGCTGTCTTCCAGTCTCTGCCCTTGCCCTGCCGGGCTCTCCACATTACAGCGGATCACGCTCTGCTGCCTTCCAGCCTTCGGCCTTGCCCTGCCGGGCTCTCCACATTACAGCGGATCACGCTCTGCTGTCTTCCAGTCTCTGCCCTTGCCCTGCCGGGCTCTCCACATTGCAGCGGATCACGCTCTGCTGCCTTCCAGCCTTCGCCCTTGCCCTGCCGGGCTCTCCACATTGCAGCCGATCACGCTCTGCTGCCTTCCAGCCTCCGCCCTTGCCCTGCGTACCCTCTACATTGCAGCTGATCACGCTCTGCTGCTTTCCTGCCTCAGCCCTTGTCCTCTGGGCTCCCTGCTCTGCAGCCTACCTCTCTCTGGCTACCTACAGCCCTTGTCCTCTGGGCCTTCCTACTTTGCAGCTTATCCCGCTTCGCTGCCTACTACCTACCTTTTCCGCTGGGTTCTCGGCCTAGCAGCTCTCTACAGTCCTCTGCTACCTTCTACGTTCATCGGCCCTGTCCCTCAGGGTTCACTCCTTACTGCCCGGCCCTTACGGGATCCTTGCCGTGCAGTCTGCTTTACTCTGCTGCCCGAAGCCCTTTTTCTCTGGGCGTTCTACCTTACAGTCCTACCCCTGTGGGCTTACTCATTGCTTTCCTGCTCCTCTGAGCTCTCAACCTTGTTTCTTACTGTCCTCTGCTATCCTATCCTGTTACACGACTTTCCTTTCATTTCCTTCTGCTAGTTTGCTATCACCTCATTTACTGGATTTGTTTGTAGTATCTTCTCTTGTACTGTTTGTAGACCCTTTTGTACAGAGCTTGTCTGTTGGTTCCCATCAGTCAACCTCTGCCCCTTCCCTTGTCCTGTTTCTACATTACAGACACCCAGAGCTGCTGTTCCAAGTCATGAGCAATCAGCGTGGGCCTCTGTTATAGCAAACTGTGCAGAAGGCTAGAGTATTTCCAAGGTTCGTGGAATACTCTTTTCCTATATCTGCATACACCCCAAGAGGGTATTCATTCTGTATCTTTTCCCTTGCTACTCTTGCTTACTCTTCGTTCTCTTTCCTTTCCGCTGTGTGTGTTCTTATCTGTCCACTTTATTTGGCACAACCACCCAAACCCTATCTGGGTGTCCTGTGCCACTCTTAATAGAGTGCCACTCCTGACACATATTCTGAATGGTGACGCGCTGTGTTGTGAGACGTTGTGTGTTGATTTCCGGGTTCTGCATCACGTCACGTAGGTGATGACTGGGCGCGTTTGGCTACGCTGCCCAGTAACATCACTGAGAAAGGCGGAGAATATCACTAGGTTTGGTGATGTCAGGCTCATGGGCGGGTCATATGATTTAGTGCCGCCAGGGCAGTTCACCTTACGGCGATACAGCAATGGATAAGATTAGCAAAAGATGGCTGCGCCCTGCTGCCAGATTTCGGATGTGTACAAAAGAGGAAAACTAAGGTAAGGTGCATTGGAAATGTTTGTGCGATTGATCAATGTATGCTTAAAAACACATGCCCGAACCCTCGGGAAAATAATATTTTCTGAGCATTGCACTTGTCAAACTTATCAAATAATCTCTGGGGAGGTGAGGGGTGATGAGGATGGGATGGGATATGGCTGCAAGAAGCAAAAAAAATGGTGTTTTTGCCACAAAGTCCTGTTCGCGGACACCTCAGCATTACAGGGTTGGTGAAAGGCAGGAATTTTGCATTTATATTCCTGACCTGATTCTGAGTGAGTATGCAAAGTTTGGTGGGATTCTGTCATGAGGGGGTAAAATTAGAGGGGGGGTTCCTAAAATAATATAAAGGCTTATAAATGAGGTGCCATTTGACGAATCTATACTTAATTTGGGAAACCGATAATACATTTAGATATGAATGTATTTGCAAAGTTTGGTGGGATTCTGTCAAGAGGTAGCAAAATTAGAGGGGGGTCCCAAAATATTGTAAAGGCTTATAAATGTGGTGCCATTTGACAAATCTACACAAAGGTTTGCAAAAAGATTATAGATATAGATGTTTTTGTAAAGTCTGAATGGATTTTGTCAAGTGGAGGCTACATTATATGACGATTGTATGTGCATACATTTGACCCTTTTGAAAAAATAAAACATGGGTAGATTTCCAGGAAACGTACCTAAGGAGCATTGGCAAGGACCTACAAGCATGGTTTTGCAAATGTGCCAGTGTTTTATTATTTGACAAGTGTCATAATGTAGCTACAAAAAATAGAGGTATACCTTTAGTGACTGAGGGGAAGTCTGTGGCCATGGGCAGTGGCCAGATTGTCCGAGTCATGCAATAAGGTCATGATCCGGACAATCTGGCTACTGGCCATGACCACAAGGGACAAAACATAGGATTAAAGTGGCCATGTCCACCTGGGACTGGCTTTGTGGCAAAGTTATTCGTAATTAGGATAGATCTGAAAGGGAAGAAAAATATGCTTGTGGTAATATAGTCATAGGGTTCTCTCTTTGCCTTCTGCAGGCTGCCATGGAAAGTGAAGAGGGGCCCTGTATGGGACCCTCACCTTCCCTTTCCATGGTGGCCATCTTGGAAAAGAGGAAGTCCTCTTTTTAGCACCCCAGGTTCCCGCTTTGGCATCCTAGGGTGCTAATGGCCTTGATCCCCCATTTCAGTGGCTGGAATGGGGGGATAATGTTCCAGAGACCTCGTTATCCACCCTCGCTTCGCTTGGGCTGATAACTTGGGCTGCTGCGCCAGTATCCACCGTTCCAGTCCCTGGAACGGAGGATGAACGCCACAATATCCCATTAGGATAACACAAAATGCAAATGGGAATGTTGGAAAATCTTATTGAGTCTATGTACTTTACTGAGAAATATAAAGTAGATGGAGTCTATAAGTGTTTTTTAGTTCTATTTTTTAACTGAGAAAGGTGGTTCCTAAAAGAAATTTATTTTGTTTTTGGATGCATTTTTTTTGGCAGGAGAGCTTAGAACGAAATGTGGGGAGGGAAATGAGGGAAGAGGCACCAAACACTAATATGGAGGGGCAGGTAGACAGGGGAAAATGTTGCGCGTGTGTTATTTCTAAGGTAGGGGGCAGTGTTTCTCATGCTCCTTGATTACAGCAGTGGTGGTGTCTCTTGGGGAGGAGGGATGGCATTAGCTGATTCTATTTTAAGATAAATGGCAGTTTTGCTAAAAGTATGTACTGTGTACTAGTTTGTTAATGGACGAGTAGGAATAGGTGTTCGAGCTGTGCAAGGGAAATTTTGAAGTTGAAAGTTCCTAGATCAGTAGAAAATGCAGTTCCGAACTGTCCGCGAAGCACAGATCTTATCGTGAAGTGCGTACAGGTTCTCGGACACGTCATCATGCCGCGCGCCAGCATATGGTCATGTGGCACTCTCTGGAAGGTCTGCAATGAAGTTAGATGTTCGTAGACTTATGGTTAAGTTGCACTAATAAAAACCTATGGAATTCAATGAAAAAACATTGTTAAGGGGACGTTATGGTTAAGTTGCACTAATTAAAAGTAATGAAATTCACTGAAAAAACTTTGTTAAAGGGACATTATGGTTAGGTTGGACTCATAAAAACCTATGAAATTCAATGAAGAAACTTTGTTAAGGGGACATTATGGTTAAGTTGCACTAATAAAATCCTATCAAATTCAGTGAAAAAACTTTGTTAAAGGGACGTTATGGTTCCAAGTAAATTCGAAAAACCCCCTGAAATTCACCAGTTATGGTAAGCTAAGCAACCATAACACGCGCCACCACCGTGCACTGCTAAGAATAACACCCATGACATCAAAGATTACATCACAAATATGATTGATGACATCACTGATGACATCAAATGTCTAGCCCCTTCTTTTTTTGTTCACTGACATATCTAGGCCAGGTGAGTTTATTCACTGACAGTCAAAAACTTAAAATTCAAAAGGTATTACATTTGTAGACATTGCTATTCTCACATGTTCGTACAGTACTTACCTTAGAATTCAATCGCATCTTATGAAGCACATACATAGGGGAAGAAGCAGGCCTGAGGCACAGCAATCATTTCTATGCTTAAAGATAATCATGTTGGTTATGCACAGTGGCTCATGATACTGCCTCTTGTGTACTTACTTTACTCTCCCTGTATAAGCCCCATATTTGTATACATTGTGGTCTCTTATTGTTTTGTGTGTAGTAGTACAAGCATGTAGTAAGTGATGCACATTACCTAATTAGTATATGTTTCACAGTATGCAAAAGTGTGATACAGAAGCATTCACTGTTTTACTATCCAACATGGGAAAATTAGAAATATTACATTTCTATGGTGTATGCTGCAGCCAATGCCTATGTTTCTGCATGAGTAGGTTCCTGTTCTAGAAACAACACTGCAATGGAATGTTCTTTGGAGCAATACATTGCATAATCAAGTATGTAGTTCATCACACATCTCCAGATGACCCCTGACACTTTTTTGCCAACATTACATTCACAACCCCTTGCAGGGACTTCCTATGGAAATTAAATGCAGTTGTGATGTCATCAGTGATGTCATCAATCATATTTGTGATGTAATCTTTGATGTCATGGCTGTTATTCTTAGCAGTGCACGGTGGTGGCACGAGTTATGGTTGCTTAGCTTACCATAACTGGCGAATTTCAGGGTTTTTTCGGTTTTACTTGGAACCATAACTTCCCTTTAATAAAGTTTTTTCACTGAATTTGATAGGTTTTTAATAGTGCAACTTAACCATAACGTCCATTTAACAAAGTTTTTTCATTGAATATACATGTAAATACTTTAACAAGTTAAGTACATATGCAGACACATTTTGTGTAATAATAGGTTTATTTGGGGGGGGGTATGTGGTTGTCCAGTTGCTTTTTATTGTACTTTCTAGACATAATACAGTGTTTTGATAGCTGATTTGTCTGTATTATTAATCTGAGTTATGTATGCAATAACAAAGCCCTTGAAATTCAAGGAGAAATTATTTGCAGGGATATTAAGGTGAGCAATACATTGTAACAACACCCTTGAAATTCAAGGAAAAAACTTTAGTTGCAGGGATGTTAAGGTGAGAACTTAATTCAACAAACCCCCTGAAATTCAGCTAAAGCCATCTTAACTTCATGCCCCCTGATCACACCACTAGTGACATCACTAATTAAATGTTGTATGAGAACACTGATGACATTACAAATCACATCACTGATGCCATCACTGGTGACAACACTAATTACATTACAACAATAAATGGCCTTAAGCATGGCCTTCAGCCATGGTCAGTGTGCATGGCCAAATATATTTTAACACATGAATGGGTACTAGTCATGGCCTTCAGTTATGTACAGTGGTGAAAACCTTCGCACGTGTGCACAGAATATTTTAAAACAGTAACAGTTTACCAACCATAGATTTTGCCCTTTACCAGCGGTACAGCTTTCAACTGTATATCATTGGTCCGGCAGTATTCATGGACATTATCACAATACAGGCCAGTGGCACTATCTTTGGCACCCACTACATATTCTAACATATAAATGGGCCACTAGTCATTGCCTTTCACCTTGAGCAGTTTGTATATCTTTTGGCCAAGTCCACTGTATATTTTACAATAATAACGTGCAATAAGCGATGTCCTTTGGCTGTACCCACTATGTATTATACAATACTAACCAGCCATTAACTATGGCCTTCAGCTGTTCCCACTGTATATTATATGCACTAACCAGCCACTAGCTGTGGCCTGCAGCCGTGCACACTGTATATTACGTACACTAACCAGCCACCAGCCACGGCCATCAACACAATGCTAGCCAGTGGCCATGGTTTTGAGCTACTTGGACGTTATAATCTAACATATTAATGGGCACTAGCTATGGCCTTTAGCCATGGCCACTGACTACAGCTTTGAATGTTGCCCACTGTATATTTGAAAACAGTGATGGGCTACTAGGCATGGCTTTTAAGCATTGGTATTTTTGAACAGTAACCGACCACTAGCTATTGCCTTTGGTACTGGCCAGTGACCCCAGCCTTCGTCATGGCCAAGTCCATGGCCTAAATTGTTATTAAGCTAAGCACATTTTTCGTGAGCCAACTTATACATGATGTTATGCCTAATTCCATTTTTGATCTAATCAGTTATATTCAATGTAATTAGTGTTGTCACCTGTGATGGCATCAGTGATGTGATTTGTAATGTCAGCAGTGTTCTCATACAACATGTAATTGGTGATGTGATCTGTGATGTCATTATTGTGGTCATAGGCTGCGCAACAGGGGCGTGAAATTAAGGGGTCTCTAGCTGAATTTCAGGGGTTTCGTTGCATTAAATTCTCACCTTAACGTCCCTGCATCTAAAGTTTTTTTCTTGAAAATAGATATACATATATATAAGACACTTTTGGCTAGACTCCTGGTTAGTTTGAACGATAAACAATTGTGCCTTACAGTTTTCAGATCTAGAAGTGGGCTCTTATGTTTGCCAATAGGACCTATGTTGTGGATCCTATCGGTTTTGATGATCTGCTTGCTTCTGAGCCCCAGATAGCACACCGCTCTGCTGGGGTGCAACATAACCTAAATTTCAGGGGGTGCTAACTGGTAATGGGAGCGGCCACTTCAAAAACTGTGCGGGACAAACCTGGAGGCTCCTCCCCACTGTGCTACCCCCAAGGCCTGGGGTGGGGACCAACTATCAAATAGTACATTTTAAAGCACAATATGCCAACAGGTGATGGAAGCCTTTCTTGAAAGTATGAGCTTTAAATATTTATTGTGTTTGTGCAAGTACATTTTTCTGCACAAACTCAGTCACATGTAAATGTCGCCAGTTTCAGGCAAGGCTTCCCTCACCTCTCTGCCTAACAACATGCAAGTGTGCACATCAGCCCCCTCCCCTTTGATGTAAAAGAACATATAACGTTGTTATATATTGGCTTGTTTCAGTGGGTAGGGGACTAATGTGTGAATTTGAGTTTTCTTGAGGAAGAGGGGCGATTGAAGCCTTTCTTGAAAGTAGCAGCTTTAAAGTTTCATTGCGTTTGTGCAAGTACATTTTTCTGCACAAAAACAGTATAACTTTAACCCCGCCAGTTTCAGGAAAGGCTCACGGGAGATGCAACATCCAAGTAAGCCCGGCCCATAACTCACATTTCGTGGAGAGGCGTGAGGGTGGCTGAATCCCGTCAGCTCAATGGCATTGCGCGCCTGCTGCTCTGTGTGCTTAGCTCAATCTTGAAGGGCAGTGCCTTATCACTCTTGTTGCTGTTGGCAAAGAAAGGTGCAGTCAGCTTGGCATAGAACTGCCTCCAGTGTGCTCCCTACGACATGGGCTGGGCCGCCTAAAAAAGTCATGCTCCTTTCCCTTAACTTCAAAAGCATGCATGGAACTTGCAGAGTCAACTGCGTCAAC
This sequence comes from Ambystoma mexicanum, assembly GCF_040938575.1. NCBI lineage: Eukaryota > Metazoa > Chordata > Amphibia > Caudata > Ambystomatidae > Ambystoma > Ambystoma mexicanum. The sequence goes on from NC_090922.1 coordinate 136,820,941, forward strand.
TGCCACAAGAGTTATTCAAATATTTTGGACTGAATCTCTTAGTGAACGTCAGTTCCTTGTTCCTCTGGGTCATGGTTCAGACATGTAGCATTATTCCTTCACATGGGGCACACACAGAGGTGGTATCTGGCACTTTGGAGGCAGAGTTCTGACCTACGTGGGTGGCAGGTTTACAAGTGTTCTAGGCATTACATGTGTTACAGGTGTTGGCGGCATGGTTCATGGCACTAAAATTCTCACGCTATGTCTCTCCTTCTCTCTCTCCATCTTTCACTCTCTCCGCTCTCTTTCTCTATCTGCCTCACTCTATGTCTATGTGCATTAGATATTTGCGTTGTCAGGTGTACTTTCCTAGAGCCACCCCAGTCATGCAGATAGCTGCTGTACCAGAGAAATACACATACACACTCAATGAGCAATTCTAGTATATATTTTACTTATAATAAACATATTATGCTCATTGTATTGAGCAAAACACATGATCAAAACGAAGAATACCTATATATTTATTTTCTGATAGAAGGTGATCATTCAAAGATTGACAGTTGTCACACTTCTATTGTGCTCTTTCGAAATACCCCTGTGAGACAAGAGATGGGACAAATAGGAACAATGAGGATTCCTGCCTTCTTTGCATAAAATGAAAGAGAATTCTGGGAAGATAAGAACAATCACATATATTAATATTTGGCAGATAGGTATGTGATAAAATATTTGTTTGCTTGAATCCCTAAGTAAATAAAGAACACTGGGATTCACGGGTGTTTCTTTTTTCACAACACTCATCCTAACATTAAAATGGTGGTAATATTGAACCATGTATACTGTTTCAGACAGTGTCAGGGTAGGATGTGGAGGTTAAGTGTTTGTGACATTAGTTGTGTCAGTCTGGTCTTAGGACTATCACGAGATCGTATTCCTTATTGGGTTGTGGAGTTTTAGCCGCTCTCAGGGAAAGGATGGCTGCACACCTGCTCTGTCTCCAAATGAACTAGCATCCAAACATATGTTAATATCTATTTGCCTGTCTTCAGTCTGACCCAAATTATGAGTCATACCCTCTCATCAAAAGAGATGCATATTTAAGGAAGACATTGGTAAATTCATTCCATACCTACTGGCAAGTGGAAAAATAAACAAGCATTCAAACAAGCAAACAGATCTGGCTGTTGTATGGTGAAAACATGTTCTGAATTCCTGCACACGGAGACACACTTAGGTAGATCGTGGATCTGTCGAGGGAAACACAGATAGTGAGGAGACGGAATGAATATGGGTGTGAGGATTGTTGAATTCATGACAGGGCAGGAGGATGTTTGAATGAATTATTGAATGCCAGGATGGTTGAAGGAAACGCATGTTAAGGGTACATGATAGTATGAAGATGCATGAACGGATAAATGCATACGTGTCATGGGCACATTCAGATTAATGAAACAGCATGGATAAATAAGTTTGAAGCTGGGCAAATCAATGACAATATTAGGAAGGTTGAAGCAGTGAGTATTAGAACTCAATTTGAAGCCCAGAGCAAGGTTGGGTCAATGTATCCCACTGCTTACTGTGAAGCTGCCGGGAAATGTGAATGTGTGTGTGTGGCACAGTGTGTCAGGGTAAGCGAGCATGCTTTGACTAAATGAAAGCCCCGAATGCAAAAGGATGCCTGGAGGTCTTTCAGCAGCAGCCCGCAGTCGCTGCTTCCAGCGTTAAGATTTATTAGGAGAGTGGCATGTCCTCATAAACTGCCCATTCTGCCAGTGGCCCTGTCTAGGATGAGCACAGTTGTCACTAACGTGCCCGTCATGTCTTACCCATAAAGTGGCAGCTTTTGGTGCTAGCAGATCTCTGGTGGCTCCTGAGGGGGCACTGGCATTCAAAATAATTCAAGATCAATGTCGGATGGTGTACATTTGTGCGGGAGGGGCATTTTTTATATATCCACCCAATTAGCACAACGGACTGAAGGACCCCTCAGTAATGTAGGAGGGGTCAGGGGTTTCTGCTAAGAGTTTTATTTTTAAATAATGGCTTGAAATTTCACAGCACAATTTTGGGTTCAGAAGGGTAACTCATAAAGAAATCTAATACGCCAGATCACCAACAGTATACAGAAGATGATGTGCCTGCAATAAATACCAGCATCCCCTTTGTTAAACAATTTCATAATATTGTACCAACCAAAAATCCCAGCATCTCGATGTAAACATGTCATGATGATGTGCCCACAATATATGTCAGCAAGGTTTAGGTCTATTTGACCTAAAACATTTGACCTAATCACATTTGATCACATTTATTTGACCTTCATATCGGTCTAAAATGTAGAGGGAGACCCCCTGCAACCCTCCCCACTTCCCCTCAACCTAATCTATACCCTTACCCACCCCCATATATATATTTAATTAAATTTGACCAAAAGAAAGGTAAAGAAAAATTGTGATCAATGTTTTAGGTCAAATGTTTTTAGGACAATTATGCTAATACCGTCAGCATTCCTAGTCTAAATCAATTTCATGATGCCTGAGTGTTTCCACTTTAAAGCACTTTCAAGACACTGGTCGCCACAATATATCTCATCACTGCCACTGTCAAACCTACATGATACTGCAGCTTCACCGACCTTATATGCCTTTCTTGCAAAATATCCAGAGAATTGTTTTCACATGTTCTAACTAGACACGTGTGAAGCAAACATGCTTCCCTTCAATTCAGTAAAAAAAACATTGGAGAAAGGTGTGGAAGTGATGGCCAAGCGCTCAACAAATTTCACATGTAATACATAAAAGGGTCAATGACCCGCTTGTACACTGAATGTTTTTAGAAAGGTGATATGATGGTGATATGAACAACACATTACAATACACTATCAATACAAGGGTAGAAATAGATAGAAGAAAACATTGCAGCCATTGTATACCTCAGGCCATAGACATATTTACAACAAGGCTGACTAGGCCCAAGCATAGGGTGGCAGATTGCTAGATGAGCAGAATTATATTGCAGTTTATTTTTAATTTAATGGTTGCAATTTACCCCAAAAATCCTCCCAGGCTTTGTTGAGGCTATAAGTAAACTTTCAGGAAGTAAGCCTTTTCTCTCAAGCCAAAGCCAATATTGGAGCTCCTATTGATCTTAAGACCCAGGTCGACGAGATTAGAGATCAGGGAAAAGCTGCCTTACTTCTCCTGGAACTCTCAGCAGTGTTTGACCTGGTGGACCACAAAGTGCTCTGTAACCACTGAGAATGAACAGTGCACTTCTCACCCCAGGGAATAGCATGGATCAAATCATTTCTAAGCGACAGAACTATGAGGGTCTTCTCCACCACAGCCGCTGCCAACCCCGCTCCCATCATATGTGCTGTACCCCAGGGATCATGCGTCTCCCCTACCATGTATAACATCTTTACTAAGCCCCTGTTCTATGATCTAGACCTTCTGCGTGTCACCTACACTAACTATGAAGATGACAATTGGAATGTGAAGGCATGTACTGCAAAGTTGTGTTGTATGTTGTTGTTTGGTTGTGATAAAATTAATAAAATTGTTTAAAAAAAGAAAAAATAAACTATGCAGACGACACCCAGATTCTCATCCCACTTTTGGGAGATTACAAACAGGATTTGGCCTTGGTGAATAAGATATATCTCATCATCCAGGCATGGATGGCACTTCATGGTCTATGCCTGAATGATGACAAAACGGAACTCATCATCATGGGGACAACAACCAACATTAAGAAACTTAGCCAGGACTGCACAGCCTTTGTGATAGATGGACATACAATTAAAGTTGCTAAGGAGGTAAAAACACTAGGTTTTTACCTCGACTCTAGCCTTACACTGGCAAAACAAGTGAACGCTATGGCATCATCCACAGCTTACACCTGTAAGCTGATAAGATCAGTGAAACCATACTCATCTACAAACAACTGCACCACGTTGGCAAGAGCACTTGTGTTGTCCAAACTCAACTACTGCAATGCTCTCTACTTTGGAACTAATAAATACATTACTAAGAAAATCCAAACATAGCAAAATAACACCCTATGAGCAGCCTTAGGAATACCCAACAGAGAACACATATCAACAATTGGAAGACAATCTAACTGGCTTTCTGCTAGTGACAAAATCAAACTAACTGCCTCCCTCACATTTAAATGCCTCAACAACTTAGTCCCTGCTACCTGACAGAGAGGATCAAAAGAAGATCACATCCAGACCCACCAGAGCAGCCACACACACTGTGTATCAGTTCCCCCTTTCAAATTGACGACAATCGGAGGGAATAGCTTTCCCATGAAAGCAGCCCAACTGTGGAACTCCCTCCCACCTACCTTAAGGACCGATGAATCTTATCCACACTTTCGATTAAACATCATAAAGTGGCTTAAAGAAAACGATTTGTAATTCTAGCATGACCATCCATTCCTAGTACTTGACCTTGTTTCCTAAATTGGACCTCGATCTTCAGCTGTGTATATTGTAACCGAATCTGTATATCATACCGTATTGCTGCACTGACCTGTTAGCTCTGTGACTTTGTAACCTTGTAACTTGTATGTAAGCTTAAAGTATTCTTTCTTCGCGCCCTGATACCTTCGGGTCTGGTGCGTGCTACAAATCAATAAACAAACAATAAATATGAAGCGTATTTATTGTAGATGTAATGCTAGCCCCATTTTATTCCTAAATCAATCACACAGGAATGACTGAGCTCTCAAGATGCCCCCAATTCTGGTGCCAGTAGCCCATACATCCCAGCTCCTCTGTATCCTGGGATACTTATACTTATAAATGTTATGTCCCAAAGTATTTATATTGTGCAAAATCAGCATTGTGGTAGTGTCAGAGCACCTAGGCTTGTCCGGAAAAAGGTGTATTGTGCCCCACCAGAGGTTTCCGCACCATTGTCACTCTGGCCACCCTCCATGGGATCTCCCCTTTCTCCTTCATCTGAAGCTAGAAACCTTGCAGTCATCTTCGAAGCTTCTCTTTCCTTCATCCCTCACATTCCGGACCTTGCCAAGAAGTCCCACTTCCAACTCCATCTCCTCAAAGGAATTCTCCCTTTCCTGACTTTCCTCCAGAACCTCAATGTCTCTAGAGCTCTGGTTCTCTCTAGGCTACACTTGCAATAGCCTCTTCCTAAATCTACCCACTTCTTCTCTACGACCCCTCCAGCTAATCCAGAATAGGGCTGGAAGACTTATCCTTGGCCTCAAGCCCAGGGAAAGCATCTCGCGAGCCCTAAAATATTTCCACTGGCTCCCGGTTGCTACAAGGATCAAATTCAAATCCCTCTGCATCATCCATAAGGCTGTCTGGGGCCAGGGACCATGCCATCTACAACTTGCTCTCACTAAATACTCTCCTTGGAGATCTTTACGTTCCTCCAACATCAACTCTCTGCGTGTCGAATGCTTCGATAAACTGTAAGCTGGTGAACAATCTATTTCCTTAGCTGGCTCCCTCTTATGGAACAGCCTCCCCCTTCCTCTGTGTCTTGAGCCGGATCTACTCAGCTTGTGGAAGCTCCTCAAGACCTTCCTTTTCACCTCCTCTTTCTCTCCCTTCCTCCTCTGCTAAGCTCCACAGTTGCTGAGACTGGTGGTCTGGGCCCTGTCTGTCCGCCTGGGCCCTGGCCTCCCACACCCAATCGTCTTCAGCCACTGCCTGCTCCCAGCACTTGCCTAGGCACCCACTGTACTGTGCTATCACAGGCTTGCACTTATTTATTGTCAGTTGGCCACTCTTACCAAGTCATTTAACAGCTGCTTACTCCCTAGCATTTCCCTGCGTGGTACTCCTAGCACTCCCCGCCCCTCATCCCTCTCTCTGCACTTGCACATTCTGAATGTGCACGAGTCCTAGTAGGTCCGCCTCTATCTTTCATTGTTATATTTGCATTTAATTCCCATGTTCCCTCCCTTTTGCACTGTGGGCGCTTTGAAACACAATTTACTTGATGTATAAGCGCCTTACAAATGCACAATAAATAAAAAATATAAATGTATTGTCTCTGAAGGAACTGAAAAGGGGAGGGGGAGAGGTGGCAGTAGGGGGAAATAACAGAGTAGCAAAGAAAGGATGAACAGGGAAAGAAAAATACATTAATAAAATGGAGAGGGGTAATGATTGCAGAAGTGTGGGGGCATGTTGCCCCAATAAACCTGTGATTTAAAAAATAATGGTGCTGAAAGTTGAGGCTCATTTCCAAGGAGAGTTTAGTTGATGGCAGTTTAATATAAATTATTAGCACATGGAAATCGTTATTGACCTCCGTTCAGCCAATGAGAATTTTCAGAATGCAGCCAATATCTACTGGTATTGACTGCATTCTGAACAATCTGACTTTAAAGCAGACAGGAAAACAATGCAGTTTCCAGACAAGATGTCTTTAAGCAAGGCAACTCTGTAAGGCGCCTCGTTGTGTCTCTGTATTGTTGTATACCTCTGTAAAGCGCTCAGTTCATTCTCGAAGCTAGGTCGGCGATCAAAGAATACAACAATAATAATAATAATAATGAGAGAAACGTTTTCTTCACTGCAACATCCTCTTTAGCATACCCATGAGAAACTGAAACATGGGGAATGCTTTCACTTGTTTATAGAGAAACTGTTTACTTTTACGAAACCCCTAATGGATGCTCATGTTGAACCTGCTACAGTTTTACAGTTTAACCAAGGTTGCAAATGAAGTGATTAACGTCTGAAGAGAAGCTTTTTTTTCTTTTTTACCAAAGCTTCAAAACCTCTATTGCAACGTACCACTATTTGCTGATATCCCTATAAACCCCAGAGGGGCAATTACTGCTTGGGATAATGACCCTGACCCTTCCCCAACTTATGACAGTGATGGGTCATTATTCCCTGATAATGACCCCTCTCTCGGTTTCTAAGGCTATACTATAAAATGTAGTGTATGGCTGTGTGATGCATTTGAGATGTGCTCAAATGACTTCTTGAAGCGTGGAAGCTTTTGTTATCTGAGAAATTAAAGAAGGTATCTGAATAAACAAACACCAGCCTGTTAATACTTGGACTGCTAAGCCAGGGTTCAAGAGCGGCTCCATCTAGGGTCGTCTGCCTGATAGGTGAAAGTGAGCGGAAACATGGGGAAGGCAGGTTGAAGGATGTTCGTCTTAGTGAAAGCAGTGCAAACCTTGGCAACCTAGTGGTTTGAAATGCTTTATGGTATACATTGTGTGGGCCTTGCAGTGGGTGTCCTTGCAATATATTAGAGTTGAACAATGAGTATCAAAAAGAGAGCTATGACCAATTTTGATGAGCCATGAATTTATTTAATGCTAGAAAGGTGGACGAGTGTCCTTTGTCAGATCTATTGCTTGGAGGAACATTCCCTCTAATAAGAAGGACATGCGTTCACAAACGTTGCTGCACATTACAAAAGTCAAAAACTCTTTGATGTTCCTATTCTATCCTCACACTATTGTGATTCCAGGGAATATTCCTCCAAGCAATAGCTCTGGCAAAGGCTACTCGCCCACCTTTACAGCATTAAATGAATTAATCGCCTCATCAAAGGATGATGCATGTTACAAAGTTCTAAACAAATGAGGTGTGGGGACGCCTCAGCACATCCCGCGGGGTGACTGTGCAAGTATTAAAATAGAGCCAATTGGTAAGCACAGTAGTGATATCATTAACCCCCATCTCCAAAAGTTTTTGCTTACTTTGGGGAAGATGTACCAAGATACAACTGCAGGAGACTCTCGGTACTCAGTTACTCGGATGATGGGGTTTTAATTGCTATTACTCCTAGATCATTACAGATGCAGGCTGACAGGTATGGGGCCCACATAATGGATAGGGGCCTTAAAGTAAATGAAAACGATTGTCAGATAATGTGTCTCTCTGGGAAATCAAGGTGACCATCGAGGATCCATTGGAATGGGCAGCTAATTGAGGTCTGCAAGAGCTTTGATTATCTCGGGTTAGGATGTAATAATAGATTAAGATAGGATGACCATCTTTCCAAACTGGGGGAAAAAAGGAGACACGCCACAGGAGGGATACCAGATGCGCTAAACACCTGGGGCATTCCACCAGTTCATATGTTAATTATTTATAAAGGGAAAGCTGTGGCAGTGGGGTCACATGGATGCGAGATATGGGGTCACACCAAATCGACCGACCTGCAAACTGTAGAAAATATTTTTGAAAGAACGCTTTCACTTGTCCCTCAGTCTACTTCGAGTTATGTATCCCATCTGGAACACGGGCAGTCTTATATAGCAGACTTGACCTATGCAAGACCAATTCGCTTTTGGCATACTATATGGACTGAAAGGGGGAATAATTGAACTAGGGACTTGATTGACAATCTGCTGGCGCATAGCAGTTGGGGCAACATTGATTGGTTTGTATATATCAAGTCCTTGCTTCGCAGGTTGGGCCTGGAAGCATGCTTTAAGGACACTGCACAGCTGGTCAGTAGTTCTAAAAGAACCCTGAAGCTCAAAATTGAACAGCCTTTTGCAAATATAGGGGAAATGAAATGATGGCTAGTACACAAGTACCTATCTCTCCTTAGTCCTATGGTGGGTCTGCCAGGGTATCTTACCTTTGTGAGCAACCACCAAACAACGGACTATGCTTACCAGAGCTAGGTTCGATGTTCTGCCTTTAGCGGCTCACACCTGTAGATGGAAAGGAGGAGGAAGCCAACCGTGTATGTGTGGGGTGTCGGAGAATTTGGCCCATTTTATTTTGTTTTGCCCCAATTATGAGGATTTGAGGAAGACCTGGTTGTTAAGCATACTTAGGGACAGCGGTTTTAGATAGTATAGACCTGCTCTCACCTTTGTATTGATGTGTTCCGAGGTGCTCTGGGCTCTTATTTAAATAGGGCATGGTCACGTAGAAGATAGGTCGCTAGTGCACTAGTGGGCTGAACAGGCTGGGCACTCTTCACAGGGTGGGGAAGGTCGGATTGACATTGTTATGGTAGTTTGATATTGTGCATGTCTTTTTATCCTTTTTGTTATTGTAACCTCTATGCGGATGACGTGTTTATAGTTTGCTTTCATCGAGCATTTTATGTTTTTCTTTTATGGAATGTTTGTGGTTGAATATGCTATTCTGTATAATGATTTGCAATCTTGTATGGCGCTTTCTGCCGAAATAAAGGCACTTGATGATGATTAGGAACATTTTGGTGCCTCTATTCATACTGTAGTGGTCCAAAAGTAAAATCTGCTCAAAATGGTATTCAGTAGTAGTGTTAACAAATCAATAGTTCCACAAGCTCCAAATAGTGGTTACATTCTCTGTTTCCCAGAAAGACTGTCTTACCCTTCCCACTATTATATCTAACAAAGCATAACAGGGAATCATATTGGCCCTTTGATTGGCACAACTGGAAGACACCTCTAAATATTTAATCCATTGATAAACTCAAAGGAATGACTTACGTGATGCCTGGTAACCTGCAAACTCCTAGCATTGAGCAAACCTAAGAGTTAAATGGCCACCGTAATTTGGGGTGGGAGGGGTTGTCCTTAAGAGTAAGCATCATCTTTACTATGAGCGCAAGTACCATTGTATGTATTGGGCAAGTGTCCAGTGCACATATATGTGACTAACAAGGCCACACAAAAGGAAACAAAGGTTAAGTGCTAATTTTAATTATCAATACAAATTAGGTATTACACGAGCTTGAAAAGATGAGGCAAATTCTGCAGGTATGAAGCTCCTAGGACAACATGTAACATGCAAAATACAGACTCTAATCCTGCTGTGATGTATGTATGTATGCATTTGGGGGTTTGTAAAGTGCATACCCAAGGGCATCTTGAACAATATATGAAAGGAAGCATGGTTACCTGATATTAAAGCCACACACTGTGATGATCAGAGCAACTTAAACAGAAGGGTTTTGAGCCTTTTTTTAAAGGTCAACAGATTCCCTTCACTTTGGAAGGATAGATGTAAGGCATTCTGATGTTTTGTTGAGAGCACATAGAGGGTGCAGCATCCAAATCTCTCTTTTGCAGGTTGTAACTCAGGTTTCTCTGCCAAATTGAAACCTTAAAGGGAGGTGTGGTCAATGAAGTTCTGGGTGATACACTTTCTTGGCAACTGACATGAGCTCCTGTACCTCGCCTTCCCCCTCAAGGCTGCTCTTCATCTTTTGATCACTCTCCTTCTGGCCCCTCCCTCATTCACTTTACTGTCTCTGACCTCCTCCACTCTTCCTTCCTCCCACCTACCCTGGGACCAAAAATCCATTCAAGCTGACTCCTTTGTGCTATACCCAAAGCTTCATTAAAGCCCTTCTTCCTCCTCTTTCCAATTAATTAGAGAATGTCTTCCTTCTTCTTCTTGGCCCCGGCTGTTGGGTTTCTCCAGTGCTCTACATTTTCTGCATTTCATTTCCCAAGCCACACCTTTGTAGAAGTGTGCAAGTGAAGCATTCTCACTGCAACTTTCATGGTGATCTGCGCAGACTTTTCAGGGATCAGTGCCTGCACATTCCATGAGGGTGTCGAGGGGGGCACGCTTGGTGGACAGCAATTCTAACCTCTGATGATGCTGGCAGAAAGAGAATGCTAAAGTTCATTGACGTTGCATTAAATTAGCTTGTTTATGAAATCATTATCCATTTTAAAATGCTTTTTGATAAAAGTCATAACTGGCATGCTCCCAACACACAAATTCGATATTAGAGAAGGTGATGCAAAAATCAACATCATCTCAGATACCAAGTATTGCTGAATCGATGTAAAAAAATGTGCTCTAACCTGCAAAAATAATAAATTGCTGCAGAATGTATGGGAGGATGCCCTCCCATGAAGTAGGGCTGAATCCATAGTGAACAGTAGGTACTGGAGACCATGGGCCCAGAAAACCTGGAGGTTTGGAGGGTGTTTACACAGAGTAAGTAGAGGAGGAGCAAGCTGTCACTGCTCTTACATACATAAGGCAGTAGCATTGTCGCAGGACTTCACTTCTTTAGTATGTATATAAAGTAAGATACCTCCTTGTAGATCAGTGTCTGCAACAATTCACTCGCCCAATGTTTTAGACTACCACCAAAACATCTGGAGAGACAAAATGTGCAGACATTTGCTCTATGTGAACAAAGATAATCACCTTGAATGTCTAGGGATGGTCATTCTCAAGGATTTGTAGTCCTCCTTTGCACCCTGGAGGTCAGGGGTTGGACATCTATGCCTTCAACGGGTAGAGCTCTATCCTTGGTGACACACCTTATCTGATTGTCTGTAGCCCAGTCTTTGTCTATGAGGAGACTAGCGGCACCACTGACAACCAGAGCTGGAAAAGAGATTTCTAGATGGGCAGTACCATGGATGATCACCTGAATCGAACATAATGAAACCCATTGAATGTTGGTTGAATTCAAGGTATGTCTTTGTGTTATTGGTAGTATTAAACACTCTCCTGGTTTACCACCTATTCTATTGTCAGGATTGGCAACATACCCTGCATGCCACAGTCTAAATGACCACATGAGCTGTAGCAGGTTTTTCAACAAAGATAGTGCTGTACCTAAAGCAAGGCTCTTGAGAAAGTTAGGACTCTGTGCTTTAGTGCAAGATAAACTACTACCCTTGAGCACCTAACAGGCTTACTATTGGACAGTAATGTTTTTGTGGGTATACCTTTTAGGTTAATCTGTGTATGAATGCTTATTACGCTTGTGTGCACAATAAACATTAGATACTATCAGTATCATCCCTACACAGGTTTTTCACTAAATCAACAAGGGTTTGCACTTGCAATAGTGTGTCTTTTATACTCATAAATTGAGACACGTTAATAATACTCTCACTCTTTTTGTTTAGCATTTATGTATATTTATTCACTTGTAGAGATAATAGAGAAGCATTCAAAATAGAATAGTGAAACTATGAACGGTTCCTAATATTAGCAATACAGTAGTTGCATCCTACTCTAATATTTACTTTGTCACAGATGGCACAAGTCACTCCCTCTTGTAGAGGCACTTCAAAGGTTTGTATTGATTGTTTTGTTGGACCTAGGGCTGTCCCTCTTTCTCTTGTCTTTTTTTAGCACCTTTTCCCTAACCCAGACGTCCCTGATCAAAGTTAATATGTACAGAAGGCTGACTCCTTATGTATAATTTCTATCTAATGCCAGAGATGGTAATCTAAAGAGATATTTGCCTACTCTAGCTTAACTCACTTAGGGACTTCCTAACTTTCCCTACACTATCCAATTGTTAGTGTTCTGCTGGGACTTTGGAATTGTGCATTACAGGAATGTGGTTGGTTTCAGCCCCATTTCTATCATGTTCCCGCTCTCCTCTCCTTCTCCTACTGTTTGTTCTCACATTCCACTTCTCACTCCCACCTCCAATCTTCTGTTCCTTCAATGTTTTCCTCTCCTTTTAGGTCGCGTCCCTACCCTTCGATGTTGCTCTCCCTCATTCTTACCCCTACTGCTCCCACCTCTACACTAATGTTACCCCCTCTTGCCCCAACCACCACTCCCTCCTCCACAATGCTACGGAGCTTGCTGGTCATTGCGCAGGCATGCTGGTGTCCCTCAGCAGCCATGCAAGGTCCTCTTTGGTTTTGCTATGCTGCTCTCTCTTTCCCTCTTGTGGATAACAGAAGCCTGTGTTGAATGTCTGTATTCATTTCACAGCTTATCTTTGTGGGTATCTCGAGCTGTGCGGCTGATCACTTATGCAGTATATATACAAAAAAGAGTGCCACTATGTAGCAGCAGTGGTCTGACCCAGGAGTGACACACCAGGGGGGTCAAAAATCATCTGTAGATTACAACGAATGAATGAAAAACGAGAGAGAGGAGGAGAGAGAGAGAGGGAGACCGGACATGGCAAAACAGGCACTCGTTTTTCCTCTCCCCTCCTCTCCTCCTCTCCTTCCCTCCCGTGCGGGCCGCCGGACCGACAGATCTGTACGGAGACCCTTGCACTGCATTACCGTAGGGGACCCAATACCATTATCTAGTTATGTTTTCAAGAGAGGTTGGTCCATCAGCATTGTCTGAGGATGCCCAACCTTTATAAACATTTAGACTTGGTAGCGTGAGACACAAGGCAGACAAGACTAATGTCTTTTGTTCTGCCCATATTCTAGCATGATACTCTAGCTTGCATGCGGATTTTTGATGCATAAATTGTTACCCTCCATTTGTTCCTACAACTTTGCATAATACTTTTACATCCGGTTCTTTTCTCTTCATTTTTTCTGGCTCTCCTCCTTTTTTGACAATTACAGGGTCCTGCTATCTATTGCCCTGATGAACGCGGAGTATTCTCACCAGAGACGCAGATCATTATTCTTTTGAAGTCTGTACCGCCGAAACGCATTGTTAACCAGAGGGGATACAAGATCCATCACAACACTGTGCCATCTAGGATCTTTCTTCATTGACAACCACCAACTGAAGGACAAGGACATTTTTTTTTTCACAAAGCTCCTTTTAGGCCAATCAGTCTCCTTACTTCATCCCCCTGATGCGTAGGCAGACCCAATCCCAATATATAATAACCTTTTTGATTTTGGGACACAAAAATAACTAATTCATTTGTTTTATTATAATTGCACAACAATAAGGGGCATTTGTTTTCCTTTTGATCAACTAGTAAGAATACAGTTTACCAGTAACAAAATTGTCTCTTCAACTCTAAAAATAAATTTCTGTTAGGATTTTATGTGTAACCTAAAAGTGACGAAGAACAAATTTATGTTAATGTTCCCCACTAAGTGTTCTCATTCTTCTACACCAAATAATTGTATGTACTATTTATATCACTGATTTTTTATGTTTGCACATGTTAGATTTCACCATGTAGGCTATTCTTGGTTTTTTTAACATAAAGCTTATACTTTGCATTTTCCATAATGCTTATGCCTCATTTGTGAAGGAATGACTTCCACTTCTTCTGCATGTAATATGTATAAATTACATTAGTTATACAGGTTTTGGACCAGATAAGCAATTATAATTCATTTTTATCTTACACGGGCCAACCCTCTGATACACCAGGATTTTGTTTCGTTGTAATCCACTTATGCAGTATGTCAGTGACCTGTTTTCAGCATTCTGATCACAAATGTAGGGCACTTCATCTCCATTCACACTCTAACATTTATTCTTGGTTTGTTCTTTGGATGATGTGTCTCTAAAAGAACAGGCAAAACTCTAACAAGTATCAGGTATTTGAGGCATGGCTTGAGACCGAGATGTATGGCTGAGATACATGCTGGCACTGGGGGAAGAAATTGGGACCTTCTCAACTGCCACCACCCACTTCAAGGGCAGAAAGGACTCTGGATTGTTTCCTGGAAGTCCTTCCAACCACTAGCTGAGAAGTGTTCCTATGCCCTCTTGACAAGTGCAGAGTACTAGCCGTGCCATAACTTCTAAAATGATCAAACTACAAACAACCACTCAGAAATGTATATTTAGCAATGATGACCAAATACAACTTAAAGTCATACTTACACAGGTGATGCTGGAGATCGGCAAGCCAGGGGACAGGTGAGGTTATACAGACAAACCTTTAGAAACACATTCGATTGAAAGGGTTAAAAATTCTTCCAAAAGGTCCATGGCTTTTATGGGTAGTTAATTACGACAACCTAAATGTCTAGGTCCATGGCTCAAAATTAAAATGACAGGCAAAGCATTTTAAAAACCCCTGCAAAGAATTCCTCCAGCCCCTACTCAAATATGATCTGGCATCTCTTAAATGTTCACCTAGGGAAAAGAAAAATACATGTTGAAAACAATGGTAAAAATAGCAAATTTCAGCACCCAAAATTTTAAGACAGTCAAAATATTTGAATTTGTAAAATCATTGGAAAAGGCCAATTATTAGTCATAAGAGCAGTTTAGGGTCTAATGGTGATGGCATCTCAAAGCTGTTCGCAACTTGTTTCGATGGCAGTGCAGCTTTGTAATTTAACTCTGCCTCCAAATTGTTGAAGCAAGTATTATATTAGTCCACGAACACTGTGCCTTTTCTAAGGACACCGGGTGCATGTGTGCTAGAATTTCCTGCCTGCCGGATGTCCGTGGATGGACGTTGTGGCCGTGGACGTCTGGAGACATCACCATGTGACCTCCCCATGAGGGGTGATGGGGCTGTGTCTGCGGACTATATGTCTAAGGCCGCAGACAGTTTAAATGTGCTTTTTCAGCAAATCTGGGCTGTTTCAAGCAAAAACGTTACCCTTGCACAGCTTGCAGGCCCATTCTACATTGATCTAGCAGCTTTTTACAACTTTCCAATGCAAATTTTCCACTCAGTAGTCCCTGAACAGCACGACTGTCTGCAGACAGTTCCTCTAAAAGGGCCCAACCATTCCTTTTCCTCATTCTCAATCTGGCTGTCCAGGAGAGAGCATCTGGAGAACACCTGCTTTGCACATCTCTGAAAACCTGCTACACTGGCATCTGCTATGGCCATCTTTGTTTCCCAAACACCACCATCACCACCCCACCTCAAAAACCTGGAGGGCCTGAAGAGGGGAACAGGTGCAGTGATACAGCCGAGGATCAAGAAGAGAAGAAGATGCACTGGAGGAAGTCCCTGTCACCAGTACTCAGAGTGAGTCCTGGGTGTGTCCATTTTTCAAAACCATGGAAAGCTCACAAAGGCACATGCAAGCAAGGTTCGATGAACTGAGTGCAAAGGTTGTACTCATTCACAGGAAACCTGGCTTGTATTTCTATGGTACTACTTCCATGAGGCGCCACACCAAATCGGCCCACCAGAGTGCCATGAGAAAGGCAATTGACTTCCACCACCCTATCATCTTCATCTGCTCCTGTCACCACAAAGCAAACACCTTTGGGGCAGAGGTTCCCAGCGATGGCTTCGCAGGCCATACAAAACACTGTTGACCCTTGACTTTCAAGGGTCACAGTGCTATGAATGTACTGTAACAAAACTTTTGCTACACCACATCCAGGAAACCTGATTGGCTGATCGCCAGGAGTCCGCGGAGACCTCGACTGTCCGCGTCCTCCGCAGTTCCCTTTCCAAGCCAGGCAGCATCAAAAGACCCGGATGTGGAATGTGCCATCTACGGACTACCACCTTGTCCGAAGGCAGATTGTCCAATTGAATGGGGTGGGAAGGGAAATTAAACACAATGGGCCTCACTACACAGTAGGCAGTAAGGGATTACCGGCACCGGTAAGAGCACCGGTGCCAGTAAACCCTTACTGCCCTATTACGAGGTCCCTTAGTGGGTCCATTCCTTAATGCCAGGTCTGACCTGGTGTTAAGGACGGGACCCGTTAAGGGACTTCAGAGCTAATAACGGTGTCGCGAATTGCGGTACCGTTATTAGCTACTTCCCCATTCCCATTGAGCCCTATGGGGGCTCAAATGGGAATGGAGAATGGTTCCCGGAATGGGGACTTACCGGGTCCTCCAAGGTCGGAATGACCCGGTAAGTCCCTATTCCGGGAACACGGAGCCGGAATGCGGTAAGGGGGTAGCCATGGCGCTAATAGCACCATGGCTACCGCCTACTGTGTAATGAGGCCCAATGTAAGTTATTTACTACTTAGAGGTGTCTCTGAAAATAACCTTTTTTTCGGTGGGGGTTCATAAACAAACACCTTTTTTGTTGCTTTTATGTTACAGGAACCTCATCAATACATTCCTTACATTATAAAGAACATTTTATTTCCGACATCTGTGAGGTGAATTCCATCTGGACAAAAAAAATCACACCCTAAGAATTGATTTTATCCTTGCCAAAAGATGATATTCCTGAAGCGTACAATAAAGCAGATACACCTTTATTAACAATCAGCCTTGATTGTTCAATTTGAGAACTAAAAAAGTTTTTGGGACATCTCCATTTGCGTCTCTGATTTATTTCCAAAACAATTATCTGAGCAGCAGGAAACAGTTGCATTTGGCTTTTCAAAACATCTTTCAGCACAACTTGTAAAGACACTGGAGTCACAAAACCCAAACTATCCCCTACACAACAGACAATCATAATAGCTGGATATTTAAAATGATGCATACTTTCACAAAATGAAAGCAAGCTTGCCCAGTTTGAGCCACAAACTGCATGCCAGGACACTTCCACTTCTGCCAATCCAATATTTCCAAATATGCCCTGATTATCAGCATACACCTTCAATGACTGAATTGAAGAGTCCTGCACAATCCGCACACTCTGCCTTCTCAAACGCATAGGCATAGCCATTATCACTGCTCTCACAACCCCTGCAAACCAAACTCCTACTACCCTCCCTTTGTGTATACCACACCCAGACTGCTCATTGTCTGCGGGCCCGCATGCGCAGGGCATCCCTTCTACCCTTTCCACTTCCATGTTCTTAACACTCACTTTCAAAGAGTCACACATCCATCCACCAATCACATCCAAAACCTCTACACCTAACCATGTCATCTATCTTCAACACTTCATATGTACACTTGAACTCCCAGAGTACATATCTCCTGTTAATGAAAGACATCTGCATCAAAAACTTCTGTGCAACTGCCCACGATTTCTATTTCCAGATTCAGCAAGATCTGCATCTAAGAAAACATAGTACAGGTATGCTTATATTTCATAAAATGTTTTCTTGAACTCTTTCACAAACATGTATGCATTCAGGGTTCCTGCTACTTACCCAGTAATAAACTTTGCAATAAGCATATTGTCTTTTTTAACCACTGTAGCAAATGCCATGCAGTGCATGCAGTAATTGATCACCTGTTCACATGAAGCAGCAAACAATTACAATGCTCTGCATTTCAAAATGTGTCCTTTGTACAAGCATTTTGATGAAAGTTAAAACATGCATATGTGCATGTAGAGCAGCACTGTGTCATTTTTCCATATAATAAGGGAACAGCAGATAAAAAAAGACCTTTACAACATTTTGAAATGCCACCTAGTGTCTCGCAGTTTAATATCTTGGCAGCAGGTGCATACATGCCAACATCGGCCATTCCAATGTATAGGTGCTTCTTAAGTCTTTCTCTTTTCCTTTGTATTCTGTCAGTTCCAATAGACCCCCACCACCACCATGACCTCAACAACCTGGAGCACCGCAAGATGGGAACAAGCTCTGTGATACAGAGGAGGATCAAGAAGAAGAAGAGGATGAAGTGGAGGATGTCCCTGTCACCAGTACACCGAGTGAGTCCTGGATGTGGTAATTTTTCACAACCATGGAAATCTCACAAAGGTGCAAGCACGCAGGGTTTGAGGCATTGAGTGCAAAGTTGTACTCAGTCACGGGAAACCTGGCTTATATTTCTATGGGACTATTTCCATGAGGTGCCACACCAAACTGGCCCACCGCAGTGCTTTAAGAAAGGGAATACCTTTCTCAGGTAAGAGCAGGTTGACTTCCTCCACCCCATCATTTTCATCTGTTCCTGTCACCACAAAGGATACTCTTTTGGGGCAGAGGATCCCAACGGCGGCTTGGCAGGCCATACAAAACACTTTGGACCCTTATGTTTCAAGGGTTACAGTGCTATGCATGTACTGTGAAGCACCGATCTGTAGTGGGGAGCAGTTTCAGAGTGCTTTCGAGGCTGCTTTCAAGAAGCATGAGAAGCACTGCAACCTACCTGATTAAGGCCCACCCAACATCTTCCTCTATCCACCTGCCCTTTTGTTCCCTTGGTTGGTGCCCCTTCCCGCCCTATCCTCCCCTACCTTCCCTTTCCTCTGAAAAAATGCCCTAAAAATAAAACTAAAAAAAAAATTTCTTTAGGAGCCACTTTTGGCAGTTAAAAAATAGAAGTGAGGAAAAAAAGCAGAGGCTGCCACGCAACCTGCATAGTCCGCGGACAGCATGGTAGTCCGCTGACATGTACAAAATTGCATCCGTGATACACTTGCAATAATTGTAATTGTTTTGCGCTCAAAAAAGTTGGCTCTTAAAAGAAAAGTTTTTGGGTTTTAAGCTTCTATGTTTTTTTTAAAATGTAAGGCTTTTACAAAGTGAAGTAAGAAAATATTTTTCTGATTTTCATTATTTCTTCATTTTAAATGTATTCCACAAAAATCTGATTACCCACATCAGTTAGATGGACTCCATCTCACAGAAAAATATTGGCCCTACCAAATTTAGGGGCCGATTCATGGAACAAACGTGCACCGAAAATCCCAGCCCAAGCAGGCACAAGGAGGCGCATGCGTGAGAAAGCAAGCGCACGCGCACGCGTGCGATTCAAGGAAGGCGCTGCGCTACTTTCCCACTGGTTGTGCGCCAAATCCGTGCATGGCACACGCTGACGCACACGTCTCCAAACAGCATGCGCTAAGCGCACAGCGAAAGCGCACATAGCGCAGCGCACACAACAAAAGTAGGCAGAACAGGGGGCGTAACACGCGGAATGGGGAATAACGCATGAAAAAGAAGGCGTAACTGGGGAAGTACTGCTGGGAAGTACACGGAACGCCCACACGCACGCAAACCACATGTATTCATGGAATCGAATAGGGCAAACCCACGCACGGGCAAAGACATGCACAGGCCTAAACATGTCCACCACACGAAGGCAGGCAGTAGCGTCCCTGCGCATTACAAAAGTGTGCACAAATAAAAAGCACATATATACTGAGTGGGGTACGTGTATTACTGGGGTTTGCGGGAAGTTTTACACGCGAAAGGGCCCTGTGCGAGTGGGGTACGTGTATTATTGGAGTTTGTGGGAAGTTTTACATGCGAAAGGGCCCTGTGCGAGTGGGGTACATGTATTACTGGGGTTCGCGGGTATTTTCACACGCGATTGGCCCTGTGCGAGTGGGGTACATGTATTCCTGGGGTTCGCAGGAAGTTTTACATGCAAAAGAGCCCTGAGGTACGTGTATTACTGGGGTTCGCGGGTAGTTTCACATGCGATTGGCCCTGTGCGAGTGGGGTACATGTATTACTGGGGTTCACGGGAAGTTTTACACGCGATTGGCCCTGTGCGAGTAGGGTACATGTATTACTGGGGTTCGTGGGAAGTTTTACATGCGAAAGGACCCTGTGCGAGTGGGGTACGTGTATTCCTGGGGTTTGCGGGAAGTTTCACACGCGATTGGCCCTGTGCGAGTGGGGCACCACTCACCTTCTGCCTTGTGTGTAGAAGAACGCGTAGCCAACACCCACCCGCTGTGAAGTAATAGCGTGTGAACCCCAATGGCTGGAAAACACACGCCCGCACCACACGAAAAGCATGTACAGAGCAATGGAAAGCCACGTGGGATCTTCAACCCGTGCCAGGGCACGTCCGTGCGCGATACATAACAGTCGCACTTACGCCCTAAGGGCCTTTGGTCCAATGAAATCGCGCACGTGTGCTGACGCGCTTACGCGCTAAGGGCCTTTCCTCGGATTTCACACTGACATGCACTTTTTTCACGTGCCAATTCACTCCGTATCAAGCTGGCCACGCGTACACACGGAAGACCACGCTCCTGCCCTGAAGGCCATTTTCCTGCCCCCCAGAGCACCGAGCATGCTCCCACCTGCCATCTGCTGCTGCCTGACTGCCTGATGCCCACGTGCCCTGCTATTTGGTGCCTGCATGTCAGCCAGGGTTCCAGTTGCTGTGTCCACCTCTGCTGGAACAGAAGACTCCCGACTGGCATACCATCGCTCCACAGCCCAGCCCCAGGACCCAGTTGCCCTCCCACGCCTGCCTCCGGGGTCGCCATGTCGGGGCAAACACCATCTGAGACCACTGGCGACCCCCAGCCAGAGAGGCAGAGAGCCACCAGCTTCAGTGTGAAGGAAGTTGGTGTCCAGGTGGAGCATGTCCTGGGGCATGTTGATGCCCTCTTTGGAACATCACGTGCCAACAAGGAAGGATGGGAGAGGATCTGGGACGATGTAGTGGTTGTCATCAACGTGGAGGGGATGGCAACCTGCGAAATCAAGCACGTCAAGAAGCGCTGGGAGGACTTCAGGTCCAGGAACCTCCACAAGGCCCGGTGCCTCGCGTAGGGGTGCCGGGTCAGCATGAGTGACATCCAGATGAGGGTCCTGGAACACGTATGCCCAGCGCTCCACGCCCAGATCCTTCAGAGGAAGACCCGTCTGGAGTTGAGCGGTAAGTGGCCAAGCATTGGTGTGCGAGACAGGGCATGTTGCAGTGTGCTGGTAGTCTGATACTTGCCTGTATGTGTGACATGGGCCATGTATGGATGTGTGTGTGCAGGGACATCATGGTCATGTATGTGAGACCAGTAATGTGCGAACCACAGGGTTGGTGCATGAGTTCCAATGCTACATGGAGAGCTGTATGGCAAATGCACACATGAAAGCATGCCAGTGTCTGTTCTTGCACATGGTGGGGGTGTGAGGGATGGGTGCTGCTGTCATGTACATGTATGGTGCATATGTGTGTGTGTCTGAGAAGTGTGTCTGTGACTTCGATACGCCATGGATTCATGACACATGTCCGTGATGATGTGTAGATACACTCATGCAGTGCGGTCACCATTGTATGCACTGTGTCCATCCACTGTGTCTGTGATGTACAAGGCATGATGCATGACCCTCCGGTGATGTGTGTGCATGGGATCAGTGTGAGCCAGGATGCATGTGAGTTTGAAGGCAACATTTTGATTAATAGAGGCCCTTGTACATGGATGCTGATGTTGATTGCAGGCGCCATGCCTGTTCATGCATGTGTGTTGCGTGCATACCCCCATGTGTTGTGGAGGGACAGGATGGAAGTGACATTAGACACTGCCACTCATGTGTTATTGCTTCCTGTCTAGGGGAATATTGTACTGTACCCTGATGCTTGTGTTCTATGTCTCCCTCTACGCAGCGTCAAGTGAAGAAGAGGGCGGAGACGGCGCTGTGGAGCCAAGCGGCAGGGATGCCTCCACTGGGCGGCGACGCAAGGCCCAGCCACCCTCCCAGGACTTGCCATCATCCGGGAGCGAGGGGGCTGGTGCCGCATCTGCCACTACGGCTGTGGCGGAAGGGCCGGGTGAGCCCCCACAGGGGCTAGCAATGGCGGAAGATGGTACAGAGACATCCAGGTTGGTGGTCTCCACAGAGGAGGAGGAGCCCGCTACTGAGCTGCACATGGGGCCTGATGGGGGTAGTATCACTGGTGCAAGTGGTGCAGTCCAGGGCCAGGGTCAGGAGGCATCACAGGTCACCGCGTAGGGGCCTGTGCATGTCCCTGTCCTTGACCCTGTTATTGCACCACCATGCACCAGCAGGGAGGCCCCGTCCCAGGCCCGTCCGCAGGTAGGGGAGAGTGCCATGTCATCTGCCTCTCCAATACCTGCGGACGAGGGGTCCCATGAACGTATTGGCTCCGTCCTGATTGGTGTCACGTTGGGTATGCGTGACATTCGTGATGACATGCGTTCTTACTGGGCAGAGAACGCACGCCATCACAAAGAGCAGCGTCGCGATGTGGCATTGTTGGGAGGGGCCCTGGTTGGTGGGTTCCTACATGTGACGCGCACTCTGGTGGATCTCTCCTCCTCTGTGGAGACTATGCGCCAGTCGTTCTCCCTTTCCACCAGGGCCCTCTGTGGACCTGGACTGATCAACACAGCCAGCTTGGTGGAGATCCCATCCCTGCCACAGTCAGGAGTCGGCGGTCCAGCAGGGGTGGACACCACAACTGGAGACCAGCTGAGGGAGGATGTGCAGGCATCTTCGGACAGGGCACATGGACAGCAGCAGCAGCAGGAGCAGGCTCTAGGTGGGAGCAATGATGGCTTGGGGCCATCGGCATCGGCCAGAGGGCAGGAGTACCCTGGAATGGATGTGTCTTCCGTGTGGCTGCTGTTGGGCCAGCGCATAGATGCGGAACAGCGGCGGGCGGAAGAGGTGCGGCTCACCATGGTCAGGGCGGAGTTCTCCATGCTTCAGGTGTTGAGGCGGGCAGAGTGCCTTGAGGCGACTCGCAGGGAGTTGGAACAGGCCATGAGTGCCTCCCTGCGAGACCTCGGGGCCAGGGCAGAGGCCCACCTCCGGGACATCAACATGGAGTTCGATGATGCCCTGGGCCGGAACACCACAGAGTGAGCCGCAGGACTTGCCCGCCGCCACTGTATATAGTTAGATAGTGCTAGGTTTCCTTTCCTTTTCTTTTTTATTTTGGTTGCGCTTGGACAATGCACCACGTTTTTGTATATAGTTTTTTATTAGGTAGTATTTTTGGTAGGTTTCATTTCATCAGTTGGGCTCATGGACCCTGGATTGTTCATTTGTCCATAGTTCACCATTGGATTATTCTCATCTTTTTTTATTTTCACCATGGAGCAATGGATTTCACTTTCTTTTTTCCCTTGGATTTGCTTTGTTGGACTGTGACTTTGGACACCATTTCTTTTGGATTTCTTTGGATTATGATTTCTTGTTTTTTATTCTTTATTTCTTTAATTATTCCCATTGTTGTGTGTTTTCTTTTAATTACATTCATGTTGTGTTTAATACATTTTTTTCTTCTTACTTCGATGTGTGTTATTATCTCATTGGTTTCATGCATGTCATGACATGGGTATTGAGATTCACTTGCACCCATTGTGTGTGTGTGACGGACATGTGTTCAGTAACATACTTGCCTTTGGGGTTGTATCATGTAATTGCCTTTTCTATGTGGGTGGATGCAATACTTGGTTGGGCCTTTGGGCTGGGGAGGCTGGCCATAAGGGCCATGATTGAGGATCGTCATGACGTGGGGGCGGGGGACATGAGTGGGACATGAGTGGGGGCCTGCTGGCAGGTGCCCTGCACTGCTGGGGCGTGGGGGTGCAGGGGGACATGAGTGGGGGCCTGCTGGCAGGTGCCCCGCACTGCTGGGGGGTGGGGGTGCAGGGTGACATGAGTGGGGGCCTGCTGGCAGGTGCCCTGCACTGCTGGGGGGTGGGGGTGCAGGGGGACATGAGTGGGGGCCTGCTGGCAGGTGCCCCACACTGCTGGGGGGTGGGGGTGCAGGGGGACATGAGTGGGGGCCTGCTGGCAGGTGCCCCGCACTGCTCGGGGGTGGGGGTGCAGGGGGACATGAGTGCGGGCCTGCTGGCAGGTGCCCTGCACTGCTGGGGGGTGGCGGTGCAGGGGGACATGAGTGGGACATGAGTGGGGGCCTGATGGCAGGTGCTCTGCACTGCTGGGGGGGTGCTGGGGGACATGAGTTGGTGATCAGTAGTGCAAGCTGACATGTGGCTTGGCTGGGGGGCATGCCCATGGTGGATGGGCTGCCTGCAGGACATGACCAGGGGTGCAGGGTAGACCCCTGTGGTGTGGGCTGCCTGTAGGGGCCGTGGAGGGTGTAGAGGGAACACCTGGGAGGACCCACACTGCCAATTCACGTGTAGGACTCCCCGCGCACCCCCGAAATACACGTACCCTGCTCAAATCGCATGTGAGACTTCCCGCGAACCCCATTAATACACATACCCCACTCGCACAGGCCCTTTCACGTGTGAAACTTTCCGTGAACCCCAGTAATACACGTACCCCACTCGCACAGGGCCAATTGCGTGTGAAACTTCCCGCAAACCCCAGTAATACGTGTACCCCACTCGCACAGGGCCTATCGCGTGTGAAACTTCCCGCGCACCCCCCGAAATACACGTAGCCTGCTCAAATCGCGTGTGAGACTTCCCGTGAACCCCAGTAATACACGTACCCCACTCGCACAGGCCCTTTTGCGTGTGAAACTTCCCGCGAACCCCAGTAATACACGTACCCCACTTGCACAGGGCCAATCGCGTGTGAAACTTCCCACGAACCCCAGTAATACACGTATCCCACTCGCACAGGCCCTTTCGCATGTGAAACTTCCCGCAAACCCCAGTAATACACATACCCCACTCGCACAGGGCCAATCGCGTGTGAAACTTCCCGCGAACCCCAGTAATACACGTAGCCCACCCGCACAGGGCCAATCGCGTGTGAAACTTCCCGCGAGCCCCAGTAATACATGTACCCCACTCGGACAGGGCCAATCGTGTGTGAAACTTCCCGCGAACCCCAGTAATACGCCTACCCCACTTGCACAGGGCCAATCGCATGTGAAACTTCCCGCAAACCCCAGTAATACGTGTACCCCACTCGCACAGGGTCAATCGCGTGTGAGACTTCCCGCGAACCCCAGTAATACACGTACCCCACTCGCACAGGCCCTTTCACGTGTGAAACTTCCTGCAAACCCCAGTAATGCACGTACCCCACTCGCACAAGGCCTATCGCGTGTGAAACTTCCCGCGAACCGCAGTAATACACTTACCCCACTCGCACAGGGCCTATTGCATGTGAAACTTCCCGCGAACCCCAGTAATACACGTTCCCCGCTTGCTGTGCTGGTACAGGGTTAGCGCAGCCCTTTGCACTGGATTGGGGATTTTGATGGCTTTTCCCTGCGTGAGGGGTGTTCTTGGGGGCGTAACTGGCGCTGCTGCAGGGTCGCTGTGCCACTGTGCACCACGGCTGGTTTTGGTAGCTAAAATCCATGAATAAGCTGTGCGCGGAAATGGATTTTAGCGCACACGGCTGGCTCAGAGATTCGCACGCGCACACTGTGCGCAAGCCGCGTGCGCCACTTGTGCGCTAAATTCTATGAATTACCCCCTTAATGTTCTCTTCATGGAATGATGGCACGCCAAAATCACAAACAAAAGCACACACAGCTTTATTGGTGTTGCGCTTTGCTTTTTCGATGTGCGTACCAAATGAACTGGAACGCATCCACATCTGTCTCTGGCAATTCGTGAAAAAATTATTTTGGAATTAGGGAACATTTCCTTCAACTTTCCCAATGTCTCCTTCATTGCAAACTGAAAATGAGATTCTAGTCACGCTCCCCAAAATGGGCTCACCACAATGACAATAATAAAGTCTGGATGCCAATTGAACCATATTTGCACAAATTAGGAGCAAGCCCACCCACGTCATGCTAAGCACTCCGTACAAGAACACTTCCAATTCAGGAAATACAAGGTTTTTGGCTATTCCACAAGGCTCAATATACACCTTCACCCAGTGGACCCAAGAGTCCCCCACAATCCAAACACTCTGCCTGCTGAAAGACATTGCCATGACAATTTCCAACCCTTTCACAACTCCTACTAACAAAACGTGTGCTACCCTCTATTTCTGTACACCACACCCAGGAAACCTGATTGGCTGATCCCCAGGTGTCTGCGGACCCCTCGACTGTCCGCGGCCTGCGCAGTCCCATTTCCCTGCCAGGCAGCATTAAAAGACGGTGGCATGTGCCGTCTGCAGACTACTGCAATGTCCGCAGACAGATTGTCCAATTGAACAAGGTGGGAAGGAAATTTAACCCAATGTAAGTTATTTAATATTTAGAGGTGTCTCTGAAAATAACTTTTTTTAGGGGGGGGTTGTAAAGAAACACCTTTTTGTTTGCTTTTATGTTGTGTTTTTCCTTACAGGAACCTTTTCAATGCATGCCTTACATTATAAAGGAAAATTACATTTCCGACATCTGAAATGAATTGCAACTAGACAAAAAAAATTCACACCCTGAGAATTGATATTATCATTCTCGAAATATGACATTCCTGAAGCATGCAAAAAAGCAGATAAACCTTTATTAACAATCTGCCTTGATTGTTTAATTTGAGGACTAAAAAGGTTTGTTGGACACCTCCATGTCCATCTCTGATTTATTTTAGAAATCATTATCTGAGCAGCAGGAAAAAGTTGCATTAGGCTTTTTAAAAAGTCCTTCAGTGCAACTTGCAAGGACACTGGAGTCACATCCCCCAAACTGTCCCCTCCACGATGGACAATCACAACATCTGGATATTTGAAATGAGCCATACTCTCGCAAAATGAAAGCAAGGTTGCCCAGTTTGAGCCACAAACTGCATGCCAGGAAACTTCAACTTCTGCCAATCCAATATTTCCGACGATGTTCTGACAATCAGTATATACCTTGCAAACTGTGCTGTCTCAAACACATAGCCATAGCCATTATCACTGCTCTCAAAACTGCTGCAAACAAAACTCCTGTTACCCTCCCTTCCTGTACACCACACCAGGTAAACCTGATTGGCTACTTCCCACAGTCTCCTTTCCATGCCAGGTTTCTTCAAAATATCTGAACATAGCACATGCTCTCTGCGGACTGCTGTGGGGCCTCTGAAGAGAGCATTCCTTCTACCCTTTACACTTCCATGTTCTTAACACTCCCTCATTGGCTCCTTTCAAAGAGTCACACATCCATCCGCCAATCACATCAAAAATCTCTACACCTAACCCTGTCATCACTCTTCAACACTTCATATGTACACTTGAACTCTCAGAGTACAGATTTTCTGTTAATGAAATACATCTGCATCAAAAACTTCGGTGCAATTGCCAAAGATTTCTGTTTACAGATTCAGCAAGATCTGCATCTAAAAAAATATAATACAGGCATGCGTATATTTTAAAAATGTTTTCTTGAACTCTTTCACAAATATATATTGCCGGGCGCCGGTAATTAAACATGTTTGGCGGCAGCTGTGCCTGTTTTACCAGCACGGCTACCGCCAAACTCGTAATGAGGCCCATTTTCTTTTTTAACCACGCTAGCAAATGCCATGCGGTGCAGCATCCATCACCTGCTCACATGAAGCAGCAAAGAAATGCTCTGCATTTCAAAATGTTTCCTTTTTACAAGCATTTTGATGAAAGTAAAAAAATGCATATGGATGGCCAGAGGTACGCAAAACCACCGGGGAGAAACACACATTGGCACAACCAGTAAGATGTGCCCTTGCAATTTCTGTATTCTATGCCTTCTGACCACGTCGGATTTCCTCCTTGCCCCTTTCCAGGATTAAAGTATCAGTCACCTCCATCAATTTGTGTGTCAAAATCACCAATAAATTTTTTCTAGCACATATAAGTGTTTACTTGGGGAACTCTTTTAACTTATTCCAAGAAAGACTGAAATGTATTTGGACAACAGGAAGATTCCCTCCAGACTATTTTTGCTGTAGAATTATGTTCAATTTCAGCAGTGCAGGAGACTCCATCTTTTTGTTGGAGACTCCCACGAGTTGCAGGAGACTTTGGCAGGCCTGCTATCAACAAGTGTTAATGCCTGGTGATACCAGGCATCCTAATCTGGAATCAACTTCTGTATCCTCCTTGGGCAGAGGCTGAGTTTACAGGCAATAAAAAGCTTTGACATTTTTTTTGGGTCTGGGCATATATTGATCTCAGTGTTTCACACTATATTAGTTGTTCATACACTGTTTTCCATTCCAGCAACAACAGTTTGTCAACGGCCGGTTGACAGTGCTTTATTGCCTTACGATTGTTAGCTCTATGCACACTGACATTAATGCTACATATGGTGAACCATTCTTGTATGAAATGTTTCATAGTCTACTGGAACAATGCTAATTGATGCCACTTCCTGTTTTGTCAAGGGTTGAAAGGTTGTGTGCCATCACTTCCTGTGATGTCATTTGGGGGTGGGGTCAAATGACATAACTTCCAGTGATGTCATCAGAGGTCAAGGGTTGTGTGATGTCACTTCCGCTAACCCTGGAATTTTGGTGAAATTATGTCCCTGGGGCAGAGCAAGAAATGCAGGAATATAAGCCTGATGCCTTGACTTCTATTTCGGCTCCACCTCATTAAATATGAGGCCATGTGGATACATTTGGTTGATCAATAGATTTGCAAACCCGCAGTCCTTTAGTTTTTCTACTTCTCTGGTGCAAGTGTGAGGCTGTGTGAGGCTTGGTGCTCGATGTACCATAAGGAATTGTTTTAAAATGTAATTTTTTCCACCCGCGCTGCAGCGCTTTGTCTTCGCCCCCCTACCCTGTCTGTCTTTGTTCCTTTGTGTGTCCTGCCCTCCCCTTCTCTCGCCTGCATTCCTATTGGCTGGCGGCCCATAGTTTTCCAACCTGGTAGCCCCCAGCACCATTTTTACTTCTCCAGTGCTGGGGTGAGGTTGTGTGAGGCTTGGTGCCTGTCCTTGTTTGTTCCTTTGTGTGTCTTGATCTCCCCTCTCCCTCCCTTGTGTTCCTATTGGTTGGCTGGCCCTTTTATCGGCCATCCTAGGGAGACCCTGCTGTTGCAGCCCCCCTCACCGAAAGGCCTGGCACTAAGGGCAGCTCCAGTGTTTGCATTTCCAGTAGTGACTGCCGGTGTCCACCGTGGTAGCATGAAGCCTGCAGGCATCAACCTGCTGCACCGTTCCAGGTAAGTTGAATCTGGGTGTTTTGCATTGTGCTGTGTTCAGAAACGGGGCCTTTTTTCCTCCTTCAAGGAAAGTTGAATGTGGGTGTTTTGCATTGTGCTGTGTTCAAAAACTGAGCATTTTCCCCCTTCTGGGAAAGTTGAATCTGGGTGTTTTGCATTGTGCTGTGCTCAAAAACAGAACCTTTTCCCTCCTCCAAGGAAAGTTGAATCTGGGTGTTTTGCATTGTGCTGTGTTCGAAAACAGAGCCTTTTTCCCCATTCTGGGAAAGTTGAATCTGTGTGTTTTGCATTGCGCTTTGTTAAAAAAAACAGAGCCCTTTTCCCCATTCTAGGAAAGTTGAATCTGTGTGTTTTGCATTGCGCTTTGTTAAAAAAAACAGAGCCCTTTTCCCCCTTCTAGGAAAGTTGAATCTGGGTATTTTGCATTGTGCTGTGTTCAGAAACAGAGACTTTTTCCCGCCTTCTAGGAAAGCTGAATCTGGGTGTTTTGCATTGTGCTGTGCTCAAAAAGAGAGCCTTCTTATCCTCCTTCAAGGAAAGTTGAATCTGGGTGTTTGGCATTGTATCGTGTTAAAAAAACAGAACCTTTTTTTGTTTTTTATTGTGATCTGTTAAAAAACTGAGCCTTTTTTTCCCCCTTCTAGGAAAATTGATTCTGGGTGTTTTGCATTGTGTTGTGTTAAAAAACAGAGCCTTTTTTCCCCCTTCTGGGAAAGTTGAATCTGGGTGTTTTGCATTGTGCTGTGTTCAAAAACAGACCCGATTTCCCCCCCATTCTATGAAAGTTGGATCTGGGTGTTTTGCATTGTGATGCATTCAAAAACCAAGCATTTTTCCCCCTTCTACGAAAGTTGAATCTGGCTGTTTTGCATTCTGGTAACTGCGGCACTGTTACTGGGTCTCTTTAGGCCCCCTCCTACCCTAGATCTCCCTGAAAGGCGTGCTATTCACTGTTGTGTGTTACTTGTTCTCCTCCTGTGTCTTCCTTTGTTGTGACCCCGGCACCCCCACTCTGTGCACCCCGAGTTGTGTGCCACAGTCCTGTGCATCTTTCTCTCTTGCCTCAGGCCCTTCTCCTCCCTCCTACCTCCTTCACACCCTCTATGGTGCTTGCTGTTTCACCCATTTTATTCAACTTCTACTCTATCTCCTATCCTATCCCTCTGACTAAGTCTGGAAGGAAGAAGTTCAAGAGGGACAATCTTGTTGCCTATATCAGTGCTTCCTCCAGGCAGACCCTTAGCAATATCATCTTTGTCATTGCCTCTCCAGGCCTATGGACCCCTCATGTGGTCTCTGTCCTCTCCCCTTTTTCCTCCTCTACATTTAATGGTGGCTCTCAGTGAGGGGCCCCCCTGGCTCCTTTCCTCTCCTCCAAGACCATAATTAGTGTCTATCTGAATAGCACTGTCTTGGTCCATGGCCCCCAGTACAATCTCTTCCTTTTCTATAGGTATTTCCCATGTCTTATCAACTTCCTTCCTTCTCCTGCTACTCCTACCTACACCCCTCTAGCTCCTCCACTACCTCTCTCTTCCGCCACCTCTCTGGCACCCTCCTCATCTTCTCTGGCAACTCTACCACCTTCTTCCTCCCCCACCTCTCTGGCACCCTCTCCATCCTCTCTGTCTAGTCTGCCATCTCCTTCTTCCTCCTCTGCCCACTCTCTGGCCCCTCTAACACCTCTGCAGGGCGTGCCTCATGCCTGTACCCCTCCACGGAGGTCTTTCAAATGTGGCAATCTTCTCCATGTTGCTACTCCCACTCTCGCTCTGCTGTCAAACATTCCGACATCTGCAGACTCCTCAAAGAACTTGATCTGGATGTGCCTGGTCTCACCGGGAAATGGTTCACGGCCAGCTATGTCATCAGTTTTGACACTGTCCTCCCTGATGGCTACAAGATCCTCTCTGAACCCAGTACTAACCATCAAGGAGGTGGAGTAGCCCTGATCTTCATAGAGTGAATCCCTGCCTCTGTCAGTCCTATGCCAGCCTTCTCCTCCTTTGAATATCTGGTCTGCAGGCTCTCTATGTCTCCTGGCCTCTCTTGTACTGTGGCTACCACTTACAGGCCACCTGGCCACGTTGCCCTGTTCCTCTCTGAGTGGGCCAACCACTCCTCCTCTCTCCATGCCTCTATCTCTCAACTTCTCCTCCTCTGAGACATCAATAACCACCTGGATGCATCTAACCCCTCCTCAGGGCTCTTTCAAAATCCTTGTGACACTCTCTCTCTCTTTCTATTTTACCCTCCGGTCTGACACACTCTGCCAGGAACACCCTGGATGATCTAATTTCTTCAGACATCTCCCTCTATATCCCTCTCACCACTCCTCTCTCTTGGACTGAGCACTTTCTTCTCTCCTCCCACCTGATGCTCTCTGTCCCCCAGGTTAAGCCGTCCTCTGCACTGCCACCCACCTTTTCGGTCATCTGGCTCCTGAAGCATGTGTCAGTGAAGGCCTTCCCTGCCACTTTTTCTCCTCCTCCTACGCCTGCGGCTGACTCACACTCTGACACAGCCCTCTCTAACCTGCATCTCTCTATCACTTGCACTCTTGATGTCCTTGACCCTGTCATGAGGATCCGTTTGAAGCCGACCTCCAAGTGCAACTCTTGGTAGGACTCTGACCTTGCCATCCTTAAACGCAAGTGTAGGGTGACAGAGAGGAATTGGAGGGCATCAGGCACATCCTCTGACAAACTGGCCTGCCACCTACTCCAAAGGCAATACAGTCTCTCTGTCCTGCTCAGGAAGAGAGCCTACATCCAAGCTTGCATCTCTCTGGCCTCTAACAACACAGCTGAACTCTTCAAAATCTGTTAGGAGCTGCCCAATCCTGCTGCAGTCTCCACTTCTCCTGTTCCCTCCCAGGCACTTTGCACAGCACTGGCTTCTCACTTCACCACTAAAACTCAGGACATCTTGTACTCTCTGTCCTCTTCCTATTCCTCTACCTCTCTCGCCACCTCTCCGGCCACCTCTCCCTCTCCTCCTCCTTTCTCCTCTTTCCCCGTGTTCACTCCTGACAATGTTTCTAGACAAGTCCGATCTATGAAATTGTCATCCAAGCAGGTACTCTCCTAGTCCCCCAGAACCATCAAGGACCACATGGACACCTCGCTCCAGCCTTGGCCGATTTCTGCAATCACTCTTTTGCCACTGGAACTTTCCTCTCAGCCCTAAAGCACTCCCTTGTGCACCCACTCCTTAAGAAGCCTTCTGCTGAACCTTCTTCTCCAGCAAAGTAACACCCGATCTCTATCACTCCTTTCCTCAGCAAACACTTCGAAAAGCTGCCCATCTCCTAGTTTACACTCCAAACTAAATCTGTTGGTTGTCTCCATTATCATTAAACTGGCTTTAGAGCAGCCAGAAGCATGGAACTGCTCTCCTGGACACCCGTGAAGACCTGCTCTCTATCCTCGTCTCTAGCCTTCCTTCTGTCCTCATCCTCCTTGACTTTTCCTCTGCTTTCGACATGGTCAACCAAGCCATCCTGATCAATTGTCTCTGTGACAACCTGGGCATCACGGATCAGGCTGTAGCTTGGTTTACCTCCTTCCTCTCTGATCGACCCTTCCAGACCCAACTGGGGTCCTTTCTCTCCACCACCCCTCTCTCCATATGTGGTGTTCTCCAGGGCTCTAACCTCTCACCCTGGCTCTTCAACCTTTACTTTGCATCTCTGGCCCACCTCATCTCTACATTCTCTCCTTTCAGTGTTATGTGGATGACACTCAGCTCTCCTTCAGGCTCCCCTCTGCCTCCTCTCCTCTCGCTCATTCCTGACTGTCTATCCGCGATTCAGGAATGTTGTACCTCCAACAATCTATGCCTTTATACCAGTAAGACCAAAATCTTTCTAATTGGGACCCCTACTCCCATTTTCCCTCATTCACTCTGCCCCCCCCCCCTTGGGCCATCGACCTCTGCCTTCCTGTGAGGCAAGAAACCTCCTTCTCTCCTCACATCAGGGACTTCTCTAAGAAGTCCCACTACCAGCTGAAACTCCTCAGAGGTATTCTACCTTTTCTCACTTTCCCCCAGAAGCTCACTGTCTCCAGCGCCATGGTTCTCAATAGTCTGGACTACTGCAACAGCCTCTTTCTAAATCTTCCTGCTTCTACTCTTTACCCTCTGCAACTAATCCAGGAAAGGACTGTAAGACTTGTCCTTGGCCTCAAGCACAGGTATCATATCTCTCCAGCCCTGAAATCTCTCCACTGGCTCCCGGTGGCTGCAAGGATCAAGTTCAAGACCCTCTGCATTGTCCACAAGACTTTCTCAGGTTGGGGACCACACTACATCCAACTCTCTCTTCCTAAGCAGTTTCCTTCAAGATGACACAGAGCAACACAGGTTCAATCCCCGGGTTCATGCTTAGAATCCTCTGGGTATTAAGCGCATTATAAATAACCAATCATATCATATCATAACTCTCTTAGGGTCAGACGCTTCTCCATGCAGAGAGTGGGGGTAGATCTTTCTCCTCAGCTGGTGCCTCCCTCTGGAACAGCCTACCTGCCTCTCTCAAACTTGAGCAGGACCACCTCAGGTTTCCGTAAGCAACTCAAGACCTTCCTTTTCGCTTCTGCTTTCTCTCTCTCTCTCCCTCTCTCTCTCTGTCTCTCTCTCTCTCCCCTGCTGATGTTCTTGTCTGCTGCGCTAACTGGTTACCTGGCCACCCTCTGAATTGTGTGAGGACCAGGCTCCTTCATGACCAGAAGCCCCATGCACTGCCTCTGGGCCTACTACACACTAGGGAATGTATCTGCAATCCTACAGTCCCCTGCCTCCTTGCACTTAGAGCCGGCCACTACACCAGCACTTAATTGAGCTTTGCACTTCTCCTCTCCCTTCCCCTTGCACAATCTGAATGACTCTAGACCTAGTAAGATCATGTGTTTTGTTGCCCTTTGTCTTCCCCTTCCATGTCTTGTCACGCCTGAAAACACTTGTGTACAGGTGTGTTATAAATAACTTATCATATCATATAATATCAAACTCACCATTGCATTGATATGGGATGGTCAGGATGCATGGTTGCATTTGCTGTGTTTTGATAAGTAGAAGCCCTGGATACATTTTCGCATTTGCTGTGCATTGCCAAGTAAACACCCAGGATGCATCCTTAGCTTTTTCTGTGCATTTCTAAGTAGATGCCCCGATGCATCTTTTTTTTTTTAAACTTTTCTTTATTAGTGAGAAGTAGCAATCAGCATAGCACAATTTACACGCATGATACACAATACATATTGAAGCGTGAATGACAAAACGGAGATTCTACAGAAGGTCACATGCAATCTAAGAACAGTCAATTACAATATCGGCATGCATCAAGTAGAGCGGTCTGCCCCCTGATCAGGAGAGGGAGGGGATGACAATAGCACAAGGTCCACCTTGCGGTTCAAGTAGCTACAGAACTCAGTCCATATGTTTTTAGGGCGAGCATTGCTAGGCAGCAAGTTAACATAGTTCTCTTCGCAGGATTGTGTCCAGGTGAGGGACTTCAGCCACATCTCTAGGGAAGGGGGGGATCTGTGCTTCCAACATTGCAGAATGCATTTATTGGCCACAATAGCCGCCACATTCAGAAACCTGGCTTCCCGTTTCGCTTCCGGCCCCTCCCACAACCCAAACAGAAGAGACAAAGGTTCCGGGCCCACACAGAACCCCACTACCTCGGAGAGGATTTCAAGCACCGCATTCCAGAACTGGGCAAGTGCCCCACAAAACCAGAACATGTGTGCGTGGTCCGCTTCAGTGGATCTACATCTTGGACAGGGGTGGGATTGATCCAGGGCAAACTTTTCAATCGTGAAGGGAGTGTAGTATAGGCGATTGAGGAGTTTGTACTGAATACATCTAGCTCGGGAGTTGAGAGAGACCTTGCGAGTATGAATACACATTTTGGACCACACAGCATCAGTAATGTCTAATCCCAGGTCCCGGCTCCAGACATCCCGAACCGAGCAGGGGGGTTCGGCCACGCGCGCCATCAGCATTTTATACAAAGAGGATATGATGCCCTTACCGCCAGCGGAATTGGCTATATAGCTGACCTCGGGGGACTCGGGGGGTTCGTCCGGGTATGAAGGCCACATGCCTTGGATTGCCGCCCTGATACAGAAGTATTGCAGCAGCTCCAGTGGGGACCTGGAGTGCCCAGGCTTCCATGTGTCTGGGGTGATGAATTTCCCATCAGGGAACAGGTCGGAGAGTGATCTGTATCCCAGGTCTGACCAGTGACGCATGAGAAGTTTATCGTGTGTGGGGGTGAGGCCAGGGAAGGACCAGAGGGGAAGCCATTTGTAATACGGGGGTGAGCCGGAGTCCGGCGCCAGAATCTGCCGCCAAGCCCTTATAGTGGAGGCCACCGGGTCCGCAGGGGCCTGCAATCGATACGAGTGGAAGAGGATCAATGACATGACGTTCACCTCCTCGGCGGCCAGGATTTCGAGTTTAACATGCGGGGGGGGTTCCTGGTGCTGGTACCAGTACGTAGCGTATTGAGCCTGGGCGGCTATCCAATACTGGACGAGATCAGGTGCACTAAAGCCGCCTTTCTCGTAAGGCAGGGTCATATGCTGCCACATTCTATGCACAGCTCCTGAGTGCCAGAGGAAGCGGGCGCACCCCGCATGCAAGTCCGCAAAGTATTGTTTTCCGGGCCAAAGTGGAACGTTAGCGAATATGTACAGGAGTTTTGGGACTATTATCATTTTTATTAGAGACATTCTTCCCGAGAGTGAAAGGGGGAGGTTTCGCCATCTTTCCATCTTGGTGTGAGCATAATGTGCGGCAGCCCCATAGTTGTCAGACAATAAAGAGGGTCTAGAGAGGGCCACTTGGACCCCTAGGTATTTGATGCCTTCAGGTGCCCATTTGAGAGGGAACTCGCATGCAGGTTGGGGGTTTGCAAGGGTGAGGGGAAATATCTCTGATTTAGAGTAATTAATAGTGAAGCCTGAGAATGTGCCAATCTTGATAATTTCACGTATGATCGGGTCGAGGTGAATTGAAGGGTCTCTTAATATATAACAGCACGTCATCGGCGTAAAGTGAAATGATTTCGGGAGAATCCCGCAACCGAATCCCCCTGCGTATGTGGTTGTTACGTACACTGTCAGCCATGGGCTCAATGGCCATCGCGAACAACAAGGGAGAGAATGGACAGCCCTGTCGCGTCCCCCTATGTAGGGAGAAGGGGGCCGACAGGTTTGAGTTGACTAGGACTCTGGCTACAGGGTTAGTGTATAACAATTTAATGCAGGACATCATATATGGGCCAGTCCCCATCTTCTCCAGTACCGCCCATAACTATTGCCACGAGACCATGTCGAATGCTTTTTGAGCGTCCAGTGTCACGGCTACTGCATTGGCTCGGGGGTCGATTCTAGAGATTACGTTAAAAAGTCGTTGAATGTTTAAGACAGTGGAACGGGCAGGGACAAAACCGCTCTGGTCAGGGTGGATCAAATATTTCATGATGGGGAGGAACCTATTTGCTATGATTTTGGCGAAGATTTTGGTATCAGTATTTATGAGGGAGAGGGGTCTATAAGAGCCACACTCATCTAGAGGTTTACCCGGTTTGGGCAGCACTGTAATAACGGCCTCGCGCAAGGAGCAGGGGAGGGTAATAAGACGCAGCGACTCCTCCCAGACCTCGTGCAGGCGCGGGGCAAGAAGGGCAACATGTTCCTGATAGAACTTGGCGGTCAGGCCATGTGGACCAGGGGCTTTACCCTTAGGCAGGGCCGAAATGACAGCGGTAATCTCCTCAAGGGTGAAGGGAACATCAAGTTGTTCTCTGGTGGCTAAAGATATAAGGGACATTGGGATGCGGTCCAGGAGGTCATCAATATCTCGCGGGCTGTGCTCTGGTTGCTGGGCATAAAGGGTTGTATAGAAGTCTGCAAAGGTCTCAAGAATGGGCTGGTCGGACCAATTTCTCACTCCACCACTATCGATGATGCTATCAACTCGGGCCCTGCCTCCTTCGGCCCGAGCGAGGCGCGCAAGAGTACGGCCAGGCCTTTCTCCTTCACCATACTTACGGGCTGCAATGGGACGGGAGAGATATCTTATTTCGCTGTGTGCGAAGGACTCGAATGTGTCTAGTTCCTTTCTGATCTGAGCTAGCTTGGGCGGAGAGGGGGTGGCCGCATATTCACACTCTAGCTCACGGAGTCTGGACTCAGAGCGGCGCAGAGAGTTTCTAATGTCCTTCAGGACCCCAGCCTCCCTGGAGATACACATGCCCCTGATGAAAACCTTAAAGGCCTCCCACCTCACCCCATCCGTTGTATCGTGGCGTTGGTTGTTATCGAAAAACAAGGTGATATCTGCAAGGATGTCAGCCTTAAAGACTATATCGTGTAGTGCGTCTGACTTAAACCGCCAGTGCGAGTGTGGAGGGGGGGTCGGGCTCAGGGTGATGTCTAACGTGATCGGGGAGTGATCGGAGAGTGTGCGGGGTAGGATCTGTGTGGTATGTATTTTGCCCATGAGCCCCGCGGAGAGAAGGAAGAGATCGATCCTGGAATGACTGTCATGGACGGAGGAGGAATAAGTAAACTGTTTCGTCTTGGGGTGGAGCGCTCTCCAGGCATCCACCAGACCTGTAGTGAGCATGTGTGCATGGAGGCGGCGAGCGGCTCTAGAGAGTGTTCTAGGTGCAACACTGGATCTGTCCAAGTCGGAGTCGAGGATGAGATTCATGCCCCTCCCCCAGATGATGGGGTCCCCAACATAGCCAAGTAGAATGTCAAGGATGTGGTCGAAAAACTCAGGTACATCTATGCATGGGGCATATGTGTTGACCAGGAGGCATTCTGTATTAGCGAGGAAACAGTGAAGGATCACATATCTACCCTGGGCGTCTATATGGCTGGTGCGAAGGGAGAACTGCAAGGATTTGTGAATCAAAGTGAGGACCCCTCTGGATTGTGATGAGAACACAGTATAATATCTGCTGGGGCCCCATGACGCGGCAAGAGAAGCCGATAGTTGTGCGAGTGCGTGAGTTTCCTGTAAGAGAAGTATTTTGACCCCGTGCCTCTGGGCATAGGCCGTGATCCTGCGTGCCTTCGTAAAGTTGCTGAGCCCTCTGACATTCCAAGACATCAGCCTAATAGCCATTCAGTAGTAATTTAGGGGGGATCCCAGTAATGTGCGTCATATTTTGTCAAACTGGTGCCAGCAACTTGCATCGCTACCAGATGCGTCATGCCAAAAGCTACCACTGTCTCACCATTTTTATTGTTAAACCATTCCCCAACAACCCCACCCCCCTCCCTCACTGCCACCCCCAACATAGCAGTGCTCAAAAACCCACCCAAAATCTCACATCCCTTGTGCCAAGCCCAACGGGGCTGGGCCAGCCCCCAAACCAAACATGGGAGCAACCAATGAACTAAATAAGCCAAACTCGGCGTTGCAACTGCAGCGGGGAAGCTGCTCCCGTGAGCCCGATTAAGATTGTATAACAGTGAAATACACCAAATACCGTACAGCGGCGGCGTAGTTAAACTTTAGAGGAGACAACACAGTGGGGCACAGTGAGCATGGGCTATAATAATAGAGGATCCCAGTACAAGTGCAATATACCGTCAACCATACAGCGGTGACCCATGTTATGATGCATGAAATTTCAATGAGTTACAACAATAAAAGAGAGCATAAGGGGAAGAATACATGGGATTATAGGGAAGATGCAAATGACAGGTGTGGTATTAGAAACACAATAATTCAAGTAGCGCGTGCAAGGCAAGTCGGGTCAACCCTCATCTACGGGGTCTCCTTCAGGGCCTGGGACAGGAATATGTGACTCGATGAACTTCACCGCTTCCTCAGGGACAGTGAAAAAGTACAGTTTGTTACGATGGGTGAGCTTCAGCCTTGCGGGGAACAACATGGCATATTCCACCTTCCTCTCCCGGAGCATTTTTTTTACGCCATTGAATTGTCTGCGCTCCATTTGGACGTTGACAGAGAAGTCAGGAAAGATGCGGATAGTTTGGGACTCAAGTCTAAGTTCCCCCTTGTCCCGGGCAAGCCGCAGGATGTGGTCCCTATCTCTAAAGCTGAGAACCTTAGCTATAATTGGTCTGGGAAAATCGCCCGGCTTGGGGCGCTGGACCAGTGATCGATGGGCGCGCTAAATAGTGAAAAAAGGAGAGAGTTGAGGATCACCTAGGAGGTCTCTTGGAAGGGTCTCGACTGCCAGCTCCATTTTGCCCTTGAGGGCTGTCTCAGGAACCCCCACTATGCGGATATTATTCCTACGAGATCTGGACTCCAAATCATCGCACTTCGCCTTGACCTGCTTCACGTCTCGTACCAATTCAGAGACCGTATCCTGGAGCGTGTGTACCTCGTCCTCAGTGGCCCCAATTCTGGTCTCAGCCTCCACCAGCCTAGTGCCATGCTGATCCAATTTGGCGCGTAGTGAGGCAACATTTGCATTTATGTCGTCTAATTTTTCATGAAATGACGCAAAGTTTTTGGCCATGGATTCCATGATTGACGTAAGGTCCGGCTGAGGAGAGCATGGGGATATATCCGGGTCGTCTTGAATAAGGGCAGCCCCAGCCTGGTCTTGCTTGGCAAGCGATTTGGCAAACTTGTCCATTGCTCCAGCCTTGTTGGCCCCACGTGCTTTGCCGGACATTTTGGGGGGGGCTTTAAGAACAGTAGAGGGTGTAACGTTGAACGACAGAAGCAGGAACCAGGGGGTTTATGGAGGAACTAGGTCCAAATCAACGGTGGGGCGGCGTCCGCCCAGTGGGAAGGAGGTAGGTACCCCACCAACAGGCGTGTTTTAGGGCGGTAAGCCCACTCCGAGGGGCAAGCAAGGAGTCCCAGGGGCAGTGCAATTCGGGGTGGACAGTATCTTGTGGCGCCCACCTCTGTGCCAAGAGGGTCTAGGCAGAGATGGCCAGTATTGGAGGGCAGCGCTGTCAGGGGTGCGTGATGCTCCCGGGGCATAGCAAGAAAGTGCGCTGGCTAGGGAGAGGAGAATAGTAGACGCCTACGGTGGCACCAGCACCGGGTGAGTGGTTCGGGGGGTCGCTATCCTGTGCAGAGTGGAGCAGGGACAGCCCGAGGACACGGCAGACAGGATAGGCTGATTTTGTGGCGCCCAGCTCCCCCAACCTCCTCACCTCGGGACTCCGCGAAGCAAAGTATGTGTAGCAGTTGGAGTAGTAGGGGGTCTCCAATCAGCAGCAGCGGATCCAGGCCCGAGCGGGGCTCAAGGCACCAGCAGGGTCCCGGAGCCAGGAGGCCCCAGCACGGCCGCCCGTCACCGCCGCCTCATGGATCCGCGGAGTCAGCAGCAGAGCCGCGAGGGAGGGTGCCGGGCTGATATCAGTGCAGGGGCCGCTCTGGCAGCCCCCGCCGAGTTCCAGCGTGATGTCTCCCATCAGGGGGTGGCGCCGTCACCGCAGCGCCGGGGAGAAGTGCAGGGGAGATGTCCGCAGCAGCTGCTGTGTGTGCGGGGGGGCGCTCCGGCAGCCCCCGCCGCACTCCTGAGTGATGCCTCTCGACCAGGGGCCGCCGCGTAGAAGGAGGAGTGCTGGGCGGAATCGGTGCGGGGGCCGCTCCAGCAGCCCCCGCCGCAGGAGTGCAGCCTCCTGTCAAGGGGCCGGCGCCATCTCTGCAGCCCGAGGGGTGGCGAGGGAAGGGCGCCGGGCCGATACCAGTGTGGGGGCCGCTCCGGCAGCCCCCACCGAGTTCAAGCGTGATGTCTCCCATCAGCACAGGGAAGAAGTGCAGGAGGCGGAGCGGGCCGGCAAGAGGGAACCAGCAGGCCGCGGGTGTAGCCTCGCCCCCAGGGGAAGCATGAGGGGCGGACGGCCACGACCCCAGGGCGCCGGCCGCGACGTCCGGGGCAAGCGGCCAATGATGAAGAGTCTCCGCGCCCGAGGCGGCCGCCCACTCCGACAGCAACCCCAGAGGGCGGGCGGCTGGGCGTCTCCGCACAGCAATGCGCCGCAGGGGGATGGCGGGGACAGGCCGCCGAGGAGCCGCACGGCCCAGAGGCCTCTGCCGGCAGGCGGGCCTCCCGTAGTCCAGATTCTCCCCAAAACAGGACAGGTTGAAGCGGGGACAATGGGCAGCAGGATGCACGGGGTCTCGGCCTCAGTGTGTCCGTGAAACCGCTGATTGAGGCGGATATGTAGCGCTCAGGCCACGGAGCGTTGAAGCTAAGCGGCCATCTTGCTGGCTGCTCAACAGCGCCCCCGCCCCGATGCATCTTAACATTTGCTGTGCATTGCTAAGTAGATACCCAGGATGCATCTTAGCATTTGTTCTGCATTGCTAAATGGACAGCCAGGATGCATGTTTGCATTTGCTGTGCATTGCTACGTAGATGCCCAGGATGCATCTTCACATTTCCTGTGTGTTGCTTAGTAGATGCTGAGAATGCATCTTCTCATTTGCTGTGTTTTGCTAAGTAGAAAACCAGGATGCATCTTTGCATTTGCTGTGTGTTGCTAAGTAGATGCTCAGAAAGCATCTTCATATTTGCAGTGCCTTGCTAAGTAGATGGCCAGGATGTATCTTCGCATTTACTTTGTATTGCTAAGTATATGCCCAGGATTCATCTTAAAATTTGCTTTGTATTGCTTAATGGATGCTCAGGATGCATCTTTGCATTTGCTGTGCATTGCTAACTAGGTTCCCAGGATGCATCTTCATATTTGCTGTGTATTGCTTTGTAGATGCCCAAGATGCATCTTTGCATTTGCTGTACATCACTGAGTAGATTTCAAGGTTGCATCTTAAGATTTGCTGTACATTTCTGAGAGGATTCCCAAGATGCATCTTTGCATTTCCTGTCCATTTCTAAGTAGATGCCAGGATGAATCTTCACATTTCCTGTGTATTGCTAAGAAGATACCCAGGATGAAACTTCTCATTTGTTGTGTATTGCTTAGTAGATGGCCAGGATACATCTTCACGTGTGCTGTGCATTACTAAGTAGATGCCCCAGATGCATCTTTGCATTTGCTGTGCATTGCTAACTAGATGCCCAGGATCCAACTTCATATTTGCTGTGTATTGCTTTGTAGATGCCCAAGATGCATCTTTGCAGTTGCTGTATATTACTGAGTAGATTCCCAGGATGCATCTTTGCGTTTGCTGTCCATTGCTAAGTAGATGCCCAGGATGCATCTTCACACTTGTTGTGTATTGCTAAGAAGATACCCAGGATGCATCTTCCCATTTGTTTTGTATTGCTTAGTAGATGCCCAGGAGGCATCTTTGCATTTGCTGTGCATTGCTGAGTCAATGCCCAGTCTGCATCTCTGCATTTGCTGTGCATTGCTAAGTATATGCCCAGGATGCATCTTGCATATTTGCTGTGTAATTCTAAATAGATGCCCAGGATGCATCTTTCCATTTGCTGTGCATTGCTAAGTATATGCCCAGGATGCATCTTCGAATTTACTGTGCATTGCTAAGTAGATGCTCAAGCTGCGTCGTCGTATTTGAAGTGCATTGCTAAGTAGTTGCCCAGGATGCATCTTCCTATTTGATGTTTATTGTGGCAATAAGCCATGAAACGGCAGGCCAATACCGCCTCAGGTAATGCCACCCGGGCCCATAGTTACAGGCCCAAGCACAGTGAGGGCCTTAACGAGGCCCGGGGGCATTACTGCGGGCGGTATTGGCCCACCGTTGAGGGGCTTACTGCAATTAGTACCCCGGCCCATTAGACCAGGGTACTAATGGCATTTTTTTCTGTTCCAAAACGCTGCTGAGTTTGGGAACAGAAAAAAAAAAAAATGACCGCCGGGAAAGGGAAAATGTATTCCATTTTCACTTTCTATGGTGGCCATCGGGAGCGGACGCGCTGGGAACAGAAGTGTTCCCAATGCGTTTGCTAGCGAGAAAAGAAGAAAAAAGAAGATAAGGGTGTTGGGAGGGAGGAGAGGGATAGTTTGCAGGGGTGGGGGGTGGAGGAAAAAAAATTACCTGAGTCCCCAGCCATGGGGAGGCTTGGAGTGGGGATTGCCCCGTTTCGTGCCTCCTTATTGGCTAAGGGGCTGCCACGCCCTCCGCTGGTAACAAACCCAGGCATGTATGTGCGTCCACGGGATTACACTGTGGTATGGCTCGGAAACGAGCCAATCACATTTAGTGTATCCCGTGGACGCACGTCCGCTGGGTACTAATGCTTAATAGATGCCTACGATTCATGCTCGCAATTGCTGTGTTTTGCTTAATAGATTCTCCGAATGTATTTTCGCATGCTCTGTATTGCTCAGTAGATGCCCAAGGTGCAACTTTGCATTTCCCAGGTAATGAAACTAAACAAAAATGTTTACCCCCTGTTCTGCTTTATGCCAAAGAAAGCAGTAGCCTGCATTTGTATGTTTTGGGGCTCAGTTGCAGCTACACCCTTTGGGGACTTAGAGAGGACCTGGCAGGGACATCCAGTTGGATGGTGGCTGGTTCGGGTCACTCGTAACACAAAGTGCCCGATTCATGGAATTTTTTGCATGCTGCTGAAAAGTGACTTTGCACTGCCGAAAGTCTTTCTTTTAACATCTCAAATCCTTTTCAAAGAACATACTTGAAATCACTCTTTTCAGATCCGAGGAATGGCTGACAAATTCCACATATATTTTATGAATCCAAGTTGATTCTTAGCATTCAGGGGCAAGGCCAAATACGTTTGATATCTGGGCGGGAAGTGATGCCATAATCGGGCAATCAGACTTCAGTCTCGTGATTTGTGAGGCTTACTAATTATAGTCCTTTTCCTTTAATGACGAGTCTACAGGACTTGTTAGTGGCCCGCGGTGTCAGAGAGGAGTCACTGCACACCATAGGCAGCGGAGCAGATTAACTGTCAGTAGAGAGTGAACGACAGTTTACAAAATCTCCTGCAAGTGGAAGCCTTGAAGGTGCACCTCTGCTTACACCTTCTGAATGAAAACAGCGTGTCCGTCACGACCTTAATATGTCAGGCATGCGAAATTCCGAAGAATATACACAGGTGTATATGTTTTATTTTCTGCAGGCTACACGTTCTCCAGGCTAACATGATGTGTTAAAGTACCCTGCATCTATATTCACCCTTGTGGTGTCGCCAGATTTTAAATGTTACGCGCGATATGGTGCATAGTCTGACGAGGAGAAGGGAGATATATTTCCAAGGGTTATAAATGCACTAGAGAAGAGAATGGGCGGCCTGGCAGGAGATTTTCCACGGGAATCATTAGGAAGAGGGAATGACAGGTAGCTGTGGTTAGCCACATTGTGAGATATACAAAATGTACCATAGACTCCCACGCTGGTTTACTAGTCACCTCACACATTTAATCAGTAACTCACACTCTCTCACTCACTCACTCACTCACTCACTCACTCACTCACTCACTCACTCACTCACTCACTCACTCACTCACTCACACAAGTATCCTCAACAAAGGCTGGGACCTGTAAAGGGGGTTAAGATAAGAAGGTAATAACACAAAATTGCTTTCCAGGCCAGGATCTGGAGGCATAAGGGTAACATCTGCAATTCAATAGAAATCAAAATGACCTGAACAGACCAGGACATGTATTTTTGAAGTCAGCTTAGACTGTGTTTCTTTTCTCACAGGGCCTGTGGTAGCGGCACTGTAGTCATGGTTAAGCTGCTCAACTCATATAGAAAGAGCACTTTTTGGGTGGCTTATAACTGGTGCTGTTCGATGAATCCTCACCAAACGTTGCAAGTACATGACCACC
This sequence comes from Ambystoma mexicanum, assembly GCF_040938575.1. Classification (NCBI taxonomy): domain Eukaryota; kingdom Metazoa; phylum Chordata; class Amphibia; order Caudata; family Ambystomatidae; genus Ambystoma; species Ambystoma mexicanum. Next base: position 136,865,876 of record NC_090922.1, read on the forward strand.
TCAGTGTGATTTTGCAAAGTTAGGTGCGGTTTCACCGGGGGGGGGAGGGGGGCAAAGTTATTTAGGGGGTCGCAAATTTTAGAAATCCCCATAGAGGCGATGGAAAAGAAATGTTGCTTGCCTCTACAGCACAAACCGCTGGACGGATTTGCACAAAACTTGCGGGAGGATCGGCGGTTTGGGCCCCGAAAGTGTGCTTTTGCAAATTTGGTGTAAATCCATCAAGGAGTTTTTTTTTTAAATGGCCAAAAATTACGAACATAAAATGTGTGATATCTGGGTCCGGTCCACAGACTCATTTCCTGATTCAGAGTCCACAGACACCACCTGGACCAATCAGAGAGCAGCGTGATGTTAGCAGACATCATATATTTGCCCGCTGATTTGTCAATTAAAAACGTGAAGTGTGTTAAAACATTTGATACGGACACAATGTTGGATTTGCGAACTGTGCCCATTGTGCACAAAAAAACACAACATTGCACTTCTCAAACTAATGAGACCATCTCTTGGGAGGTGAGGAGTGATGAGGCTGGGATGGCATATGGCCATAAAAGCCCCAAAACAGCTGTTTTTTCATCTTCATAGTCCCCAAACATCTGAGATGTTCGGGGGTATTCATGCATATTTCTGCATTACAGTTTCGGTGAAAAGCAGTTTATACCTTTGCGCAACTCAATGAAACTGCATGAAATTTTGCAATATCATTTCAGACCTGACACTCAATGGTTATTCAAAGGCTGGTGCTGTTTTGCCAAGAGGGGGAGTATTATTTGAAAGGCGTATAAATATGGTGCCGTTTCACAAATCTTCACAAAAGTTTGCGAAAAGATTTTAAACCCAGATTTGAATGTTTGTAAAAAGTCTGAAATTTTGCAATATCATTTCAGACATTACCCTCAATGGTTATGCAAAATTTGCTGGGATTTGTCAAAAGGGGGCAAAATTAGAGGGTGGTATCAACATTTTTAGATGGCTTATAAGTTTATTGCCATTTTACAAATCTGCACAAATGTTTTCATAAAGTTTATAGACCCAACCTTGAATGTTTATGCAGAGTCTGAATGGATTTTGTCAAGTGGGGGCTAAGTCATATGACTTTTATTTGCACGTACATTTTGACATTTTCAAAAAATAAAACATGGACGGATTTGCAGCAAACTCATGCAAGGAGCATTGGCAAGGTCCTGAAAGCATGGTTTTACAAATGTGTCTGTGTTTTATTTTGTGAAAAGTATCATAATGTAGGTACAAAAAATAGTGATATACTTTTGGTGACTGGGGTATAGCCTCTGCGTGGCCATGGGCAATGGCCAGGTCGTCTGGGTCATGGCCAAAGACCATGACCCTTACAATTTGGCTACTGACCATGACCACAAGGGACTGGCATTGGGGTTAAAGTGGACATGGCTACCAGGCACTGGCTGTGTGGTAAAGTTTTTCAAAATCGGGGTAGGTTTGAATGGAAAAATTAATTCTGCTTGTGGCTACAGTCCGAAGTGCTGGACAGAATTGCAGCAAACATTTGCAAGGAGTATCAGCAAGGACCTCAAAACATGGTTTTGCAAATCTGTCCTGTGTTTTATTTTTTTCTAAAGTGTCAAAATGTAAGTACAAAACATTGTGATATAACTTTGGTGTCTGGGCAATGTGCCTGACCCTGAGCAAGGACAAATATGTACTCTGATTTTCTTATTGGGGCATGCGCCGTGGCAGTAGCCGTAGGTTCAAATGGGAAACAAAATCTGCTTGCAGCTGCAGCCCGAAGTGCTGGACACGATTGCGGCAAACTTGTGCGAGGAGCCTTAGCAAGGACCTGTGTTTTACTTTTTGAAAAGTGTCAAAATGTAAGTACAAAAATAGTGATATAACTTTGTTACCTGGGCAGTGGGCCTGGTCCTCGGCAAGGAAAAATGTCTACTTTGATTTGCCTATCAGGGAATGCGGCATGGCCAAAGCCCATGCCCCATGGATTGTGGAGACTGGCCATTGCAGCAAGCCATTTATCACATTATGCCATTGGTTATATTATGAGGGTATAGTGGGCACTGCACTAGGATGCATGTACCTCTGATTTCTATGTATTGTGGGTCTTCAAATGTATTGTTTGTACTAGCACAAGTTTTTAGTAAGTTTTGAATTGTTAGCTATTTATTCCATGTTTAACATTACTCAAAATTCTGATAAGAGAGCATTCATTATTTTACTATCCAAAATTAGCAGATTAAAAATATTGTCCTTCTATGATGCATGCTGCCACCATTGCCTAAGAGTATGTGTGATTAGGTTCCTGTATTAACAACAACACTCCAATATAATGTTTTGTTTAGATGAGTACATTCTCTAATACATTAAGTAGTTCATGGTAGGTCTCCCGATTCCCCCTGACATCTTGTTACCAACATTATAAACTGTGGGGACATGTGTGGCCAATAAGAGTAATCTTTTAAAATGTCCAAAGTTTTCTCGGAACCCCTGTTTCCTGCAGTTATCGCATCATGTGCATGATGTAACATCAGTCCCCGAAAGGACAAGGGTACCGCCCATTGGATTTGACATGTCACAGATTCCCTAATCATCAATCCATCTTGTAATCTAATTCTCTTTTTGTTCTTTAACAGTACGCTCAACTCCTCTTTCCCTTTGCAATCGTTTTCAGTCAGAGAGTTTTGTTCTGCATCTACTAAGTGATCATAAAATATGCCTAAAATTGGGTCTTCTTTTTGTGCTTTGATCAGGTCCTGGTCTGGGGTATCACAACTCCATTCTACTACAGGCTGTTGAACTTCCTTTGGAGATTTGTAGCATGCTATTGCATCTACCTGTACTTCACCAAGTAGGTGTTAAATAGGAAACAACTCTCCCATCACTGCTCCAATTTTGGCTGATTGATCTGCCTTGTCATTTCCCTCCTTGTCCTCACCTGGTGCCTTGAGATGGCCTCGGATCTTTCTCCAATGTATTATTACATCATTTTCTGACACAAGATTGTCTATGGCTTGAATGATCTTGCCATGTTTAAGAGGTTTTTTTGTTATATGTCAGCATACCTCTTACCTTCCAGCCAGGTAAATATTCTACAAAACTGTTTTGCGCATAATCATAATCAGTCACTAGAACTATCTCTTTGAGTTTGTTTTCAATTGTGTTAGGGACTGCTTTGTAAATGGAAACCAACTTTGCTACCTGACTACTTCTAAGCCCAATCCTCAAGCTTACTCTTGGAATATTGTCACATTTAAACCATTTATTTCCTATTCCTGCCAGAAGCCCTTTGTCTGTGTTATTTTCTACATGGTATGCACAACCATCTACATACAGAGTTCTAAATCCCTACATGCACCCTCATTGAATCCTTTGTGTGGGGATCATATACATTTATTCAAATTGGATTCTATTTCTGCTTCATCATTTGCACATTCAGCTGCGCAATCATGCAGATCTGAAACTGGGCACTTTTTATTCTGTCCATATTTTACTTCCACAGAGGGCCCGTGAAGTGTACAGGATAGTTAAAAAGGAGGGTGAGATGGCAGTGGAACAGTTTGTCCATGTAAATCAAATCAAGCCTTTCCATCCGAAACATGAGGTGAAAAGGCTTGAGCAAGTTGAGGCTAGTTAACAGAAAATAAGGAGTGTAGAGTGAAAGATTGCTCTAACCGGAGAATCAAAGTAAACATTGAAATACATGGAAAATGTTATGGACTGAAGAGGTGAAGGTATGAAGAGATATAGGTGGGGAGGTGTATTTTTGAAATTACTTTGGTTGCATGATATGATATGCATGTTTTTGATTTGTGTAATGATAAACCTAGTTTCAGGTGGTCCAGCAGGGTGGATTAATAGTCATGGCTGAATGGCGATAATACTGATAATACAATTTTATTTTCAGATGTTCCCGCAGAAGAGGGATACAAAATGTGTTGTGCTAGGTACTTAATTTGTTTTTTTTCTTTTACTTTAGAAAACGAATTCCTTGCCCCGGCAGTGCAAGATCCTTGGAGCACTGGACCCCTGGCAGATGCCACTGCACTGGAGGCCCCGGGAAAGCCCCCCGGACCGAAGAAGGGGGGGTGAAGACAAAGTCTTTAGGAGGCAGGAAGATAATTACCAGCTATGAGAACTGGTCAATCATGGTGCTGTTAGTGCTGAGCGTGTCAAGTACCAGAGTCACAAAAGTTGTGATAGAACCCGGACTGGCATCCGGGATTGTGGTAGAGGAGGTGCCAGGATTCATCCTGGGAAACAGGAGATTAATATACCAAAATATGTATATTAGCATAAATCCTGATCTCATTATAGAAAGGTTTTTGAATGAAACAGCAATTGCCTCTGATCAAGTGAGGGACTGGGTGCAGCCACGTAAGGAGGAAGTTTGGAGAACAACCAGGGAAATTGCTATGCTTTTAGAAAATCCTTTTGTAAGTTCATCTGTTATAAGGAGAAGGAGGGGAAAGCGGGTAGCAAGTCTACTTGCGGCCTCTATTGTGATGACCATTATTGGAGCTGTTTTGGGCACACTGATGTTCACAGCCAATGCTGTGTCTGTGGATACTTTAAGTGCTAAGGTACAGGAGTTAACTCATGATTTGAAAATATTGCAACAAACATTAGATGTAATAAGAGGAGGACAAAGTGAACATATCAAATATGTAAACAAAATCATTCTAATTTTAAATGACAATCCAAAATCATTGAACATAGCACTAATATCATTGTTAAACACAATAAATTATTGTATGATCTTTTAAATGTGATAAACCCAATTGAAAGGATGCTGGGGAAATACCTGCGGGAAGTTCAAAATGCAATATCCCAGTTAATTCAAGTACATATACCTTTGGACCTTATGTCATCTGATGTCATCTATCAAAAGATAGAATGGATCACGCAAAGGCAAGTGGAAATGGTGCAGGCAAAGATCGCCTTGGAGATGGGGAGTGCTATGCCCCTATACATAAACATGAAAAGGATGGAAATAGGGTTTTTGTTATGCATTCCATACATTGCTCCCGAATTAATCTACCAGACCAAATTGGTGCACAATGTCGGCTTTTGCAGGATGGGAAATATATTAAAATCAAAACTCCGGAGATGATAGCCTTTCAATCGTGGGAACCTGATGTTTATCTGATTCCACATTCGGACACCTGTGTAAAATTCAAAGAACAAAATTATACGTGTCCAGGCAAGCCATTTGTTCCTGGTGCGGCAGATGCTAGTTGTGGGTTGAAATAAGATCCCGGGGTATCTGGGGGATGTGAAGTGTTTATTAGTAATCCCGGGATTGAGGAATTGGCTCAAGATAAATTGATTAAGAATAAATGGTTGGTGAGCACCTCCATGAAAAATGATACAGTCACTCATCTTAACCATGGGTCTTTTATTGTAAAACAATTGAAACAGGACCTAATTCATAGAAGTGTTTTATAATGGCAAAGCCCCATTGCAAAATGCTCTGTGAATTAGGCCCATAGTGTGTTCTTCATATCTGTTCCAAAGGATACAATGGTGTCAGTAGTGGAATTGACTCTGTTTCATGCTGATGATGGTTTATGGGAGGGAAAGGTAGACAATATTGAATTCTTTCAGAAAAATACGTTTCCCATTGATCCAGATGTAGAATATGTATTGAATCATATAAAGGCACATACAATTAGAATGAATTTAAAAAGGATAATATCACTATGAACAGCCTGGGTTTGAAAGAAGGAAATACATTCAATTGGGACATGGGTTGAGAGAGGTTTGGTGATTCTGGCAGTTCCAGTCATTTTGATTGTGGGATGGCTTATTGTTCTCACCATTAAGATGAGGATGTTGATTCTGATTCTGATGACAATGGGAAAAGAAAGATGTCCTGCGGTGCACACATTTTGAAGAGCTTATTTTGTTTTCTACTGCTGTGTTGACACGGGGATCACAACAGTAGAAAAAAGGAGGGAGGTGTAGGACATTGAGAGCAATGACATTACATTTAGAGGAGGCAGTAAAATAATGGCAGGAGGATTTATGTGGAAAATACAGACCTCAAATGGCTGGTGCTAATTACAAATGGAAATGCATATTCTTGCAGTAAGCATGTGTTTAAAATGCTAAGAGTTCAGGGCAGCAGGCCATTATTCCGGTTTGCACTGTGTATATATTAACCTGAAGTAACCAACTAACACCCTTTCCAATTAATTGGTAACCTATCTTTAACAAAGCAGCGCAAAGCAGGCTCAGTTGACAGGTGGAAATTGAACTGTTTTTTCTGCAATGGATTTAAAACGTGCAAGCACAGTTTACTGGCTGTGGTTTTATTGCACATACTGCGGGGAAAATATGCACTGTTAAGAAAGCATCATTGTGTGCAGGAAATGATTGTTGCAAATGTATTTGCAAAACTATTCTTCAGGGGAAATGCTGAGACCAGATCGGGTGATGATGCACGTCAGATAAGAGGCAGGTTCTAGTGAGATTGACAGGGGTGGCACTTAAATTCAGGAGACAGAAGGGGTGTGGGCAGACGAACTGCAGGCAGATGAGCAAGAGACTGGCAAGAGTCGTGCAGATGGGCACAGCTTTTCCTGGCAGTCAACAGGCAGAGGAGACAGACGATAGATGGGGGAGCGGCTCTCCTGGAATAGAATTAATGTTTTCCCTGTGGGTCGTTAGAGGTCGTGACACTGCAATTGCTGCCAACTGACACAGAGGGGTGTTCCAGAGAGCAAGAGTCTTCTGTGTTCCAGGTGAATATAAAGTTACAAAGTTAGGGGGATGTATGGATCTATTTTTATAGTCAGTCAGGATCAATTGGTCATTTTTATGAATAATGCTTTTTAGTACCTGAAATGAATACACATTTGAAAGTGTAAAAGGAAAAAAGAAAGTTGGCTTGCTGTCGTGTTTTCCTTTCTTGTTTTATTTTTCTCTCTCAAACTGTGTCTGCTGCCAATTGTATCAGAGCACAAGGTATGTGGTAAGATAAGAACCGTGGGTGTTTATTAATGAAAACAAACTGGTCATGTAATCTAACGTAGAAGTTCTATTTTGTACTAATACTTATACCACACAACATGTTCTCTGAATAGATTCAAATAATAGTGTATATAAAAACAAACATTTTTAAAACTGAAACAGTGGGGTGGAGTTTTCGGTGTATAAAGGTGTTCAATGACAAAGAGGGTGTGAGGTTACAGGGAAGAGCCCCAGTGTGCCAAAGAAAGTAATACATTTTACCACAGGTGGTAAAACATGAAACAAATGTTGGTGTTCATAGTAAGTACGTTTAAAAGTGTATGATGCATGCGTGACTGGTGAACCATTCCCAATGGAAAATGCTTTATGATTTGGCTGATAGAGCATAGCCCTGCATCGTAGATAAGTTGCTGGGGACAGGCAGTGACACTGTAGAAATACAAGTGTAATAAGTCCAGTGACTTCTACTTTAGGGAGGACCCGGGGTGGAATACAGACATTAGTGTATGTTCGTAAGGGGAGCATTGCCACTATAGATAAGGAAGACACTGATGCATTACCACTATAGCAAAATACCATTTACCACAATAGCAAAATACCATACCATTAGGTGTATCCCCTCCAGACAAAATCACTAACAAAACACCACCCCTTGTAGGGACTTTTCATAAAAACTAATTTCATATGTGATGTCATTAGTGAAATCATGAATGACACTTGTGATGTCACCTTTGATGTCCTGGGTGTTAGTCTTAGCAGTGCACCGTGGTGGTGTGAGTTATGGTTGCTTAGCTTACCATAACTTCTGAATTTCTGGGATTTTTTGGGTTTTACTTGTAACCATAATGTCCCTTTAACAACGTTTTTTCACAGAATTTTATAGGTTTTTATTAGTGCAACTTAACCATAATGTCCCTTTAAAAAAGTGTTTTCACTGAATATATATATATATATATATATATGATAGTCCATTTGAGCCAAGTCACCCATTCCATAACATTGCTATCGCTGGATTTCTCCTCCCAATTATGAGCCATTAGACAGCCTTACGCAATGTTTGTCTTGGGTTGATTAAGCTATGTATAAAGTAGCACTTCCCTCTAAGACAAAGGGCCTCATTATACGTTTGCCGGTATCCTGCCTGTAATTCCAGAGGGATACAGGCAAACAGATCTACTGTTACCGGCGGCTGATATCGCTGACATCACATTGTGAGCACTCAAACCCTGTCATCTTTTATACAGAATAATATCACTCAAAACTAGTCAAAATGAGTCTGTGATTCATGAACGTCTTTGAGTGATGGTTCCATTAAGGTGAATTTCGAGGTTAACCTCTCAAAACTGGGCATATGTTATTCTTGCAGCTGGTTATGAGAGATATTACCCTATTTATGCACGCAATGAAACAATAAAAGAACGCTTGTTTGTTAACACTGGAAACAAACTGTTATCTGTGATTGTTTTAAGGGAAAACACTGGAAAAACTCCACCAGGTGAAAGAAAAAGTAAACACGGAAAACAGGAAACCATAATTATAAGTATACTTGCGGCTATGGCAAAAAAGTAATTAAACATTTTTTAAATAATTCTAACGTATACAGTGGGGTTGAGGGTTAAAAACTATTGCTCATGGCCAAAGGTCATAGCCAGTGACACTGTAGTGGTTTAAAGTAATGAGTGGGCATGATCGAGTGGGCAAGATATACAGTGGGCACGTCTGATGGCCATGGCCAGTGGGCTGCAAGTGGTTTAAAATATGCAGTGGACACGGCCGAAAGCCAGTAGGCTGAATACAGTGGGCACAGCCGAAGGCCATAGTCTGCCATGGTCAGTGGGTTGCAAGTGTTTTAAAATTAACAGTGGGCACTGCTGAAGGCCATGGCCACTGGCAATGGTTGAAGGCCATGGCTAGTGGTTTTAAAACAACAGTGGGCATGGCCTAAGCCTTTGGCCATGCCCACTGTCCATTTTATAACACTACCTTACCACTAACCATGGCCTTCGGCACTGTATTCTTGAAATCACTCCCAGACCACTAGCCATGGCCTTTGACCATGGCCAGTGGGCATCACTACCAGACCACTAGCCATGGCGTGCCCATTGTCCATTTTAGAACTCCACCAGACCACTAACAATAGCCCTTGGCCAGAGGCCGTGCCCACTATATTTTTTAAATCCCTACCAGACTGCTAGCCATGGCCTGTGGCCATGGCTAGTGGGCACGCATTCGGCTGTGTCCACTCTATATTTTAAAACACTTGCACGTTCCCATTGATCTTCCCTATAATTAGGGGTCTACCGAATAGTCTATTAAGTATTTGGCTGAATACCTAATAGATGGACAAGTATTCAGCCAGACCTGAATGCGAAGCCGAATAGTTGCCTTTTCACTAAATAAAGTTATATAGACAAGAAAAACACATTATAAATTAAAAACACACTTTAAAATATGTATATCGATTATTTACTGCTTTTCTTTTCTTGTCTACAGAAGATGTTAGTGTAAACCATGAAAGAAATACATCATCAGAAAATAAACTATTCAATAACAGCACAGTTTGTATTTTTGTGTATTCATAGGTATTGGTTGTTGGGCAGGGCCCAAGTAACTGAGACTTGCCAAAAAGTATAGTATTCATGTATGCCATCACTGTGAGGGGATACTGGGATGTGTCTACTTGTTCTTTCAAATGTTCCTTTTGGGGCCTGCCCATCTTTAGCCTTCTGGCTCCAGCAAGGCATGGAAACACAAAATGAGTGATTACATTAATTAGTCCCCTGCTGACTACTTAAGTGCTACTGGATGCTAACTAACCTTTGGGGTGCTAGAGCCATGCTTCCACCCGTGGAAGTGAGTGGTGATACAACATTTGAAAAATGTCTTTCCATTAATATATAGTATTTTTCTTTCTTTGTTGGGTGGGGTAAACGTGTGGTGTTTTGGGGCATGGTAAAAGACACCAGACAAAAATATACAGGTAATGCTGAGTCCTCCATGGTTCGCAACTGACCATATAGGGAAGGGACAGTGCTGATTTTCAGATCTTTAATTAGCATGTGAATGTGTATTTTACTTTGTTTCACTTGTACATCCATTTGGTCCAATTTTCCAAATTGTAAACTTGTAATCTACTTGTCTTTACTACACAAATATCCCTCTTTTATACCCCTCTAATGTTGGGAAGAATGTTTCTGCTGCTACAGACTGGGGCATGTGGGTTAAAAATATATAGCCATGTTCTTTAGTAACATCTGTCACTTTTACTCAATTCAAAGGGACTAGTTTTGGCAACATGAGAAAGTTGGGGGGCAGGAATTGTGACCCACGGTTCGATATTACAAGCACACCTCTGCTGCAGGCACACTTCCCACTGTGCCATCTTAATTGCTTTATAACCATGGCCTTCAGGCTGGATACAACTCTTTGATGCAGGCACGCTACCTTGTGAGCTATTTTACTCAGGGTTCGGAACTTTCTGGGATCTCTGCAATACACCTCTTAATTATATCATTTGAATTGGGAATTGGTGGGATTGGGACCTGTAACTTTCAGATTTCTCGCACAGGTCTTCAGCAAATCAAAGCACATAATGAAAATATTTTTAAATAGTGACTTCATAAAGTGTTGTTCCAGCTCTATGGCTTTCAACTGCAAAATATAGGGAAGACCAGAGATACATTGAAACTAGAGAGCTTTGTTTCAGGTCGCCCCTCCCCAGAAAACCACCAGATGAAGTTCTGTCTGTCTAGCACATGAAGGGCAGGGACTTTGCACTTTCATACCTCTGCTCTGCCTCAGCTCAATCAAAAAAATGGAAGCAGCATGTCTATAATGATCTTTTTAAAAGATAAACATGCTTGAATGATTTCAGGCACACAGTCAAAACAATACATAATGTATTTTTTAGGGGAAACTATTTGTCTTTGAAGTGATCATTAAGTAAGTATTCGACCAAAGTCGAATATCTAATTTTCAGCCGGAATTCTACCGAATACTTACTCTAAGCGGAATTACGGTACAGCCCTACTCATAATACTATATCCCCCATAGTGCCATTTTCTGTGGCATTGTGAATCCCTTCTTGTCTAATAAATATGTCCTCTTGGGCTTTGCAACAGGAACTACTTGCTGAGTTAAGCCAGTCCTGAGATCCCCAATGTGTTGAATTTCATGTATAACTTCTGGGTTTGGATTGCAGCTGGCATGTTTTAGCATTGTGGAAGCCTTCCCCTTCGGATGCTAGCTCCTCGAGTGTGTCCCATGCTATTTTCTCTTGTTTCCCATGCTCCTCTGCCGTCGTCCTAGCTCCAGCCTTCTCCTCCTTCTTCCCTCTAATGTCCCCTGCTGTCCTGGACTCTCTTTTATGCCTCTGCTTCAAACATCTCCCACATTACCGAAAGTACATTCAGTTGGATCTGTTTCAGCTTGATCCCTTGTTCCCTGATCATTATCCTCCTGGTTGTCCCCTGCCTGTTCTTGGACAGCATCACCAACAAGACTACAGAGGGTTTTCCCCTTCGCATGGGTTTTCCCTCTTATTGGATGAATCCCCATGAGCTAACCCCTCTTCTGGTAGTTCTATCATCAGGGGGCACAGTTTCTGACCGGGGTCAGCCTTACCTCTTCAACTCACACGTGTTGCAACAGAGCAAGTTAAGGTCAAACTCTGTCACCATGGCCGCAAGACTGCTTCTCGAGTTGCTTCCTTTGCTCTAGATCATGTCACTGCAGCAATGGTTGTGGCACCAGGTTTATCATGTCCCAGAAGACAGTCTACTGGAATGGCATCTTTCTGAGCAAGGGGGAGCTGAGAGGTATCTCCCTCCCAATTGACAGTGGGCATTGAACGAGACTATCAAATTGCCTGACTAGTCTGCGAGTATGAGGGGTGATCTGGTCCTCTCGCACCCACTGTTGCCAGACAGCAGTGATACTCACAGCAGTATCATGAAGTGATAGGACCCTGCTACCATTAATGAACAGGTGGTCCAAAATGATCCCTGTGTTAGCAGGAACCAAGGCCTAAGTGGGAGACCCAGTACCGTTCTCGTTCAGGGATAATAGGGTGCATTTGAAAAACCCCAGACTAATTGGAATTCATTTATTTATTTTTTGTATTTGTTGACAGCACCCAAACCTGTGAGTATCATTGTCTAAGATGCCCACATTGACTATTTCTTCTTCATCCTCCTCCATGAGAGTAGCTCTAACTACTACTGGCTTGTGTCTACCCTTGCAGGTGGGATTTTCCTTCCTATGTCCAGTGGCATAACACAAGATGTGGGGGCCCCCCTGCGAGCCATGCTGAGGGGGCCCCCCAACTCAGCAACAAATCAAGGGTCGCGCCACACTCTGGGCCGGCCTAGATTATCACACTTGCGCAATACGCACAAACGTGCCACTGGACGGATATGCCGCACACTGCACTAGGAGAAAGATATAAATATGTGTTTTAATATAACATACAGCACACTGTCTGAGAAAAATTGGCTAAAAAGCCAGAGTGTTTGCAATTGTTTTGTAGGGTAACACCAATCCAATAGATGCAAGTCACCAACAGTGCACAGGAACATTAATACTTTGCTATTAAAAATGCCATGCCACAATGAAAACATGTCCAACTGGCTGCACAATGTAGACCAATGTAGACATGTAATAACAATATAATAAAACTTGCCAGGTCACATTTAGACATATCTAGACTGGTTGCACCAAAATGGCAGTCGAAGCAATAACACTAATCAAGAATAGAACACACATTCAAGCCTATGTCTCTGTGGCCTCTAACAACACGGCCAAACTCTTTAAAATCTGAAAAGAACTGGTCAATCCTGTTGCGGTCTTTACCTCTCCTGTCCCCTCCCAGACCCTCTGTATGGCTCTATCATCTCACTTCTACGCTAAAACTCAGGACATCCTATCCTCCATCTTCTCTTCCTCTCCCTCTTCCTCTCTCGGCCCCCCTTTGGCCATCTCTACCTCTCTTCCTCCTTTCACCTCTTTCTCTCTGACAACACCAGACGAGGTTTCTAGACAAGTCTGATCTATGAAAGTGTCATCCAAACAGGTGCTCTCCTGCTCCAACAGAACCATCAAGAACCATATTGACACCCTCGCTCCAGCCTTGACCGATTTCTGTAATCACTTCTTCCCCTCTCCCGTTAAGCACACCCTTATGCACCCACTTCTCAAGAAGCTTTCTGCCAATCCTGCCTGCCCGGCAAACTATCGCCCAATCTCCATCACCCCTTTCCTGGGCAAACGTTTGGAAAAGCTGGCCATCTCCCAGCTTACTCTACACACGGAATCTGTTGGTTGTCTCCATGACCATCAGTCTGGCTTCAGAGCTGCCAGATCACGGAAACTGCTGTCCTGAACACCTGTGAAGGTCTGCTCTCTAACATTGATTCCAGCATTCCTTCTGTCCTCATTCTTTCCTGTGCTTTCGACACGGTCAACCATGCCATCCTGATCAATCCTGATCAATCGATTCCATGAGAACCTGGGCATCACGGATCAGGCCCTTGAGTGGCTGACCTCCTTCCTCTTGGACTGCCCCTCCCAGGTTCAACTTGGTCCCTTTCTCGCCGCTCCATCCTCTCACTCTGGTTTTTCAACCTCTATGTGGCCCCTTTGAATCACCTGATCTCTTCATTCTCCTCTAACTTTCAGTGTAATGCGGATGACACTCTGCTTTCCTTCAGGCTCCCCTCACACTTCTCTCCTCTCTTGCTCATTCACGACTGTCTATGCGCAATTCAGGATTGGTGTGCCTCCAACGATCTCTGCCTTAATGTCAATAAGATGGAGATCCTTCCCATTTGGACTCCTTCCCCTGCTTTCCCTCTCTCACTCTGGCCGCCTTCCTGTGAGGTAAACAACACTGGTGTCATCTTTGACTCCACTCTCTTTCTCTCCTAACATCTCGGACGTCAGCCAAGAAGACCCACTACCAGCTGCTCCTCCTCAAAGGGACTCTTCCCTTTCTCACTTTTCCCCAGAAGCTCACTGTCTGCAGAGACCTGGTTCTCTCTAGGCTGGACTACTGCAACAGCCTCTTTCTCAATCTGCCTTCCTCTACTATCCAGCCACTGCAACTAATCCAGAACAGGACTGCGAGACTTATCCTTGACCTCAAGCACAGGGATCGTATCTCTCCAGCCCTGAAATCTCTCCACTGGCTCCCAGTTGCTGCAAGTATCAAGTTCAAGACCCTTTGCATTGTCCACAAGGCTTTCTGGACCTGGGACCCGCACTACATCCAACGCTCTCTTCCAAAATATCTTCCTTCTCGAGCCCTTCACTCAGCTACCTACAACTCTCTAAGGGTTGGATGCTTCTCCAGGAAGAGCGTGGGGGGTAGATCTCTCTCCTCTGCAGGTGCCTCCCTCTGTAATAGCCTCCCTGCCCCTCTCAAGCTTTAGCGGACCACCTGAAGTTCTGGAAGCAGCTAAAAACTTTCCTCTTCCCCTCTGCTTTCTCTCTCTCCCTCCCCTGCTGGCCTACCTGACCTACCTGTCTGCTGTACCGACTGGTTGCTTGGCTACCCTCAGAGTCTCACTGAGTCGAGACACTTTCTTGATCAGTCACCCTGGCACTGCCTCTGGTCCTACCATGCACTTAGGGGCTGTAACTGTAACCCTACAGTCCCTTGTTCTCCTTGCACTACCCAGAGCTGTGCTGCCCTGACAGCACTTACTCAGAGCATTGCTGCCCTGTTTTTCCCCTCCCCTCTCCCTTGCACTTCCCCCCTCCCTTTCCCCTTGCGCTTCTCGTTCTCGCACTTGCACGATCTAAATGACAAAAGGCCTAGTAAGATTTTTTGTCTTGTCCTTCCTTTATCTTCCCTCCCTTGTCTTGTCGCGCCTAGAAACACTTGCGTGCAGGTGCGTTATAAATGACTTATATCATATCACAGGTGCCCAGAAAAATATACAATGCCGCAGTAAGAAACGGCTAGACTGGCAGCACCCAAATGGCAGTATAGCCATGTAATTCACTTAGCAGGACTGCTTTATCATAAATGCCCCATTAAAAAAAAGTCATACCAAACTGAGGAATGACTAGACTGGCTGCACCAAAATGTCTCTCTAGCCACTAATACCATATATCGTGCCTGCTTAGCCTGGATATGGACAGTCATTATAATTTGTCGCACAATCCTGCCCCACTCACACATCCCCTCTCCCTACCACCCCAACCTCCAAAATCAGCTCCTTGGCCCAGAATTACCTCCACGTCCCTCTTCCTTGACCCAGAGCTTACGGTTGAGGCTCCTTGCCTCATAGGTAAGTACTGGGATGAGGAAGAGTGGGACTAGGAGTAATGAAGATTACAGGTAGCTAAATCAAGCATTACCTCCATGTACCTTTACCTCATCCCAGTACTTGTGTATGAGGCAGAGTGCCTTATACACAAGTACTGTCTCATACACACTGGGACGAAGAAGAATAGGGCTAGGAGTAATGAAGATTACCAATAAGTAACCCCGGCATTAAACACAAGTATTGGTGCAACACCATTGAGTTTACTGGGATTCAGCACTACCCCCCCCCCCTATGAAATGTTGGGCTATGTTGACTTGACCTGGCGAAACTTCAGACCAGTTTCCAGACAGAAAATGACACAGATGTTAAACGGCACCTGGGTTTCTCTGTTAACAAGAACCTACAAATTACTAACATAAAGGAATTCACTGTTAGTACCTGCATTCAAATGCCAAATTTTGTAGGCAATTGAAATCGTGATGTGGGTTTAATACTTGCATGCTAGGGGAGTGATTGGAAGGGTATAGAGAGAACAGGAGACCACTCATTCACTCAGCAGTCCATAAGTGTGTGCTTTAAACCTTAAAGGAGAGAGTTAACTGCTTGTAACATTGAAGCTGCACTAGAATAGTCTCATAAAAATGCATAAAGAAATTAGATGACCCAAACAAATAAGTTTGCCCCTCCCCCACCACCCATGAAGTTGGGACCCCTCCCAACATTTGAAGGTTAGCCCCCGAAATGTAGATTTTCTTGCGCCCCTGAACGCAAGCACACACACCATTCACCATATACACACACGCACACCCAGCCATCCATACATTTAAGTGTGCATTCGTTCACCATAATGGCACACCCAGGCAGCCATCCATACACTTAAGTGTGCACTCTTTCACCATACAGGCACACCCAGGAGCCACCCATACATTTACGTGTGCACTCTTTCACCATACAGACACACACACCCAGGCACCCACCCATACATTTAAGTGTGCACCCTTCCACCATACACTCACATGGGCAGCCACCCGTATATTAAAGCGTGCACCCTCTCACCATACACTTGCACAGGCAGCCACCTATACATTTAAGTGTGCACCCTTTCAACATACACTCACACACACACACACACACACACACATCATGGGGTTGAGGGGAGCCCTGACACTTAAATTGGGGCTCATTACAACTATGCTGGACTGTAAACAACAGTGCTGGTAAGCTCACAGGCACCATTGCTTCCGGGCCGGCATATCACAGCTCTGCGGGCGGTTGCCGTCCTGCCCGGCAGGTCAGACCTGCTTGGCAGAACGGCACCCACCCGCATAGTTTTCACAGAAGCACCGGCACCGTTATTAACGGTGCCGGTGCTTCTGTGGTCCCCATTCCCATAGAGTCTGATAGGACTTTATGGAAATGGGGACTTACTATTTGCCGGCACCTGACTTCCCAGACCACCGGGGTTGTAATCCCCCAGTGTTACCGGGAAGTCGGACGCCGGTAAATCATTACGGGTCCGGCGGCAACCTGCTGGTAGCAATGGCACGGTTGCCCCTAAACCCGTAATGAGGCCCATCGTTTCTTTTTGAAGTCACTCTGACTTTATAAAGAAATGATTTCTGTTACAGAAATAATTTCTTTATAAATGCAGAGTGAATTCAAAAAGAAAAAAAAGTTTGGGTTTTTTTGCAAAAAGAAAAATATCATTTTATTTTTCTACAAGTGGGGGCCCCTCCCAGGACATGTGCTGGCGGGGCCCCCCGCATCGCAGGGGCTGTGGGGGCTCCTGTTACGCCAGTGCCTATGTCTCTGATCTCTGCAGAAAAGGCAACCTTAAGAGGCTTTGAATGTGGGTGCCCCAATCCTAGGCACGCCTTCACTTCTCATGTTTGATGCAGCGGACGATGCAGGAAGACTAGAATTTCCTCTCTGGCTTTGGGGGGCCCTTTCTTAACAAGAGGGTTCAGACCGTTGTCCTTACCTTCTTTAAATGTACTTTTCTCACCCCCTTTGTCATCTGGTTTGAATGCCATGGACACTGCCTTTTTCTGGACGCGAGTAGACACAAACCGGTCGGCTCCCCCTTTCCGAACTAGTCAAACATGTCCTTCCCCTCCATATACAGCTTCTCTAAGTCTTTGGGGAGGTGGCACCTAGGCTTTCCTTGGGAGCCACAGCTGGAGACGCTTTCTTCCCCACTGGAAGTTGGCCTCCTTCTGGGCTTGAGCTCCATATTTCGCAACATCACATAGTCCTGTTACTTCTGTTCCTCCACAGCCACCCTCCACTCCTCTAGGAGGTAGAGCCTATCAACTGTTGAGTGCTGCTATGGTCTCTCGTGGCCTGGCTGAAGCGTAGGATCTATCTGATGAGTGTGATTTTAGGGTGAGACTCAAATCACTGTACCTGCCCGGTGGGAGGCATGCTGAGAAGTGCTATCATATAGGTGAAACAAGGACAGTTAAGAGAAATATATCCTTCGCTTTTTCTGGTAATGTGGTCTGAGAGAAGGCTATGCTCTTAAGAGGGGTGTGAAGGTGAACCAGTAGTGACCCAAACAGCACAGTATCACAGTTCAAACTAAAGGGAATGGTCAATCAAGGATCTATAAATATATATACTTTAATCATACACACCATCTGCACGTAGAACGAATAGAGAATACTGACAAAAACCCACTCTAAAGGAAGAACACAAAAAATGCAACATACTGGAGAAAGTAGCACCCTGAGCATAGTTCCAGGGATGCTAGGTAATTCACTAGCCACAAAAAGGATATCTTGGCTGAAGCCAGAAGTGATCGTGGCCTAGCGATCGTAGCCTAACCAGTACCTAGGGTCCAAGTGAACTGAAGTGGCAGTTCAGAGTCAACAATACCTGAATTCAGTTCTTGGTAGACTCACGCAGTCAGCCCCAGTGTCAAATGATGATGCAAGTGGATCAAGCTCAGTTCGTAATTTTGGATCATTTGGGCTCTAGCATCAAGCGGCTGTCGAGTAGGGGTGAAGGCATGTGCTCCGTGTGGTAGAAGGGAAGCTCTCAGAGATTCAGGACAGGTGGTCCCAGGAACGCTTTACAGTTGGCCCGGCTGAGTCAGCTTTAGCCACTGCGAGGGGTCGATGAGTGATGCTCCAGTGGTTCGAATCGGCTGGTGATGGTCAAGTGGTGATCTCGGGTGCGCCAATGTGTGATTGATGAGGTGGCAGTTAAAGAGCTTGCTGGGTTGAGGGATGGTTGTAACCCTGGTTCGAGTTGACTTGTGACTCCCCAGTGATTGGATTTGTGTCCTGGTGTTGAGCAGTCGCTTTGGGCCTAACAGGTGAAAAGCTTTAGCTAACATATGATGCAGTGCTGAGTTGGTTCAAAGTGCAAGCAAGTTCGAAGTGGTGGAGGGGCACAGTAGCCAGCGCAGGTGACTTCCCTCTGGTCCCAGGTGTGTTGAACACAGATTGACTGGTTTGGTGCGGTGTAACAGGGAGCTGCTTTGGCTGGTCTGGATCTCTGGTTGCTGTGATGCCCACTTGGAGGGACTTAAGGATAGGCTGGGTCAGTTCAGGGTCTGCTCTCCCAGCTATGGAGATTCTGAAGAGTAGTAGGTCTGATCCACAGAAACGTTCACTCCCAATGTGCCCTGGGAGTGGGTAGAGAACATATCTTCCTTCTGTCTTGGATGATTCCTTCTTCACCTCAGGCTGAGGGATTTAGAAAGAACACATTTCCCAAAGGAAGTCAGGTGAGATCTTCAGATCGACTCTGCAGCCTTAAAGGATCTGAGCGGATCCGAGTGAATATGAGAAAATGTCTAGAAGGGGTGGGAGACCCCTTCTTTAAAACGACAAAGTCCTCAGGTGATTGGACTAAAGCTAGCATGCTTTAGTGGTCCAATCACTGCTCTTGAACAGCGTGGACTTTGTCCTTCTGATGTCATACCTGAAGTGCTTTACTCCAGCGAAAGTGGATGGAACAGTGAGAGTCTAAATAGTGGAAGTCTTCTTCTAATGACCAGAGCCTGCCTGCCTATCAAAATCGAGCCCCCTTCCCTTCTCAATGAGAACAAATGCATTTAGAAATGCAGCACCCTGGTGTGTGGCTACTCCTTTTGAATGGGTGTGCTCCTTTGATGCCCAGGCCCAGGACATCTGCCTGCTGTCTTGGGCAGAGGGTGCTACCTTTCCTCACAAAGTGATCAAATAGGAGGCCCGGCCCTCCAGGTTCCTGTTCTGCCATTTGGTGGGTTACATGGAGCTGACTAGCATGCACATCAACTTCCACATCAGAGCTGACTCACAGGAACGGACACAAGTGCAATATCAATGGAAATGTGAAGTTAATTGGGTGAGAAAATATCCTTGTACTGGGTGTGCACAAAACTAATTGCAATCGCAGATGCAGAAAATTATATTAGTTGTGAGCTTTGCAGCAGAAGTGAGAAAAAGGGGTACTTCTTACTGTCCCCTTACAAAATGTAGAATGGCTATAGAGGGTATCCTCACTATCTGCGCTAACTCCTGAATTTAGAAATATCAATAGTGGAAGTCCACTGTATGTTTAAGGTGTTTACACAAACCAGGTTTTATAACCATCATTCCTAATATTCAAAATAATATATTATAGAAAGAAAGAACACTACACAGACACCTGTTTGGTTTGTCTGCAAGAGCGTGTATTACCTCTCACCAAAAGCACATAATACTGCTAGTCCATTTCTATAAGCAAAATAACATCATGTTGTAAGGAAACACACAAAATAGCTCAGCTGAAAAACTGAAAAATGCCAACACGTGTTTCAACCCTCCTGGGTCATCTTCAGGGCGTATACATAATTGAGTCACTAAAGTCCAAATATAAATGTTGATGACAGCGGCATTTACAGAAATTGTTTTGAATAAACAAAATGAGAGTGTAAATAATGAAAAAATATAGTTCATCCAGTTACAAGGCCAGCAAGAAAGGGGAGTGGAGAAAAGGCGGGGTAAGGGACAGAGAGAAAAGAAAAGACTGGTATTAGTTATTATAGTAAGAAACTTTGTTGAAAACAATGATCTAAGAACCCAACATTAAAGTAAAAATAGACCAAAATTTTATTGGATGACTCCATGGTACGTAGTGCTGTGACAGGGAATTGCAAATCAAACATTTAGTGCAAATCATGATTGTACGCCAATTATAAGTCAGGCTGTGTGGTATTCTAAAGATGACATTTGGAAAACGTGCTTTCACCCTAAAGTGAACCCAACAGAGGGATGCCGACAGAACAGGGTGAAGCATGATGCCCCAATAAACATTGTGTTGACAAGAGTGAACCCGATAGAAGGATGTCCACAATGGATTGTTTAAAAAGGCATTAAGATTTGTGAATGCAAAAGGAGACATTTTGTGAATGAAAGCTATAGTGAACCAGACAGAGGGAGGTCGCTATTCAAGAGGTATCTGAGCCCAGAAGAGGGGGATCCAGGAGTGAAAAGCCATCACCCACCGTACATACAGAAAGGAACTTTTTGTTTTGTTATTTTGAACCCATCTGATCCTCGGAGGCAAGAGAGTTATTTGTAGAAAAAGAGACTTAACCACCGAAGATCCTGATACTTGAGAACGGAACTGTATTCTTGTGCTGGGAAAGCTCGAGAGTGTGCTATGCTCAGGAGTCCCACCTTGTCACGTTCTCAAAACGTGGGGAAGGGAGACCCCTGGCTATAACATCCTGACCTATCATGTGTGCACACTTTTTTCCTTCTTGTGAACACTATCCCACACTCTTTATGTATTTAGTTGTAAGGATTGGCAATATTTATTTTTTAGTATAGGCCCTTTTATTTGACAAGACATCACTAAGACTGCCTTATAATTATTTGATGGTCGTAGCTTGCTCCCATCTTAGATTTAGGTTTAGATTAGGAGTTTTTCCAAATTTCCTATGCAGGTTAATAAACACCCTTGAACAGTGATTACTTGTGTCTGTCTTTACTGTTGCCGCCATGAGTTCCTTATATATGGTGTCATGAGTGACATGTGACTCAATTGAAACTAATTGGGGAACCCTATAATTTCAAAAACTTAGTCAGAGAGCTTCTAACCCTTCCATTGCCACCAGGGAATCAATAGGGTTTGATATCTGTAGCATTGGGGAACCTATTATCCCCCCTGGGCAAAGAGGAATTATTCCTACAGACTTGGTTTTGATACCCCCTCTGATGTGCTACATAAGATTATAAGATTGCCCCTGAAACCTGGCATAGCATGGAAGTTCCGGATAGATGTCTTAGCAGGCCTTATTGATCCCGACTTCCGGGGAGATGTGAAGGTTCTCTTACAGAATCATAGTGAGATCCCTTTTGAGGTACGTCGTGGAGATCAAATTGCCCAGGCAATTTTGGAAAGAGCTCTATTTCCGCAGTTTAAAGAAAGTGAATCAGATAAAACAGAAAGAGGTAACTTATGCTTTGGGGAAGCTGATAAACCTCTTAACATTGAAGAAATGAAGGGAGAAGAGCCTATCATCTAGTCCAACCTAGCCTTCGCCCAGTGAAATGATCCAGCTCTCACTGAAGCTTTTCTACAAGCAATTCCAGAAGGAGAAGGCTTAGAGAAGGCAAATCCCTTTTTCATCTTTTTGTTTTGTTATTTTGAACCCATCAGATCCTCGGAGGCAAGATACTTTTTTGTAGAAAAGAGACTTAACCACAGAAGATCCTGATACTTGAGAATGCAAAAGTATTCTTGTGTTGGGAATGCTCGAGAGTGTGCTACGCTCAGGAGTCTCGCCTGCCTCGTGCTCAAAACGTGGGGAAGGGAGACCCCTGGCTATAACATCCTGATTTATCATATGTGAACACTTCTTTCTTTCTTGTGAACGCTATCCCACAATCTTTTTGTATTTAGTTGTAAAGATTCGCAATAGTTTTATTTTAGCATAGGCCCTTTTATTTGACAAGACACCACCAGGACGTCCTTATTATTATTTGATGTTCACTGCTTGCTCTCATCTTATATTTCAGTTTAGATTAGGCATTTTTACACACTACCTATGCAGTTTAATAAACACCCTTAAACTGTGATCAGTTGTGTCTGTCTTTACTGTTGCCACCATGAGTTTCTTACAGTAGGTATGTGTGCAGCTAGGCTGAAATTGATCGAGGGGTTTATCTGCATTCTATTGTTTGTTGGTGTAGAGGAGAGGGTGAGCATATCGGTATGTCATAGTGTCTGTGCGGATTAGTGGTAGGAACCCTATTTCAGATTACCTTCCAGTGCCCACTGAACTGACCGTATCTATTCTAGAGGATCAGAGAATTGGTTCGCTGAGAGAGATTCTCAGTCTAGCGCAGAGTTTTTTCTGGGTAGCAGGCTTGAGTTTGTCTTCCCCTGTTTGGCAGTGTCATCGGTGTTGAGTTGCCCCATTCCTAATCTTTATTGGGTTAAGTGAATTGAATTCTATGGTGATACCTGTGTCTTGTTGAGTCTGCTATTGTTTCTTGTAAAATACCTTCTCATTGTACAGTTACATCCAATTTTGGTCTAACAGACTTACGAGTCCTAGCTATATTCCATGACTGGTGTTCAGTCAGCATTGGGGAACATGGTCATCCCTGTGTCTTTTTGGGTCTGTAGATTGCTTATACGATGACACCTTCTCAGTGTTCATTTACTTCAGTTCTGTTCTATCTGGCATACGAGTACATCCTAGGTAGGAAGACGGGTACTCAGTGAGCCCAAAGGCCAAGCAACAGATCAGGCCATGATGTAAGTGGTGTGTCTGAACTGGCAGTGTTATATGCATTGGGGGTTAGAGTGATCCTGGAGGTGGACTGCCCATTAGGGCACTTTCCCGGTAGGCCTCTGCACCTTGGGCCTCCTTTGTGTGGTATTTTCACATTTTCTCATAGGAAAAGGGCTGGGCTTGGTAAAAATGTGCAATATGGGGCAACTTTGAAAATTATTTCCAGGACCTCTTTTGGTTCCCAGTCCACCCTTGAGTGTTCCTGATCTGGTGTGCATTGAGAGTATTGATGACAGGCAGCATAACCTCGATGTCACCTGCAGGAGTTTGCCTTGCCAGATTCCTCACCTGAGTCAGGGCATATTCCCTTGAGGTGAAATAGAGGAGTCCATTGCTGAAGCTCGGTTATAATCCCCAGGGGGCCCATTTTCCGGGACCCAGGGAAATGATTATAGCAGATGGATGGTTATTCCTATTGTAGTTATTGTTTGAATTCATGAATTATATTGTATCATTGTCCCTTGCGAGAGCTAACATTGCTAGGTAGCTCATCTGATTGGAGAGCGTAGTGCATATCTTCAAGAGAAAAAAGAGTAAATCCAACCCAAGTACACTTGATACTGCACCCCGGGTGAAGGAGTGCATTTTCATCAATTCCCAGGCAGATCAGGGTAGCATACCTTGATCAGAGACCACCTTGACTAATCTTCACAATTCTATCCAGATGTACCGCATGGCTAATCTTCACAATTTTATCTAGATGTGACACATGGATAAACTTCACAATTCTAAGTAAATGTGAAGCATGGCTAATCTTCATAATTCTACCTAAATGTGAAGCATGGCTAATCTTCACAATTCTACCTAAATGTGGAGAAAGGCTAATCTTCACAATTCTATCTAGATATACTGCATGGCTCTTCTTCGCAAATCTATCTAAATGTGATGCATGGCTCTTCTTCGCAAATCTATTCAAATGTGACGCATGGCTAATCTTCACAATTCTTCCTAAATGTGATGTATGGCTAATCTTCACAATTCTATCTAGATATGACACATGGCTAATCTTCCCAATTCTTCCTAAATGTAACGCATGGCTATTCTTCACAGATCTATCCAAAATTAAACGCATTGCTAATCTTCCTAATTTGTATGTTGTAACACATTTCCTGCCCTTAAATACGCTTGGGAGCAACATATTTAATTTCCCGCAAAATACATCTAAATCCTGCATGATGTCTGCCTCTCAGTATACATGTAGGTGCAACACTATTCCTTCCACAATTCAGTACAGTGGCCAACTATGAGGTGTATCACAATGGCTGATTATGGAGTATGGCACCATTCAACTCAACAGCCAACTATGTCTGAACTGTTTACAGAGTTGTAATAGAGCGGCTGGGTTTCTGGAGCAAAGTAATGGTTGTGCATCGCGGGCGTATCACCTTTACGATGGCTAGTTACAGGACATGGCAATGTTCAACACAATTTATCTATGGTGCGGAACATAATGACTAACTATGGGGCGGAGCGCACTCATATCTGATAGTGCCGCAGGGCAATATAACAAAACTATACCAACAGTTTGGGCATGAAGTATGGCTACCGTACGTAATTTAGGCTCCATCTAGAGTAAAGCTATTTTACACACTTACACAGAGGGCCAAAATGGATTCCTTACACAATTAGGCTTGATAACAGGTAATAAGATGAGTGGGTGTTTTCTGGAGTAGAGTAATGGCTGTACTCCTCACCCACACCACACTTATGTTACCCACTGCTTGTTGCCCAATGCTGTAGGTTGTCTGTGTCAGTGGTCCCAGGCAAACACAGGCACACATGGAGTGGAGCTGCTTCTTCGGGAGCTGTCCTTTGCCTCTGGCCTTAGCCGAGGGCTGCCTGGGCAGGGCTGCCCGGGCAAGGCTGCCCAGGCAAGGCTTCCCTTGGAGGGCTGGCGAAGAGTGGTGTTTCCTGGTAATGTGACACAGGCCAAGTGGAGGGAGTGAAAGCAGGCTGCGGCCTATGGATTACTACTAAAAGCCAGGGAAACTACTGACAATAGAAAGGGACACCAGCAGAAAAAACGATTTGTAACATCCACTTAAAATACAGATAAAACCTTCCCAAAAGACCCCAAACGTGCTGGAAACATCTTACCAGGTGCTTGCTGTATGGGATTCCTATGGATTACTAACTGCAAGCCAGGGAGTTCACAAGGTGTGCGTGTGACCTTTCCCGATGTGAAGTTGAACATAGGACTCCATGAATACGGTTATGTTCCACCCACTATGTATTTATTTCCATAGGCTCGTCCCACACTTTGCGTGGAGTGTCGCGCAAAGTGCTAGACTGAACGCAAAGTGGTGACGGACCCACGCAAAGTCTGATCCATGAATCAGAAAAGGGAGTTTTTTGTGCTGAAAAGTGCACAAAGTCACTTTTCAGCACACAAAAAATTCTCTCAATCAGGCCCTGAGTATCATTGATAAAACAAGCATGATAAGTGTTCTTATGCCTCTAGACTGGACTGCATTGTAGCCAGTTTGGACATGTTTTCTTATTGTGGCATGTAATTTTTATGGCAAAGTCAACACGAGTATTTTCTTACTTGGGGGGAACTGGCATATACTGGCAGAGCCAGCTTGGACATTTTTTCTAATGGTATCATTACTAATATTATGTGCAAAGCAAACATGAGTATGCCCTGCAAATGACCTCTGCCTCAGCGCAAGTAAGATCGAGATTGTTCGGATTGGGACTCCTGCTCCTGCTTTCCCACTCTCACTCTGGTCGACTTCCCTTGGCCCTGTGCCCGCACCCACATGCGAGGCAAAAAACCTTGGGATCATCTTCGACTCTACTCTCTCCTTCTCCACTCACTTTTCGGACATCTCCAGCTGCACCTCCTCAGAGGTACTCTTCCTTTTCTCACCTTGCCCCAGAGGCTCACTGTCTCCAGGGCCCTTTGTTCTCTGAAGGCTTGACTACTGCAACAGCCTCTTTCTCAACCTCCCTGCCTCTGCTCTGCACCCTCTGCAACTCATCCAGAACAGAACTGTGAGATGTATCCTTGGCCTCAGGCCCAGGGACTGCATCTCTCTGGCATTGAAATC
Organism: Ambystoma mexicanum; assembly: GCF_040938575.1. Taxonomy (NCBI): domain Eukaryota; kingdom Metazoa; phylum Chordata; class Amphibia; order Caudata; family Ambystomatidae; genus Ambystoma; species Ambystoma mexicanum. Next base: position 136,891,936 of record NC_090922.1, read on the forward strand.
CCTCCACTGGCTCCCCGTGGCTGCAAGGATGAAGTTCAAGACCCTCTGCATTTTTCGCAATGCTTTCTGGGGCCTGAGACCCACCTATCTCCTCTGTTGCCCTCCTAAATTCTGTCCCTCCGGAGCCATCCGCTCATCTACCGCCAACCTTATGCAAGTGAACCGTTCTCTAAGCAGAGATTTGGAGGGTGATCTCTATCCCCATCACGGGACTCCCTATGGAGTATCCTCCCAGCCACCCTCCGCCTTGAGCCTGATCTCCTTAAGTTCTGGAAACTCCTTAAGACATTCCTCTTCTCCTCTTCCTTCTCTCTCCCTCTACCCTGCAAACCTCTCACTCTCTGCTCTATCCCTCTCTCTCTCCTTTTCCACTCAGCATACCGACTGGCCGCCAGGGGAAGCTCAGAGTCTCACAGGTCCCCAGCACCTTCGCCAGCCCCCTAGCACTTGCCTCAGGGCCTGTACTTGCCTCATTGCTACTGCACTCGGTCAATTCCCATTGAGTATGGCATCTCTCAGCACTTACCCAGTTCCTGACAAACTGGGCCCATTGGGATTCCACCCCGCGCACTTGTCCTCCTCCCTCTCCCCTCTCATTTACCGTCTATACACTTGCATGATCTGAACGTACCTTGCCCTGAAGATCGTCTAACTTTTCCTCTCTGTCTTCCATCCTACATGGTGGTGCCTAAATGCTCTTGGAAAATCTACAGAATTGTCCTCAGAACTATTTTTTGTTATCTACACTGTTAACTGTTTTGTATATGCACTTACTCTACCTTGACAGCCTGGTTATCGTTCAGAAACTCAAGGGCTCTGAATGCCTGTTGTTTCTCTCCCCTGTTCCCTCCCTCCTTGAGCGCCTTGAAACACTTGCCTTGTGTATAGGCGCTATACAAATAAACATTATCATACCATACCATACACTTATATGGGAATACTGGGATTTATAGGTGCAGCCAGCAGCAAAATGTATGGGCACAACCAGCATGAAGAGGCTTTTATACCGTTATAAATTGCGAGGAAAGTCATGAAAAGGCATTGGGAAATGCTCCCATGCATTGTTGGTGACTTGCATCTCTTGGATTTTTTCATGAGTTGCCCCATAAAACGGATTTCAAACCATCTGTCTTTTTTCTCAATTTTTCACAGGAAGTGTGGTATATACTTGTGGCAAACATTTACACCCGTCAAATTCAAAAATCGACCAGTCACCAATTCTGCATGGTACATTGCCAGGCACTTCGCCTTGTTTCTATGCAAAATGAAAGATTTAAGTTTCGATTGGAAAAAACATACTTACTTCTTTCACCTAGCCCAGTGTGCGCATGCCCATGCATGCCCCATCATGGGCATTGCACAAGCGTGGTGGTCCAGGCTGGTCCGCAGTGTGGCACGTCTCATGCTTTGTTGAGGAGATTGGTAGGGAGAGGGCTCAGTGTGGCTCCAAATTTTGAGTTATACCACTAAGGAGGGCCTTTTCTTGAATTTTCCCGAGTTCAGAGCAATTTAAGAAAAACCTGCCACACCAAGGTTTAACACATATCACTACAGCACACAAATTGACCCTGTGTGGCATCTGACAAGCCCAAAGTGGGGATGATCCTGTCTTTTTCGTTGTGTCATTGGACCTTGAAATTGAATGTTTGCATTTTACATCTGTGGCAATTGGTCTCAAAAACACTGTTTCATTTCATATAGTTTCATTTCGTCCTTTGTGTAGCACCTTTCACCATGGGTATGGTCCCAACGCGGTGTAGCTTGAAAGAACTCGGAGGTACCGAAGTATGGGAAAGTTAGGAGGTGCTAGTGTGCCTGAGTACATAATGGCCATTAAAGGTTATGAGGGCTTGGCTGAGTCCCTGCTAGCCACCCATGTGTAACTAGCATCTGAACGGGTGGAGAGGTATACTAGGGAAATAAGATGGAGGGTGAGTGCATGATTGTCAATTATGTGTGTAGCTACAGTTAGAATTTTGGTTGTAAAACGTAGCTACATTCTTATGACAGAAGTGTTATGCAAAGTGTCCTACAAGTTCTACATGAAGGCGGACGCATACGGGAGTGTGGTTGCACTTTTGGCTAATGTGAGAGGGAAAACATGCATTGGTTATAATCAAGTGATAGCCTAGAATCGGTACATTCGGCAAATTCTAAAACATCTGGGTGGATGAATTATGGTGGGTGCATGCATCCAGCATCAAGACGAGATGTGGTCTAAGTGGAGGAGATATGGACTGGTTGATAAGTTACTGACTTTGGAACTTAGAGATGAGGGTTCAAATCCCTGCTTCAGTACCTCCACATAATATCATATGATTCTGGGCCCATTTTCTTTTGATTCATAAAAAGATGTGAATTATAGGTATGCAAGAGACGAATGTACAGTTGTCATGTATCATTGTCCATATTACTGGTTGTCATCTCCCTTCTTATCTCTGTAATCTTTTCGCAGTTGGGCCACACAACTGGCCTATGCATAGTGTGTCAAGCATGAGATCATTCAGCTATAATCGAACGTCACTGGGAAAGGTTATCTCAGATTCTTGGTGTGAGGCTTGAACTATGTCAGAAAATAAAAAAGAGTATTTCTCTTCGTTTCTTTGGTTCAAGAAGGTAGCCTTCTGACCCGCAAAGGCACTTTGGGCCTCATTACGATTGGTGGTATCCCGGAGATAAATCTGCCGGAATACCGTCCCAATTAATTACCGTTACTGCCACTTGGTCCGGCGTAATTTCCGCCAGATTAAAAGTGGTGGTGGCAGTGTAATTCCCCATTTAATTTGAATCCATTTGACTCAATGGGGCTTTTTGGCAGAATTACTGCGGCAGAATTCCGCCGATTCTGCCGATTTTTTGGCAGTGAGTTGCAGGATTTACCTTCAGGATTTTCCTGGAGGCAAATCCTCCACTCCCTGCCAAACCCTTAATTTGGCTTAGTGGTAAAGTTGGGGGTAACAGAGTTACTGCCAACTTTACCACTTACCGCCACACTCGTATTGAGGCAAGCCGCTCCTCCAAGCGGCAGCTGCCCCCCTGTCAGCCCGGGCCCCAGTCCTCTCTCTGGCTCTGATTGCCGTTCAGCTGCAGCTGCTTGGCAGCGTCTGCAGTTCTCTCACTTCCGCAGCCTGTAACATGATTAGCCCAGCACAAGGTTTCAGGACAAAATGTATTACACCACGTGGGCGGTGGTAGGTTCTTATATTCCCTTTCCCAGTGTTCCTAAAATTCCTATTCCGGTTAGGTCAGTGACAGAAAATGTAGAAATGCAATTATGCACAAAGCTTACACTTTGCATGGAATGCATGCATGTCTGGGGTTTATAAAGCGCAGCCCTAGCTGTGCAGAAGGCCGGTTGATTATAGGCACGGTGGGGGGGGGGCTACTAGCAGAGGTAGATGAAATGTGTCGGGGAGGAGGGTAATGGCGGGAGCTCCAGAGGGATAGAAGTAGGGTTGACTGAAGTGATCGGCAAAATGTTCTGTGAAATGTAGGGTCTTCCGGTTTTTCCTGAAGTGTATGTAGGATGCAAGTGGACAGTTTTATATGATAACTTGTCTAGAGACAGCGTGTGGAGCAGGAACAAGGCTCGCTTCCTAGTTGTTTGTCCAGCTTGATGTCACACTTTATATTAATTTTACTTATCTGAAAATATGGACCTAAATTGAGAAATTACTGGCTGTCTGAACCTATGAAAACTCCTCACAGGATTTTCATTATGATAGGGTTTCATTTAAGTAGTTTAAATGTAATACGTTTCACCTAAAATGTAACTTTTTTTTCTTTAAAATGATTTTTGGTCGATTGTAAACAAATATGCTTACATCAATTCATTTCAGTTAAAATAAGTTAAATTACAGTAACATTGCATTACAACCGGAAAGGAGACAAGATAGGCACAATTCTTAAAACAATCTCAGGCCTCGAATCATATGTGTAGTACATTCCTTTGGAGGCGTATGCCAACCCTTGTAATCCCACTTTAGAATAATCCATGCTCAGCATCAGCGTCTTCGCCATAAGCCTACACGCATCACCACCAGCATCTAGTAACCTCTCTTTGGTGGGCTGCCAAATGTACTGTGTTTAGCCCCCCAAAAACCCCCTGGTCTGCATGCAACTGGAGTTGATAAAATATACATGTTCTCCATTTCGTTACACTGTGCTAGATCTGGTAACCATTTTGAAGTGGTAGTGATTGGACCTTTTGCCCAGCAACAAGTAGAGCCAAGCTAGCAAATCCCCTAGTCCCCTTTGCCGCCTTCTCCGCGAGGCATTACAGGCACATCGAAGGGATTAGCAGCAGCGGAACATTTACAGCATTGCCAATAATGGACAATGCTGCTTGCCAGAAGTCATTGAGCTGTAGCTACATGACCAGGCCAGGTGATAATTGAGACACTGATCAGATCTAGACACTGGTTTAGAAACATCTCATAATACAGTGCTTCAGGGGTCAAGTCTAAAAGATTCAAGTGGGGGGACTCATCAACAAACGCAGTGGGATGTGACGTCACAAGAAATTATTATATCAGGGTGAAATAGGCCCATTTCATTAAATTGGCTTTGGATAACCACCCAAATTGCACAGGACGAATGGCATTTCCCTTTCATAAAATCAACACACACACACAACCCTAAGAGGATATATTCTTCTAATAGTGTTTTTGAAAACATGAAAAGGTGTGCATGTTTTAAACTCCAAGAACTGAAGATCATCATTCCCCAACATACAAACCAAAACTCAGAATAAAAGGACACATCCCAGTAGGGAATGAGACCAAGAGAAAGATAGCAAGTTAAGTAAAGGTTTATAAGCAAAATGATGCACGCAGAGGACTCTGCTGCTCTGAGAGCGCTCTGCCAACAATATCAAAACTACATATCTTTATACACACAAATTGTCATCAGTGACGAATAATATAAGGGATGAATAGTACGAGCCCATTGGTACATTGTGACAATTCTATATAGTACATTGGGGGTTGGTGCAACTTGATTTGTTGGTGCAGAGTTGTTGCTCTTCGCAGCACGTGGGTCAGCTCGGCTCCTCTCGGTGTGGTGGAGGTTAGGCTGTATCCGCAATGGACTATTGTTCTAACTAATCTAAACTACACAGTACCTTTGACATGCCATTACTGATGTAAGACATAAAATGTATAGCAGAATGCAGCCTCGTCTATAAATTGGAGGCAAACACAAACACATTCTTGGCCTAGGCCTTCGTGGGGCAGGGGGCGGTGGCCCTTTTTACCAGGTGGTTTATCTGAGGGTTTCGATCAGAGATTTATTCACCCTGGTGCCTCATGGTTCAAACGAATGAATTGATAGGTGTTAACCCATGGGGAATATATGATCACACAAGATTAGTTATGTTGGGGCAATCTAGGGTGGTCAGTGTGGAATGGTCTTTAACAGCTGCTATGTAAAAGAAGAGTAGAGGGGCAAAAGGATGCACAGGCAATAATTCCTAAAGGTGGGACCAATGAGCAGGAGCAGGTTTGTGGATACGGATGAATACACATGTCAAGATCTGCCCTGGTCACGCACAGGGCAGTGAGCTCAGAGGAAGAGAAAGAATACATTCTCTAATTCGCAACAATTTGCGCCTGGGCTTCCGTGAGAACTGGACTGGTGCGGCGCAGACCGGGGAGGAGGTGGTGGGGGCTGCTGGACTGGCTGTGCGCGGCACTGGGTGTGGGGAGAGGAGGCCTTTTAGAGATCATTGTGCCGCCTAATACAAATATGGAGTCTGATGTGGCACAAAATGGAGTCTTAGTGTATCGTCCCATGGTTTTCCAATGGGGACATCTCCCCACGATGGGATGAGCAAATAGACTTATTTCATGCGGAATGTATAGGGGGGCATACGGACCCTTTCTCCCTTACAGAACCAATACACATGTTTTCCCTGGAACTTGCAGTACCAAAATGGGACATTTCACCTTTAGTTGTTTGTAGTTTTTCATCAGGTTATATAATGCATTGGTGAAGTGTCCTGCCTGCAAACCTGACAACTGTGGTTTGATCCACGAGACAGGCTTTAATTCAAAGAGGGCATTCAATGTTTCTTGTTTTAGGGGAGGGGGACTGAGTCCACCCTCTGAAAAATATGTGTGGACTCCGTCCACCCACTTGTACCCTCGACTTGAGCCCTGCAGTGCTTCAAGTGGGTGCACTACTAAGTGCTGTACTCTGTGTCACTCTAATTACTTAAAAATGTCCAATGTTGGTTGTCCTTAATCTATGTAGGTCCACTTATGTATTGTCCCCGGTTACTGTTGCATTTAGTCCCCTCCACAACCTGGTCAGAATGTCCCTCAAACCCACCCCATTGTCAGAAGCTCACTGCTCCCCGTCAAATCTTATTTCTTATCTATTGTATGTTCTTTTGTGATCTAAAGAGCATTGTTCCTCTGTATATAAATAAATAAGTAAAATAAAGAAAATAAATATGTTACCCTCTTGGGGAATTTGGCAGGCTGAAGGGCTGAGTCGGCCTGACCAGGGTATCAAACCCATGTAATCTCCCTGTTCCCACAGCAAGTTGGCTGCACTTTAGCTACCCACCCAGCAGCTCTTTGTAACGTTATCAACCATCTATGTTGTTCACACCACAAAATGAATTGTCTTTAACATTTCTTTATACAATAGGAGTAGTACGGTTTTGCTTGATACAAAGTGTATTTTTTTTTAAAGGTTCATGCAATCTTGATAAAATGATATCTTGATTGTGGGGTAAAAGGCCAAAAAGCCCGTAAATAAAAGTCTGAATGGGAGATTTGGCTGAATTTCGAACGTTCAAACATTCCAAACGGCCGGAAAGTTTTACCAAATCCCCCATCCAGTGCTAAGGGCTGTGCGGGTGCCCCCCACCCCCCTGTTCACTATATTTTGAGCAGTGGTTGTTTATTTTCAGAAAAAGAATCTTCAGTATTTTCTCCCTCAAACATTTCTGTCACGGGATTCCAACCCCAATCCATTGGGGGAAAATATACAGTATTTTGTTTCGCAGTTTTTCAGTAATACACAAGTTGGGATATGCACAAGCACTTCAAAAAAGAAGAGACCTCTGACATGTCCAAAGGGCACAAACAATACATTTTACCATTTAAAAAAGGGAAGCATTTCAATAAAAAATAGATACAGGAATTATGGAGACTGACCAATTTCCAAAGTTTTTTTTTTAAACTATCATTCGGGTTATTTGCTTATGTGGCAATTGCCTTGCTGTGCTCATACCTACATATCAAATGGCATGCAGCTCCTTTCTGACTTTGGCTGGGAATTAGAAAGCAGCATTAGTCTGTGTGATCAGAGAGGTTTTAACACGCCATGTGAAAAAGTTGGGGGCACTGATGAGTTGTATATGTGTGTATCCACATGTGTCTGATTGTCCAGCACCTGGGGGAGGATGGGGGCGAAGTAGGTCATATTCGGCAGTGAATGGTAAGCTCCTGGTCCCCATTAAAACCTATCTTCAGTGCAAAACATCTGCACATTTTGAATTTACAGATATCTTTCCTGTTTCTTGTCGCAAAACCTCCTCTTATGTTTGTTATCCTTTTTTCAAGGTCTCTCTCTCTCTCTCTCTCTCTGTTACTCTCTTGCGCTCCTTTGTAGTTACTGATCTCCTTACGTGCACTCGTCTATGGCTTTGAAAATAACGCACATCTGCATTTTCCTTTCCTTAGTGCTTATTGTGGTGTCCAAAAAGTCATCTTCTTTCAGACTCAGGGCTAGTGTAAGCTTGGCGGTTGGATGGAATTTGTTGACCTTATTATGAAACTCTGGAAGTCCTTTTCACTCTCAGTTCCAAGCAACCATCACTCAGGTGCCCGAAGTATATGCCTGTATGTGAAGTGGCTGGTGTCTGGGTACTTGTTTTTCAGTTCTCGCGTTGCCATACTGTGCTCCCATTCCTGTTCACATTGTGGCCTTGCCCAGAGGCAGAAGTAATTTCCAAATGAAACATGGTCGTGACCTCATGTGAACTATAGCCTTTTGATCACTGCCTCAGGGAGCATACACTGACATTGCAGGAATTCCCTACAGGTTGCCACCTCTTGAGGCGTCTCATCGATGCATATGGATTACTCATTCATGGTACCGGGGACTGTTTAATCTGGAAGGGGGTCCAAGAGTGTGTTTGTTTAGGAATTTGTTGGGATTCCCATAAGGGTGTAGTTTTTTATATTTTTTTATAACAAGTCGTTACAATATGGTTCAAACCAGAGATGTTTCAGATAAATTTGGTCTTCAACACAAGTTTGGCGGTAAAAAGAAACTAGTGGTAATTCCCTTAATGGCACTTCTTTCAGCACTAATAGAATTACTGTCTTTTTACTGCGCTACCCGTTTGACCTTGAAGTGGAGTATTATGCTGGAGGTAAATACGCCACTTTAAGCCCAAATAGTGGTGAAATTGCCATGACGAAATTACTGGTCACGGTAATTACCTCGAAATCCCCATGCAGTCCTGTGTACTCCAAAAACGGGGGTCAATAGCACCCTACCATCACTTGTAATCCCATGTTAAAACCACGGGACCAAGTGGCAGTAACATTAATCGAGTTTGGCAGTATTTCAGTGGATGTACTGCCGAATTGCCGCCAAAACTCGTAATGAGGCCCTAGTGTTCTTTATGTGTTTTGGTGAGCATGAAGCAGGTGTCAGTTTATGGGCCCCTCAGAATCACATGATCACTGAGAAGGACACACAGAGGGACATGCGCATGGCTAATGGTGCGCGCGGCTGGCTGAAGCACACACAGTTGGTCGGTGCACCACAGTTTTGGATCAGGGGAACATGTGTGCCGCCTCTGGTGTATGAAAGTGGTGCCTCCTGGTGTGTGGCGCAAGTTCCGGATCCCACCTGCCGCTTTTCCATTGTGGAGTCCATGCTGCCTTGGTGGCCATGGTGTTGCATCTTCTTTCTTTCTCCATTGCCAGTTTGGGCTGTTGGGTGCTGGATGTGGCGGCTGGCCAAGTGTTGCCTTGTGTTGCCACAGCCCCCTGCTCTTGGTCCTGGTGTTGGTGTGGAACTTTGGCGTCCGTGTGGGGAGGGGAACATGAGGCCCGCCCACATGGCGTCCTCCATGTTAGAGCTCGGAGAAGCCGCCATGTGTCCAGAAGCGTCTGCCATGGAGACTGGATGTTTACTCCTCCCTTCGTTTTTTAGGATCTGAGTTGTAAGTGGCTGACGCTGAGCTGTTGCGCGGTTTTTGCCTTGTGTTTTATATCATTGCCAGTAGAATGACTATTGTGTTCGTGGAATCCTCAGTGCTCTAAACTGTACACTTTCGACCTTGTAGTCCAGGATTTAGCTCTTATTTTAAATCTGGAGCCGTCACATGGATCTGTGCCTGCTGTTCTTTCGGCGTGCTGGATTTTAATTTCTAAAAACTGGCACCTTCTAATCTTGTAAATTCTTTTAGGTTTAGGGGGTGACTTACTTTTGTCTTGTGATTTTCATTGTTTCTAGATCTTCAATTTGACTTTTTTCATGCACCATCATTTGTTTTTTTTGCTCTATTTGGTATTCTTTCGTATTTTCCTTCTGTTGCATTCTGATTTAGATTCGTTAGCCAATCAAGTTATTGCACTAATTCATTACATTTTGTAAAGCGTCTTAATGTAAGGTGCTGCAGAGGTTAATAAAAACAAAACTAACAGCCACACATCCATAGGTGATACGTTTGGATGAGAAAGGAGACTTTCGATTAGCGTCATAAGCCCGGAACACTCTGGAAGGTTACTCTTGGTGGCTGCCGATCATAGCCTGTCCTTGAAGCTGCAAGGGGTTGAGGATGGATACAGGGTGTGACATGTGGATGGGGAAAGAGATTAAGGCTTACTTCCTGAGAGAGGAAACTCTCTTTGCATTTTGTAGAACAGAAGACTGTATATGTCTGGGGTACAGGTGAGGGGCACTCAACTGAAACCCTATCTGAGGGATTTCCACCTTAATGGAAAGAGCAGGCCCCCTCTCTGCTAGTGCTGGGAGGCCCTCTTTGCAGGATCACGTCTACCTGCATGCCCTGAAGGTAGGGTGACCAGATTTAAAAAGTTTAAAAACCAGGACAGGGCAACTAACATAAAAGTAGGACTTACTCTTGAACGTGGCTGTCAAAGCACTACACTTCAGTAGTGTTTGGAGGAGAAGGGGGTTTAAGTGTTGCTGTTTTAAAGAAACACATATTTTAATTAATTTATCACAAACGAACACTATTTTGAGTTGTCAAAATGCAGCATTTCTTCTGTGCGAGATTGTGCATTTCTGCCTGTCAGCTATGAAGACCAACTACCAAAAACCGGGCCCACTGCAGTTTACAATGGGAACATAATCTTGAGAAAGGGGGACAGAGCACTAAATACCAGTACAGTTCTGGCAAAACCGGGACGTCGTGTCACCCTACTTGAAGGGAATCTCTAAAGAGAGACAGGGAGAGAGGACGAGAGTGAGAGAGAGAGAGAGAGACTTACTAATTATGACCAAACTTAGTTAACAGCCCTAAAAATAAAGCCCTCAGAGAGGGACGGGGATGCAGCTCCACAGCCCCATAAAAGGAACCCCATGAGCTCTCATAAATAATTTTGCTTCATCAAAAGAGCTGAAAGAAAAGAAGGACGCGAGCCAGCCGTTGCTCCTAACAACCATTCTGAAACATTTCCTACAGCTATGCCTTGACAGAATTAGCTCTCAAGGAGGATGCGATCGATCATTAGTCCGGCATCATTTCATGTTGGACAGCAACGGGCCCATATCTCATAATAAATAAGCATCAGTCCACTTGAAAAACCAAATCCATCACTTATATAAAAATACAAAAAAAACTGATCGTTTCAAATAACGTTCCTTCATGATTTAACCATATAAAGTCATGTCTATATATAAAGAAAAGGATACTGAAAGAAACGGAGAGGGGAGGGACTAAATAGGTCATCGGCCCACAAGCGCACAATGCAGCAAGACACTGTGTCTACCATCAGGCATAAGGAATTGCTCATCAGTCAAGTGAACAACTTTAAAAACATCCCACATTTCTGCATATCCATATGGCATTCGTCTCCTAGAATAAGACACTTCTCTGCTGCGAATTTAAAACGATGTCGTGGATCCAGTCATCACTAGTTGGGCTTAGCCCGTCCTTCCACCACTGGAGTATTTGTTTTTGACAGAATCAGGACACCATAGCACCACATTGGGCCTCATGACGACCCTTGCGGTCCGGAAATAACGGTGGCGGTAAACCCGCCGCCACCGTTGTTTCCGGACCGCCTGATCCCGACCCCTGCAGGCGGGAGGTGATGTTCCCGCCAGGTCTGACCTGGCGGGTTTAACACCGCCCGCCTGCAGGCGGACGAGGAAACACCGGCAGCATTACAAGATGCTGCCGGTGTTTCCATGATCCCGATTCCCATTGAGTCCTATAGGACTCAATGGGAATGGGGATTTACACCATTCCGCCTCCGTGATTCCCGGAAAGCCGGGGTTGTGATGCCCCGGTAATTCCGGGAATCACGGAGGCGGAATGGTAATACGAGTCCGGCGTTAACCAGGCGGTTTTACCGCCTCGGTTAACGCCGGACTCGTAATGAGGCCCATTGTCTTATGATTAGAAAGGCGAACATCCGGCGGCAGGCGCCTGAGCAGTATCGCAAGTTTAATTCTGGGCAGTCAAGATTCATGACCATGCCCACACATTGCAGTAAGTATTTCAGACCGGAAACGGATCACAGTCTGACATTTCCGGTTCCGGTAAGAACCCAGATCAGCATTGCCTTTCCGATGTGTGTCCGTTTTGCGATTAGGGGATGTTCAGTGCAAGTGGTAGGCGACCTTATGCTGGGTATACCTCATGTTCTTCCAATAAACAGGCTGATTTGGGTGACCCAGTTCAAGTATCCAGTCTTGTAATGCCCCACACATATAGTATAATGTTTATACTGTTTATAAAGCGCTTACTAAGGCCGGAAGGTCAGAAGGCCCGAAGTCTCAGTTTCACAACGAAGGCCAAGCTTTGTATATGACAGAGCCTGAAAGACGGACCATCTGTGGCAATTCCAGCCGTGCTGATGTGGGGAGGTGTATTTAAAACGGATGTATCAGGGGCTGGGTGTCAAAGACGCGAGCAGGATGGAAATATGTCCTATTTTCAGTGCCTCACAGCTTCTGCTTGACTTCAGGTATTTAAAGCCTACTAGTAGCCTGGCAGAGCGAACTTCACCGTTTTTTTTTTTTACAATGTCTGTGTCTTTCCAGGATTTCCAATGCCACGTATTATAGTTCGTCATTGACGCAGGATTCTTCCAGAGAGATACATTCTCACCCAGCTACACCCACTTGCTTCCATTTCCTGCTTGAGTGCATGACAGATGGTGGCGTGAGGCATGGAGGCAGTGATTTGGTCATGGACATCAAGGTTGTGAGTAGATCCCTGTGTAACCATGTTGCGCTCAATGGATACCCAGTTTCGCCTCTGACTGATTATTAGGTCACAGTGTAATAAGCATTGCATGCTGAAGATCCGTTGTATTGGCCAGGTCCAGACAGGGGGAATTCCCCTTCCAGTATGTTCAATTTCATAAACAGACATATTAAATAATATATATTTATTATGTTTATAGCTCAAAATGAGCTTTATCATAATATACCAAAGAATTTAATACATTTAAAATGCAATGATTCAATTGATTACAGATACATACATACAATATGCACATTACAATTCATTACATCCTGGTTTCTGGCTTATTAAAACAATACCGAACCTACTATACTGTCAGAACATCAGGGCCAATCTTAGACCAGATTGCACCCCAGGCAGGAAAGCATGGTTGGCACCTCCCCCCCACAAAATGTTGGGAGAGGTGCTTACTTCAGAGACGATGGGGAGGGGCAAACTTACTTGTGTGGGGGCATCTAACTTCTTTACACATTCTAATGAGACTTTTCTAGTGCAGCTTCAATGTTACAATCAGTTAACTCTCTCCTTCACATCTGAAACCAGAGAAATAACACAATTAAGCACTGCTGTGAGAATGAACACCCCTCCTTTTTCATTTGCCGAAAAATGTATGCTTACGAATGCATGTGCTAACAATGAAACGTTTTACATTAGTTATCCCTGGGCATTTGTTCACTGTGCAGCCGCCAGCACCATTTATTGTCTGTGTCCTGCTCTGTCCGTCTACGGCTCTGTTCGCCTTACCATAAATGATGAACGCAAGAGGGGGGAAAATCGCTGAAGTCTGAAATGTCTTACTAAGATAAGGGGAAGGGTCATGGGGTTCGATGTGTTTTGCTTTAGATTCCAGGTGTCAGATCTGTACCACTGAAGCTGATCATGGGTTTTTGCCTGGGCTATGCTTGATTCACTCGAGGGGTTTGGATGGGGAGGGGGACATGGGTGGGCAGTCTAACCAGTGCCTGTTGACCCCCCCACCCTCCCATTATCCCCTCCCTCTCATTTGTGTCTGATCTGGTGCTCCGGTGCCTCTCTGCGCCTCGGTCTGTGACGGGGTGCAACACAATGGTGGGTGCAGCTTTCAGTCTGTGTGTGCCCTGTGCACTCTTAGCAAACACCAGCATTACTGTGAAACATGGCCGGGCGGCACCTTTGAGACAAATTGCAGAGTGCTTGGGAAGCGAGGACGACCCGCAAAATATATAAGCATTCTGTTTTACTTCTCCGCATGGCCCATTTAGCTTGCAGACAGTCACTAATTTTCAAGTTGATTGCATTGTCTCAGTGACACCATGGATGGCGAGGTGGAAATTTAAATGGTGGACTTCTAATATACATATATATAGATTGATGCTTCTGTAGTCCACAACCCCAACCTTAATTTGTGGTATTACAGTGTAATACTACATTTCCGAATGCTCATTCCTCTATAGTGTTTATATTGGTTGAACAATATTAATACTAAAAAGAAGCTATTTTAGGCTATTTTACACTCGTAATTTAGCAAATGAAATACTTGATGTATATAAATTGCTGTGCTTGTGCTACACCCAGAACACAGCAAAGAAAGAGCTTTTCGTGTCTGTGTTAAAGTGGCGAGCATCATTTTAAAAGTAGGGTATTTTGGCTTTGCTTAGTGTGTGAGTAAAATGTACATTAAAGGCGGTTACTCTTTTAATGAAGGGGCTTTGTAGTGTTCCATTACAGTGACAAATGAACGCCTTTGCATTAATACTGCATACAGCCGATGATATGAGAGACTCGAATATTACTGTGTTACGGTCGTACTGCATGGTCGTTGCACTATTGCCCCACACCCACCTGCACAGCACTGGACTCACATAGCAAGATGTAGCGCTACAATAATGCAAACACAGGCACATCACCTCTTTGCATCCAGACCATGTGTCCAACACTGGCACAAAGAGTTGCATGTACCTGAGATACTCATCACTCAATCACAACATCGCAAGTGCAGTCTGTATTCTACCAGCCCGATCAATCAGCCCCAACTCTGTACAGCACATGCGCTGAGGAGGAGGCACTTGTGATCACCCAAGCCACGGCCTGGGAACTTATAAGCAACACAAGTTGCTTTTAAGGCTCGGCCGCAAGGGCTTGCAAACACCTCAGAGGGGCCTGGCTTTGAACGCACCGCTGCTGACTGCAGGAATTGGAGAGTCTGATTATTCAAAAAGTTTTACTTTGTTTTTTGTTTACCCTATCTACTTTTTTACAATAATTAAAATTATGACAATGGTGTTGTTGAAGTCAGACTGGCGCCCCCCAAAGCCTGGCACCTCAGGCAGCCACCTGTACTGCCTGATGCAAGGACCGGCCCTGCAGAACATAATACACAAACAACTATACCAATCTCATATCTTTTATTTGTCCTGTTTCCAAGGTATGAGGTGAGAGCTGGGCAGGACATTTTTACTAGATTCACATTGGCTAATAAGCAGTACCTTCAGAGCCATGTGACTATTACCAAACAATAGGCAGATTCAAAATCCAGTGTCAGCTATCAGCATTAATCATTCAGTTTGGGCATTTTCCCACTTTTCCAAGCGTGAGTAT
The DNA here is from genome assembly GCF_040938575.1 of Ambystoma mexicanum. Lineage (NCBI taxonomy): Eukaryota > Metazoa > Chordata > Amphibia > Caudata > Ambystomatidae > Ambystoma > Ambystoma mexicanum. The sequence goes on from NC_090922.1 coordinate 136,906,982, forward strand.
TGCATTGCAGATATTAAACAGAGTGATAAGCATTGATTTGTGTCCCGAATTCAAGCAATACCGCAGAATGACCCACGGTTAATACTGTGCTAATCTGAAATGAATGGACCCAACATCTACACATAGAGATGGCCGTACTCCGGGCAGTCCGTCAAAATACATGTTGAGCTATCTCCATTTTTCCTACTAAACCACATGAACGACAGCTATTCCCGTCTTTTGGGATTCCCTGCTCTGGACCGATAGAAGCTAATACTGACAGTCCACCGATTCGCAATAGTAATACAAACCTACCTAATTCTGGGGAAGGACATAGGTTGATGTAACATTGAGGTACTTTATATGTATGGACAAGCTGGTCAATAATGGGTCAATAGCTGCTTAGCATAGCAAGGTGAGAATTATTTGTGCACCAGTCCCATTCCTCCAGCTTGTGGGAAGACTTCTTAACTAATTCCTGTAAACTGTCCTCCTCCCAAACAGTTTTCCATCCCATATTTTGCCAGGGAATCGGAATGGGCAAAAGGTACTTACTGGCCCAGTACGTTTAACAATGGACATACTGGAAAGTTACAAGACTTCAAATATAACATGATTCTCCTCTTCAATGCCATGGTAGACAGTGATGTGAGGCCCAACTCCAAACGGATAATTTCAACTCGGACGCTACTGCCCAGTCCCAGCTTTTTCTGCCAGAATCTGCCCTCCAACACGTCTAGCCAGGAAAATTCTTTCATACTAATTTCTTTCAGGCCGTATAGTACCAAAGTGCAAAAACACTGCCTATAAAGAGTAAGAATAACCTGGAAACTAAAGCCGGAAGCCGCTCTCACACATCTGTGCATCATATTCAGCTTGGTAATTGCCTCCCGTTTTCTTACGTCAACCAATTCTCCATAATCGGTCCTAGTGGTAAATTCAACACACAGATAAACAGACATATGTTTCTTGTAAAACCCGCCCTCTCAATAGTTAAACACTATTTCTCGTGGAAGATATATGTACTCTCAACATTTGCTCTCTCTCATTCATATCACAATCAGAAAAATATGTGTTCCTAATGTATATAAGGATTTAAATCAAAGACAAATAGCAAAGAAACAACTTTATTTGCTTATTGGAGCCTCATTACGAGTTTGGTGGTAATTTGCCGTTAAGTCTGCTGAATTGCTGCCAAAATCAGTTACCGTTGTCTTCAATTGTTCCGGTGGACCGAACACAGGATTACGGGTGGTGAAAGGGCCAGGTAAATCCCCATTGTTGGAGTACATAGGACTCCAAAGGGATTTTGGTGGCGTTACCACGAACGGTAATTCTGATGCAGTAATTCTGACAATTTCGCACTGAAAGTGGAGGATATACCTCTAGCAAGATGCTGGAGGCAAATCCTCTACCTCAAGGTCGAACTCGGAATTCAGTGGTGCAGTAAAAACTGAAATAATTCTGTTACCACCCAAAAGAATTGTAGTAACGGAATTACAGGCACTTTTTTTTACCTCAATGCCCAACTCATAATGAGGCCCATGATGTTTTTTGTGAAGAATGTATAAAAAAACAATAATATATAAAACTTTGCCCCCATGTGGCTATACTTTTAAAATGGGATTGTACCAGCACAGCCTGGCACGGCTCTCATACTTTCAATGTGACAGTAGGGTGTGCACCATGTTCTGTTGGCCGAACTGGTGGAATTCCACCAACGAAAGAGCAAGGGTGTATGCTGCCTTATGTGAACGGACAGGGTAGCTCTGCAGTGCTTCATTCCATGGAAATGTGGTCAGATTTTCTACTTCCAGGACTAGGACGCCACCTGCGATTGCCTGGCCATAGGGCAGCCCCTAGATCTCAGTGACCCTCAAGAAGTGAATTTGTTGCTGGCCTCTTCTTCTGCCTCTTCCGGGTGTTTGGTGAATAAGCCACTAAGAGCCACGTAGGCTCCCATTCTCAGGACGCATTGACCAGTCAGACTGGATACAGTCTGTCTATTTGTTGTGCATTGTGCATTTATGGTGTGGTATTCCACAAAGAGGCAACAGGGGGCAGGTGAGTGTACACCCATCCTTGTGCCGGTCTTCGGAATGAATGCATTCCACCATTGAGCACAGTATTTAATATACCTTGTGCATTTTTGAGGGATCTTCCCAGAAGCAGAACCCCTAAGGGTTTAATCCCATTCTATCATTCCACCCCACTGCAGTAAATAGCAGGGTTCCACCCACACATACAGGAAAGTATGGCACTTCTTGGAAGGCTGCTACACATTTACTTTTAAGAGAGCATTGTATTTTTAAACTAAGTTGCTTTTCATTCAGTGGGACGGTACTATCAGCTCTTAGCAGGAATGTCTTACTGTTAATAGGATCAGTACAGGCCTGCTAAGCAAATGTACTAGTTTGCTTCTAGAAGGACCCTTCTGGCATCTATTTTCTTCCTCAGCATGAAGGCCAAGGGTTGAAGGTCTATGGGGTCTCATTGCCCTTGGACCTATGAGTCAGTGAGGTGCTCAACGATGGCGGACAATTTCAATCTCACAATGCCTGAATTTTTCCTGCCACTTCCCCAGCCCTACATGCCTTCAACAACCCCCATATGTGGCGGACGAATTCTATTGTGATGCTGTTCCTTCTTTGATATCATTTGGCTGCACCCAGAGGGAGAGAGTTATAGGGATCCATCACCATCCCGGATGAAGATTTTAGGCTGTTTCCTTTTTGTGCTAGTACTCTTTAAAACCAGGGGTGATGACATGTGGGTCACTCTGCCAACTCTTTGCTGCCTCTTGGCATTTCACCACCATAACAAGCAAAGTGTGCCACTAGGTTGCCCTTTTTTAAGGAAAGTCACAGTGTTGGCTCAAATCAAATATAATTCAGTAGTCAATGAATGGTCTTACATCACTAAGAAGATTGGTGGTCTATACTCCAACTCGTGGACTAATAACAGCCCTCTACTCTCTTAGCTAAAATACCTAGAACTCTTTCCAAATAGCCTTAAACCACACCTAGTAGCTTCTTTTTTTTCTCAGGTCACCCAGCTGTCTGTGTGACTTTGTCTACTGCCAGCAGCAGAACTCTAATGGTGCCTCTGTCTTACTAAGAAATACGCTCTCAGTAAATCTGTTTTATATCATAGGAACTAGCACACTGAGTGGATTCATCTGGATTTTATAATGATCAGAACCTTCTGTGAGTTCAAGGTATCATCAGAACTCCGGAGTTAATTTTGAGAGGCTCTGGTTATTATGAAGAGAATGCCTCTGGGTTAGAGTATTATCAGGAACAGCTGGAGTGAACCGGAGTGTTATCAAGAGCAGCATTTTGAGTCGGAGTGTTATCAAGAGCAGCATTTTGAGTGCGGATACTCGAAACCAGGGCCCTTTGCAAGATTTTCTTTTGTCCTAATAACACTCATATGCTCATAGCCCAGGACGATTTGAACTAACATTGTGTGTTATCAAGAACGTAGTTGTGAATATTTATTTTAGCAGATCTCCAGGTGAGTCTGAAAATTAACCAGGAGCAGAGTTGTGCCAATGCGTTTGCAGTGACTTTAGGTATTCATAGACCAAAGATACCTTCCAGAAATAGAGCATTGTAGTTGACTTTAGAGCACATTAATACATGAATAAGCAGCTTTCCAAATGATTATTTTGAAAATTCCACTAATTACGACACAATACTACTTTACTCTAGCTTTCTTTTTTTCAGTTGTTGTGAATCGCCTCTTATTTATGTTTCGATACCCTAGTACAACTGTCCTCCCATCGATAGATAAATATGATCCCTACTTTATTATCGTTTATATTTTAGTGTGTATAGCATCGGCCTTTCAATATAAAAAAATACATTACAATATAACTACAATTGAAAACCCAAAAAATGTAAGGACATGATTATGGGGTTTTGTGGACAGAGGCAAACGTAAATACATTCAAATTAAAACTCCAAGGGGCTCATTTTCTATAAATATGTAATTTGATGGCGGTGAGCTGTTACGTTTACACTGTACCGCAAGCAGCTCCCCACTGCCATGTTTTCCTCATTTGCACTGTGGGGTGCAAATGTAAAGGGCAAAAGGTGTCGTACAAGCGTGTACACAACCCTTTACCCTTCACATTTGCACGTCGCAGTGCAAAGTGAGTAAATGCTACCTGGCATACTGGGAGGCCAGGCAGCGTTTACTTTTCTTTGTGAACGCCACATGCTCACTTGTCGGGGAGGGCTTAATTTCAACTGGGAACACTGCTTACCATGCGAGCAGGGATCCCTATGGGGTCAGCCTGGTCTAGGCTTATGCATAAAGCAGCCAGACCCTATAGGGCTCTCCAGCATCTGCACAGGCATGAAAATCCATGCCGGCGCAGATGCCGGGGCATTTGCATGGTGGAGAGGAAGGAGGTGGCGAAAACGCAAGTAGCTATATGTCCCTCCTCTCTTCCATACAAATGCTGGAAAATGGGGCGTGACGTAAATGAAAGGTGTTAAAGCCGTACTCTATGCCGTTCATTCGTGTTATGCCGCCCCCCCCAAGAACATGAGTTCCCAATAGATGATTCACAGTTAGTTATCTAAACCTGCAATGAGGGAAGGGCCACCCACTTAATTGGCAGGCAGTGTCATTCGCTGCTCCCTCAATTCCCATTATTTCCAAGACTAATAACACACAACAGACGTGTGCATGAGGGAGTAGAGACTAAAAATTATTCTGATGACATCCCTTACCTTAAAGATGCCAGCAACGAACAAGTTTTATCCAGCTCGCTCTCAAAGCAGCATTGATCGGACAAAAGAAAAGGAATCATATCTCTGTTTTGTATCTAATCAGATTGTTATATGTGATGCTGCCCACATGACATCATCAACGTATACTATATGTACATAGTTCAATGTTGCATAGCTACCAGCATCGTTTCTTTCATAGGGATACTGTTCCAAGTTCCAAAGGAATCCCCAAGCTGAAGTGTTGAGAATGTTTATAGTTGAATGAAGAGTGGGAAGATGGAGAAGCCTGGGCGATTTAGGGCTGCTGTTAACTAACTGACTGAAGAAGATGCAATAACGATATCAGCTGATCTTATTTTGCTGTGTGGTCCGTACTTAATACTGGCGACGAGGACCTAAAAGAGCAGTCCCAGCCAGAGCGCTGACCGCACTGACAAACCTGCAGTATTTGACCCGATTGGCGGGGGAGCGCGCCTGCTGCTCCGGTGCATGCTGTGTCTGTGCCCTCTCATCTTGTTGCACCGTGGATTACAACAGTACCGTCTTTGGAAGTTGTGAGGAGCAGAGGGGTGATGCAGTGATCTGGAGCAGTGATTGCTCCTCCGGCTGCTCCGGACCGCTCCTTCTCCAGTGTGCGGCCACGATCGGTGTCATGCCAAGCTTGCTATTGCTCACCCCCAGCAGAGATGGGGGCCATTGGTTCCTTGTTGGTGCGGGTCGCAGCCATCTCCAACGGAGCAAGGGAATTTGAGGAGGTGCACCAGGAGCTGTTGGTGATGTTGCTGCCTGACGCCATGGCCTGATTGAAAGTTACGGCTTCGGGCACCATCTTGGGGTCGGGAGAGCCATGGTACATCAATTGATTTTGGAGGCAGGCCCGCCAACTTTAAGTCAGGCCAGTCATTGGCCTGAGCAGTGGCCATATTGGTGTCAGGCGGTCCTTGGGACATTTTATGAAATGATGGAGGCAAAGAGGTCATTTTGAGGTCAGATATCAGACAGACATAGAGTTTGTGGATTTATCAAGAGTCAAGTGCTACTGTGAAGTGACAGTGGCCCAATGGGACGCGCAAAGGTGGTGAATACCTTATTACTACTTGGAACAATGAACATGCCAAGACCTGCGCTGTTTTTACCTAGAGCAGGTGAGCCTCTCATAATATGGTGTCAGTGGAAGGAAGGGTTCCTAAAATATCTGCATGGTGTTTATGGGGCCACTTTAGCTTCTGACTGAAAAGTTTCATTGCTTTATCACTGTTTAGGTCAGGTGGGCTAAGCCATATACAGAGAGTTTCCTGATTTTCCACCAGCCGTGGATGCTGATGTGTAAAGTGCTTTTGAAATAACTTTAGCAAAGTTAGATAAGCATTTCACCGTGAAAGAGAACACGTTTTTGACCATATAACACTTTGCCATTCGGGATCAGAGACAGAATGAGTACATTGAGGAGTTTATAACTGCTCTTCGCAGTTTAGCCATAACGTGTGCTTTTGACCACTGTAGGGATGAACACCTAAGAGATGTAGTAATCACAAAGTGAGAGAAGTGTTATGGCATGAAGGTGCTAGTGGCATGATATCTCTTTGGAAAGAGCGATACAAATTGCAAAAATGGTGGAACACACTGGGCCTCATTGCGAGTCCGGTGGTAACCGCGGCGGTAAAACCGCCTGGTTACTGCCGGACTCGTATTACCATTCCGCCTCCATGACTCCCGGAATTACCAGGGCATTAAAGCCCTGGTGTCCCGGGAATTCCGGAGGCGGAATTCGGTAAATCCCCATTCCCATTGAGTCCTATTGGACTCAATGGGAATGGGGAAGTGGAAACACCGGCACCATCTTGTGATGGTGCCGGTGTTTCCACATCCGCCTGCAGGCGGGAGGTGTTCAACCCGCCAGTTCAGACCTGGCGGGAAGATCACCATCCGCTTGCAGGACTCAGGATCGGGCGGTCCGGAATTAACAGTGCCGGCGGGTTCACCGCCACTGTTAATTCCGGACCGTCCGACCTGTAATGAGGTCCACTGAGACTAGTATCAAAGAACTTGATGCTGAGGCGGTGAAGGCAGCGGGATCAAGTGCAAACCATACAGAAGAGTCACAAGGAGCAAGGACAGAAGGAGTAGGGGAGGACATTCATTAAGAAAAAGATTGTAACAAAGCAGAAGTTTGATGGAAATTGGCTTGCAAAAAAGTGTTATCGCTTTCTACATGACATCATCATTAACATGTTTTCATGCACATATTTCAATGCTGTCCTGATGCATCTCTACCCACATTCCTCTTTTCATAGATATACAGTTCCAAGTTCTAGACGAATCCACAAGCTGAAGGGTTGAAAATGGTTATAGTTGAATAAAGAGTAGGGCGTTGGAGAAGCCTGAATGGCTTGAGGCTGTCGCAACCCTCGCCCAACCCCCACTCTGGCAAACCCATTGGCCAGGTGGAGTCAGGACTCGGGCCTCTAGAGCCTGGCATCCTCTTCAAAAGCCCTCATGGGGCCAGTCCTGGGATATGGCGCCAGGCTCATACACCATGAAAAACAATGTGCTTGGGAACTACTTTATTGTATTGTCAGCCAACATGGAGGCATCCACATAGCTTGGTTCCTAAGAACCAAGCTATGTGGTCTAGTGTTTTGGGTGTGGTAGCCTAGGGACTAATTTACCTGGACTATTTTGTTGGGGCTATTTGAGCCACACCCGAGCAAGACAACACGCTTCGCGTTACTTTGCAGCTTGCAATGTGGCACTCACCTTGTCCAGCTATTCCCTCAAACCTCGGAGAAGCAGAACCTGCAAGTAGACAAAAGGAACATCATTAGAAGCAGCATCTTACCTGCAGCCTTCATCTTTAAACACTTGCAGCTATTGAGAACAGCTTCCTCGAATCTGCACGCCTCCTGGACAGAACGACCTGAAAGAGGAAGATAGAGGCAACATTAAAGTAAGCAGTAGAGACATTTACAAATTACGAACTGCTCAAAAGGCTTACCTGGCTGCTCGCCTCTCGGCTGGCACCACTCCGGACATTCCACTTGCGCTGAAGAACACCGCGACCTACAAGGAAGGACAATACAGGTTAGCAAAGGCAAGACTTTGCAGCGCTGAGCATAGCGCTTACTTACCGCATCATAGCACTCTTAATGCACCATCATTTACCAGTGGTGCTCAACCAAGCCAGTTCGCCGCGCTGAAGCTACGCATACCCAAGGGAGAAAAAAGAGACATTTTAAACAAAGAAAGGCATGCAGGGTAGCAACAAAACTGAAGAACAGCAATAAGACCTACCTGAACAATATCAAACGGGCCGGCGTCAGTGAAGTAACTGGACCGCACTCGCCCATGAAAGACAAGGCACCCCTGCAAAGAAGGCAGGATGGAGAGCATGCCTAATTCTATCACAAGGTGAGGAGAGAGCGCCAGAGGGACTGAAACCATACGGGGGTGGGGGGAGGATACTTACCCCAGTCGGTCAGTCTTGAACACAGTCCTACTGTATTTTCAGGAAGAATCTTCCCCGCAGACCACATCAGGGCAAAGCTGAGAAGCATACCAGCGAGTAACCCGGCTGGGTGGCGTCCCTGTGGATACCAGGATAGCATAACAGAACGCAAAGCCTACCATAACAAATCCACCTGGGCGCCATGGAGACATCAGAAATTGACCAATAGGCCCAATTACTAGGAGAGCTTCATGCTGAGGTTCATTCTACCCGACAAGAGACTGATGCCCTCCGGAGAGACCTAATAGTGACCAAAGAACGCACTGAAGAGATTAGCAGGCAATACTTGCAATCACAGGCAGGACAGATGCCTCTACCTGGAAGCAATCAAACGATGCAAAACCCTGCCATACCACCCACTCCAGTGCAGATCACGTTACCTGGAACAGTGCCCCTGGCACCACCAGAAAGGTTCTCAGGCGACCCACGGAAGTATGCGGCATTCATCAATAAGTGCCGCCTTCATTTTCTTAGTAGGCCTGGAGCATTTCCAAACGACCAAGCTTGGGTAGCTTTTGTTTTATCATACCTGAGTGGTAGTGCAGCAGATTGGTCGGTGCCATTGGTAACCCATGACAATCCTCTATTACATGACTTTGGGGGGTTCCAGAGAGAAATGGAAAAACCTTTTGCTCACCATGCCCAGGAACAAGCAGTAGACAATGAACTATTGTCCCTCCGACAGGGGAATCATGACTTGTTAATGTACATTTCTACCTTCAACAGACTGGTTGCCGAAGCTAGGTGGCCAGAAAACAAAAGAACTACATTATTCCATCGAGGCTTACGAGGCGAATTAAAGGACGTCTTAGCCCAGGTGGTTGATCCACCCAGAGACTGTGCAGAATTCATAAATCTGGTTGTGCAGCTAGACCACTGGTTGCAGAACCGAAAGGCAGACCGGTCTAAGACGGACCCTCGGACCGTGTAGGTTCGACCAAGGGAAAACACACCCCATGTACCTGAAAATGCTGTAGAACCCATGCAGATTGGAGGGATACGGCCTCCATTAACAAAACAAGAGCAGGATAAAAGAAGACAACAACAGCTTTGTTTGTATTGTGGGAAACCAGGAGATTTCCTGAAGGACTGTCCAGTAAAACCCTGAAGAAGAACAGTCGGGCCACAGAGAAGGATGAAGCTAAGGAATCGGAAAACTACCAAGCTCGACAAATGTAGAGGTCAGTTTGTAGAGTGAGAAGAAAGAGTTGCTGACCTCACACTTTGCAATACCAGTGATCTTAATTAACCACCAACAGTCATCAAGAATGCATGCCGTTGAAGCATACATTGATAGCGGAGCAGTTGGAAATTATATTAATCAAGAACTGGCAGCAGAGATGGGCTTCCTTTGTGTTCTAAGCCAACTATGGACAAGGTAACCACTGTGGATGGGACAGAAATCGCTTCCAGACCAGTAACCCAGCGCACAGCCAGGGTAACCTTGCTGTGCCAGGACGGACATCAGGAGTCTATTTCATTCAATCTCATCAAGGCACCTCAGTTCAGGCTAATACTAGGGATGCCATGGTTGGTTGCTCACAACCCTTTGATAGACTGCGGGCACGAAAATTAACCTTCCCCGGTGACTACTCCCCTGCCTGCTATTACCAAGAGGAGAAACCCGACGTCTGTATCCCCATGACTCCCGGAGCAACAGTATCAACCCTGGGAGCAACTAATACCTTGCTAAGTGAATACCATGATTTCCAGGATGTTTTCTGAAAGGACCAAGCCAATACATTGCCGCCGCAGATGCCATATGATTGTCAGATCGACCTTGTTCCTGGTGCACAAATCCCTTGCGGCAGGATCTACGCTCTCACAGAACCAGAAAACCTTCATTTGAAATCCTATTTAGACCAGTACCTTGCAAATGGATTTGTCCATCCTTCGAAGTCCCCCACAGCCAGTCCTTTGTTCTTCGTACCGAAAAAGGAAGGAGACTTGAGAACCTGTATTGACTACCGCGCATTGAAGAACCGCTGCCCCTTGCCACTTATTCCTGAGATGCTAGACCAAGTTAAAGATGCCCAGATTTATACCAAATTGGACCTTGGAGGAGCATACCACCTGGTCCGAGTCAGAAAAGGAGATGAATGGAAAACCGCCCTCCGTACTAAGTACGGCTTGTTTGAATATCAAGTCATGCCCTTCGGGTTATGCAACGCTCCTGCGGCATTCCAATATTTCATGAATGACGTCTTAAGGGAGTTAATTGATGTGTACGACTTAGTGTATATAGACAACATCTTAGTATACTCAGCCTCGGAACAAGATCATGTCAGGCACGTTCGTTCAGTCCTCACCAAGCTCCGTCAACATCGCTTGTTTGCAAAGCTTGAAAAATGCTTTTTTCACGTCACCAAAGTAGAATTTCTTGGTTTTATCCTTACTCCAAGAGGCATCAGAATGGACGTGCACAAGGTAGATGCCATTCTGAAATGGTCTTCACCAACATCTCTGAAAGGGGTACAAAGCATGCTGGGCTTTGCGAACTTTTACCGCCGGTTCATCCCAGACTTCTCTCAGGTTGTGCACCCAATCACAGTACTATTACAAAAAAACAATAAAAAGTTTGCTTGGACCGAAGAAGCAGAAGAAGCCTTTCAGGAACTTAAACTAACGTTTACCTCTGCTCCAATCCTGCAACATCCTCGTCCAGACCTTCCTTATGTCGTTGAAACTGATACGTCCAGTCTCGCAATGGGGGCTGTCCTTTCACAGTGAGACCCGGAAACCGGCCAGCTACATCCTGTGGCCTTCTGGTCGAAAAAGTTCTCACCGCCAGAGATTAATTATGCCATCACGGACAAGGAACTCCTGGCTATCAAATCCGCCTTTAAAGCCTTGAGGCACTACATTCTGGGGGCCAGACACACCATTACAGTCAACACAGACCACCGAAACCTGCAATATCTCAAAACAGCCAAGGCCCAGTCCTCGCCCCAATTACGGTGGGCCCTTTTCATCGCCGAATATGATTATGTAATCACATTTCGACCAGGAGTCAGAAACGGAAAGGCAGATGCCTTATCTCGCATGGGCATAGATGAAATAGTATATACATCTCCAGACCCAGTACCTATTATACCTGAAGACAAACTCTTGGGTATCACGACAGCCTTAACACAAGCAGAACTACGAAAAGAAATCCAACGGACAATGAATCCTGATGCCTACCTCGCATGGCAAACTCAAGGAGAACAATATACCATCAAGGACCATCTACCCTTTTTTAGGGATCGCCTATATGTACCCAAGAAGGAATTACAACAGCATATTATTTCAAGCTATCATGATTCACTGATCGAAGGGCATCCTGGGATCGCCAAAACCCCAGCTAAGGTGAAAGAGAACTTTTGGTGGCCTACCTGGCGTAAGGACATCATTCAGTATATTCAGTCCTGCGGTGTCTGCGCACAAAATAAATCACAGAAACAAAAAACATATGGTCTCCTACAACCATTGGACATTCCTCCAGTTCCATGGCACACTCTTTCCCTTGACTTCATCACTGATCTACCTCCAACTTAAGTGTTCAACACCATCCTTGTAGTTGTGGACTTATTCTCGAAGATGGCCCATTTTATTCCTCTCAAAGGCCTCCCAGATGCAGCCACTTTAGCAAAAGTGTTCCTGGAGGGCGTGGTTAAGCTACATGGCTTTCCTTCGGTTCTGGTCTCTGATCGAGGCAGCCAGTTTGTTTCAAACTTCTGGAAAAAATGTTGTGCAATGGCGCAGATCGACGTTCGGCTATCTACCAGTCACCATCCCCAAATGGACGGCCAAACCAAGAGAACCAATCAGACACTCGAACAATATTTACGGTGCATGCTGCACCACGAACAAAGGAATTGGAAAGACCTACTATGGATAGCCGAATATGCATATAACAATTCTTTGCATTCAAGCACGGGACAAACGCCCTTCTATACCCTTTATGGCAGACATCCACGTACCTCTGAACTAGACCTTCCAGCCAGCTTGGAAATGCCAGCGGTAAAGACTCTACACACAACCATTACTCAGGCTTTGAAAACGGCAAAGCAACACCTTATTCATGCCAAAAAAAAACAAAAGAGATTCTCCGACCAACACCGGAAAAAGGCCCCTGATTATCAAGTAGGAGACAAAGTTTGGTTAGCCGCTAAATTCATACCCATCAAGGGAACCTGGACCTTTCATCCCAGATTCTTAGGACCCTATACCATTAAGGCAATTATCAACCCAGCAGCCGTAAAACTGGATTTACCACCTAATCTGCACATCCACCCGGTATTCCATGTGTCCCTCCTGAAACCAATGCAACCTGGCACACGATTGGGACACCACCTAAGCCCATACTTGTTGACGGAGAACCAGAATTCGAAGTCAAAGATATCTTGGACTCTAAATACTCTAGGAACAAGCTATATTATTTTGTCGATTGGAAAGGATTTGGACCGCAAGATAGATCCTGGGAGCCCAGTGAGAATATCCACGCACCACGTCTAATGAGGAAATTCCATCGGAACTTCCCAACCAAACCTGGGCCAGACAGAAGGAACACCATGGGAGGGGCCTTAGGGGGGAGTGCTGTCACGACCCTCGCCCAAAACCCCCTCTGGCAAACCCATTGGCCAGGTGGAGTCAGGCTCGGGCCTCTAGAGCCTGGCATCCTCTTCAAAAGCCCTCATGGGGCCAGTCCTGGTGCCTATGGCGCCAGGCTCATACACCATGAAAAACAATGTGCTTGGTAACTACTTTATTGTAATGTCAGCCAACCTGGAGGCATCCATATAGCTTGGTTCCTAAGAACCAAGCTATGCTGTCTAGTGTTTTGGGTGTAATAGCCTAGGGACTACTTTACCTGGACTATTTTGTTGGGGCTATTTAAACCACACCCGAGCAAGAAAACAAGCTTCGCGTTACTTTGCAGCTTGCAACGTGGCGCTCACCGTGTCCAGCTATTCCCTCGAACCTCAGAGAAGCAGAACCTGCAAGTAGACAAAAGGAACATCATTAGCAGCAGCATCTTACCTGCAGTCTTCATCTTTAAACACTCGCAGCTACTGAGAACAGCTTCCTCGAATCTGCACGCCTCCCGTACAGAATGGCCTGAAAGAGGAAGATAGAGGCAACATTAAAGGAAGCAGTAGAGACATTTACAAATTACGAACTGCTCAAAAGGCTTACCTGGCTGGTCGCCTCTCGGCTGGCACCACTCCGGACATTCCACTCGCGCTGAAGAACACCACGACCTACAAGGAAGGAAAACACAGGTTAGCAAAGGCAAGACTTTGCAGCGCTGCGCATAGTGCTTACTTACCGCATCATAGCACTCTTAATGCGCCATCATTTACCAGCGGGGCTCAACCAAGCCAGTTTTCCGCGCTGAAGCTCTGCATACCCAAAGGAGAAAAAAGAGACATTTTAAACAAAGAAAGGCATGCACGATAGCAACAAAACTAAAGAACAACAATAAGACCTACCTGAACAATATCAAACGGGCCGGCCTCAGTGAAGTAACTGGAGTGCACTCGCTCATGAAAGACAACGCGCCCCTGCAAAGAAGGCAGGACGGAGAGCAAGCATAATTCTACCACTAGGTGAGGAGAGGGCACCAGAGGGACTGAAATCATATGGGGTGGAGGGAGGATACTTAGCCCAGTCGGTCAGTCTTGTACACAGTCCTCCTGTATTTTCAGGCAGAATCTTCCCCGCAGACCACATCAGGGCAAAGCAGAGAAGCATACCAGCAAGTAACCTGGCTGGGTGGCTGGGTGGCGTCCCTGTGGATACCAGGTGAGCGTAACAGAGGCTGCTGTTAACAAACTCCCTGAAGGAGATGCAATAAAGATATCAGCTTATCTTATTTTGTTGTGTGGTCCCTACTTAATACAGGTCACATGAACAAGTAGGGATACAAGTTACAGATCACCACTCAATAATGACAATTTCTAGCACCCACTAGCCTTAATTCTAAATAAAAAGAGTGTCACTGAAAGCACTGCTCGTGTACCCCGGTAGTGCTGTCTTCATGTGTGGATTTTTCTTCTAGAGTAACACAAGATGCCATACAGAGAGGGAAGTAAGCCGTAGCTTTTAAAGTCCACAGACTTCTTAATCAGATGGTGCAGTCTGAAATGATTAGCAAAGAGAAAGTGGTGGACAATGTGTTCTCAAAATGAACAAAAAAGGCACTTTAAACTTCAATGGCTGAAGGAACAATATGCCTGGAATGTGGATCTGGAAACTGATTTCTTATCTAAACGATGATAAAACTCCTAGAAGCAGGGAACTCATAAAGGTTTGGAAACAGTACACATTACTATCTGACAGTTGCATTTAAGAAAAAAAGGAAAAACAAAACCTTTTCAATTGTAAGTTTTAAGTTAGGCCCAGGCAGTGTGTTAATGTGAGCACGGTAGAGTTGTAACATTACTGACCATATAAAAATGCATAATTAAGGATTACTGCCAGTATTGCGTTATCCTCACACAGATAAAGGACATTTTAGTGATTTCAATGCATCTGCTAAGGTTTGCTGGCTGGTATACAATGTGGCACTACAAAATCTGCTCTTGAGGTTTTGTAAAACCAAATCTGGCAACTTTATTGCAAACAAGATAAGACCAAAACAGAACAGAGCAGAACAGAACATCTCCTGAGTCAATTAACAGCTGATGACAAGAATATCTGGCCGCGCTTGGTCCTGGCTGTGCATGATCCAAGGCTGTATAAACAACAAGCTCATTTCTTTGCAAGAACATTTCTATGTGGCTCAGCACTTCTACGCGGCGAACATATTCTTTTCAGCTCTAAAGAGGAGATTTTGCAAGATGGAGTGCATGAAAGAAAAATGGAGGAGCTTAAGGCTAACCTGAATAAATGCATTTTCAAAAACCCTGCTTTTAGTCTATGCTAACTATTTTTGTATACATCATCAAACGCATCGATTTTCATAAATTTCTGAATTTCCATATCCTGCATAATAAGTGCATTTGTCACATTCACATGGGACAAGCGTTCAGGTTGTACGTTTTCCACAGCTCTAGAACAACACTGGTATAGCATAGATCCTAAAGTAGGTAGACATTGTATGCAGCACCAGCAGCAGAGAATGGCAACAGTGATCACAGCAAGGACAGAAAATATTTTCCAACCCCATGTGGTGAACAAATTCCAAGCCAAAGTACTGATGTCACAGCTACCTTAGTTAACATGAATTTCGGACGCCAATATGTGTAACCAGTTAATAGCCTGAAACACAGTAGGGGAGTAGTCTGCTACGTAAATGCAGCAAAATGATCTGACCATTTTGCAAACCCCTCCACCTTCAGCTAACATTGTGTCCAATACCACCCTATTCTGAAGTATAACCAACCTAATACCTCTCTGTTCTAATGTCATATTGAATCATATATCGGTCATCTCATTAATCGTTCTTTCTAACACTCGTGCCAACCTTCTGATGTCTCGGGAGTTTATCATCGGGCCCCAAAAGACAATTATCGCTTTTGACACATCCCGTACTATTTGACCAGATATATCATCATTGCTATCCCTCCTATGATGGTGTTTCAATATTTCTAAAGTAGATGTCAAGTAAACCCCTGATAACAGTATCCCTAAGTAACATATTCCCTTCCAATCTTTGGGTAATCATGGATATGCTTGCTTCCCACAGACAAATTAAATAAATCCCCCATTGTTGTAGGGCTTTGTTTTTTTCACCTAAACTGTAGTATTCATACATTTGTCATATGCACCCATGTGCCTACAACCTTCCTTACTCAGACCAAAGTGTACCATGGCAGGATTATTGTTAATTGTGGATGCTGGAGAAGTCGCTTCCCTATTTGCTACAGGTGCCTTTTGAAACGATATCACTGATTGGTATGGCCTAGAATTCCTGTCTGAGCGTTTGGTAGAGGTAGTGTGTTTAATGCTCCTGTTAGCAAACACTGAGAATCCCAAAAGTAGTAGCACCTGCTGATCAAAAGTATTTATATTTGTCCCATCAAAGTTACATGCGGTACTGTCATTCCATCTACCAAAAGACATGGCCCTAAAGGATGCATAGAAAGCAGTGGACAATGAGAGAGTATATATATATATATATATATATACCTTCCTAACCCATCCTCACTGTGTTGTGGAAGGTGGGAACATACCCCACAATTGGTTTTGTTCAGTATTGCATGAGTATCATTCATTATTCTTATGAAGGTGTTATAGAGATATCCCCCCTCAGTGTTCAAGATCAAGGGGACAAAGTGTGTCTGTAAATACATAGAAAGGAGACATAGTAGTGGAGCTGACCGTAAGCAGTAGTGAGCTAAGGGCTAAGGGGGTGTGAGTTCTCCAGAAACCATACAACAGGCATTAATATAAGTACAATACATGCCACAATAACTATAATCACACATTTATCTCTAGTCGACTATATTCCTTTGGACCTTGTCATTAAAGTGGAAATACTCTATATTTCGTCACTTCTGCATACCCCAAACAGAGGCATAGTCTCCCAGTGTCCATTAAAAAGCTTCACTGATATAGGCTTTACAAGTCCATCCATGGGTGGCACCTGACCATGTGGCCTATCTTGCTTGGAGTCTTCTTTTCCCTGCCCCCTTCTACCTCCAGGCGTCTTTGGGGGATATGGACGGAATATTGTTGGTTTCTTGTGGGTGCAGCACTAAAAAATACCACACTTTACTACCATCAAAAAGTCCTTTCCTAGCTATTTCCGTGGTCAAAGATTGTATCCAGACACCACAGGCATAGAGGAATCCTCGAACAGTGTGTCGGTGGTTGGCAAAGGTGAAACGTCTGCCTGCTTAAAATTTGGGTTACTGTATTCTCCTTCACTTAAAGGTATGTGCTGAGGAACGTATTCATGCTCCTAATCAGCTATCCCCTCCTTTACCCATTTGTCATAGGGCTAAGGCAAAGGAACTCATTTCAGATGTGCTGCATGTATCCAGATCTTCTTCCCTTCTAGATGCACAGCAGTCTGGGTCACCTGGGAGTGGGCCCTTACAGCATGGTTCAAGGATGGACTTCTGCTGAAAGTCTTTCACCAGAACATAGTTGCCAAGCCGAATGGTGTGGCCAGGACCCACACATCGATCAGGCAATGCATCTCGCACCTGTTGGTGAATCAAACACACGTTTTGAGTCAACTGGTCACAATAGCAACCCTATGGCCACTTCTCCTCCCTCCTTCTCTGCCTTTCCTCTGTTCTCCCCTGACAAAGTTTCAAGACAAGTCCGATCTATGAAAGTCTAGTCAAAACAGGTTCTCCCCTGTTCTTCCAAAACCATAAAGGACCATATTGACACCCTTGGTCCTGCCCTGGCTGACTTCAGCAACCACTCCTTTGCCACTGGAGCCTTTCCTTCCTCCTGAAGCACTCTCTTGTGCACCCTCTTCTCAAGAAACTCTCAGTCAACTCTTCCTGCCCCGCTAACTATCACCCGATCTTCATCACTCCTTCCCTGGGCAAACTCCTGGAAAAGCTGGCCATCTCCCAGCTTAATCTTCATACTGAATCTGTTTGTTGTCTCCATGACCATCAGTCTGGCTTCGGAGCAGCCAGAATAACGGAAACTGCTCTCCTGAACATCTGTGAAGACCTGCTCTCTAACCTTGATTCTAATCTCCCCTCAATCCTCATTTTACTCCATCTCTCTTCTGCCTTTGACACAGTCATCCAGGCCATCCTGCTCAACCATCTCTGTGATAAGCAGGGTATCACCGATCAGGCCCTGTCCTGGCTGAGCTCTTTCCTCTCTGACCGACCGTCCCAGGTCCAACTTGGTTTCTTCCTTTCCTCTATCTCACTCTCTACCTGTGGTGTTCCACAGTGGTCTAACCTTTCTCCCTGGCTGTTCAACCAATACCTGGCACCTCTTGCCCAACGCATTACCACTGTCTGCCTCAACTTTCAGTGCTATGCAGATGATACTCAGCTTGTTTTCACACTCCCTTCTGCCACCTCTTCTCTTTCTCTCATCTCTCATCTCTGACTGTCTGGCTGCTATCCAGGAGGGGTGTGCCTCCAACGATCTCTGCCTTAATGCCAGTAAGACAGAGAGTCTCCTCATCGGCACACCTACACCCTCCTTCCCTGTCATTTTCTGGCCGGCTTACCTTGGCCCTCTTCCTGCTCCCACCGCTGAGGGTAAGAACACTGAGGTCATCTTCGACTCCACTCTCTCCTTTTCTCCTCACATCTGTGACGTCTCTAAGAAGTCACATTCCAACTGCAACTTCTCAGAGGTATTCTTCATTTCCTCTCCTTCCCCCAGAACCTCACTGTCTCCAGGGCTCTGGTTCTCTCTAGGATGGACTACTACAACAACCTCTTTCTAAATCTACCTGCTTCTACTCTCCTCCCTCTGCAGCTCATCCAGGACGGACTGCAAGACTTGTCCTTGGCCTCAAGGCCGGGCATAGTATCTCTCCAGTACTGAAATCTCTGCATTGGCTCCCAGTGGCTATGGGGATTAAGTTCAAGACCCTCTGCATCGTCCACAAGGCCTTCTGGGGCCTGGGGCCTCTATACCTCCACCTCTCTCTTTGTAAAAACCTCCCTACTCAAGCTCTTTGCTCCTGTGCCTCGAACTCCCTCAGGGTAGTCGCTTCTCCAAGCAACTAGTTGGTGGTTGATTTCTTTCTTCGGCTGAGGCCTTCCTGTGGAACAGCCTTCCTGCCTGTTTGAAACTTGAGGAGAACCATCTCCGGTTCCGGAAGCACCTCAACACGGTCCTCTTTGCTTCTGCCTTCTCTCTTCCTCTCCACTGCTGATGTCCTGGCTGAAACTGCACTGGTCACCTGGCTACCCTTTGATTTCGGCCCCAGGTTCACTTCCTGCCCAGTTGGACACCCGCACTGCCCTCGCAACACTTGCACTTGGGTCGGTATCTGTAACCCTACAGTCCCCCTACCTGCACTTTGGACACCTGCTGTCAATGTCACTTGTCCTAGTAAGATCGTTGTCTCTGTCCTCCCTTTGTCCCCCCTCCCTAGCCTTGTCACACCTTGAAACACTTGTGTATAGGCGCGTTACAAATGCCATATCATATCATATCATATCACTATAAATGCCATATCATATCATATCATATCATATCAATAATGGATACCCAATTTATTTCTAACAATTATTTCAGCCTGTGTACATGCCACACATTAGCAGGTCTTCCCATCACAATCTCATATGGGGACAGACCTGTTTTAGCTTGGGCTGTCATTCTCATTGACATTAAGGCTAATGGTAGGGCTTCAGGCCATTTTAGCTGGCTGTGTGCACATATTTAGCTAACTTGTTCTTCAGTGTACAGTTGTCTCTCTCAACTAACCGAGACGATTGAGGATAGTTTGCAGAATGACATTTCTTTCTTTTATGCAATCCCTCACACACATGCTTGGTGAATGATGCCATAAAGTGAGAACCATTGCACAACCAGATCACCCTTGGTAAACCAAAATGGGGAAAGTACTCTTTTAGCATTACTTTTGCTGTTGATTTTGCAGTGTTATCTTTCAGAGGGAAAGCCTCAACCCATTTGCCAAATGTACAAACCACCACTAGAATGTATTTAATATTCGGACATCTTTCCATCTCAATGAAATCAAAGTTAATTACTTCGAAGGGCATGGAAGGTGGACCAAAGCTGCCCTTAGGTACTGTTGTTCTTTTCCCAACGTTATGCTGTAAACAGATCATGCAATTCTTGACCAGGCGGTCCACTATTTTGGAGTTGCTCCATATCGGGTCTAGGTGTTTACAGATGCCTTTTGCACTTTTATGGGCTGGGCCACCGGCCACGGTCACTATGGCTTGTACATATGCATTAGGTAACATCCATCTCTGTTTGTCAACGTCAACCCAACAACTTCCCCATCTATGCGGGCTGGTCCCGATCACCACTCTTTGATTTCTTCAGCTGTACCCTCGGCCTGAATCCCTTTTACACTGCTAATGCCCTTTTCCATTATCCTACTCCCAGTGAATCATCTAGCAGGGCCCATTACATACATTCCACACAGTGGGCCTCATTACGACCCAGGCGGTAAGTTACCGCCTGGGTCGTGCCTTTACCGCCATGGCATAAACTATGTTTACGCCATGGTGGTTGGTGGATTTACCGCCCCATTCCAAGGTGAGTGGGGCGGTAAATCCCCATTTCCCATTTACCCTTCCCCATTCCCATTTTTGCCCGATAGGGCATAATGGGAGTGGGGAAGGAGATAATTACGCCACCGTAAATTACGGTGCCGTAATTATCTCCAAGGTCCCTTAGCGCCATGGATTTTAACGCCTGCAAAAATCAGGCGTTAAACTCACCATGGCGCTAAGGGACCGTGTAATCAGGCGTTAAGGGTCGGCGCCGTTTACGGCGCCGTAAACCCCTTAACGCCTGGGTTGGAATGAGGCCCAGTAAGTCTTTGGCTGTTTATTTGGCAATTTGATCTGCAAACGTAATGCCTTTCCCAATACTGTCAGTGATTTTCTGGTGGGCTGCCCATTTCTTTATTGCTAGCTGTAGACAGGTTATGCTAGTGCTGATAGACACTGCACTATCAAGGGATCATGCTGAATCTTGGTGCCATGGGATATAAGAAATCCCATTTATGCCCATAGTTTCCAAAATTGTGCGCTACACCAAAGGTGTACTGGCTGATCATTTAATATTTACATTCAACCCTTGACATACCTCATGAGCTTGAGTCAGGGCAATTATTTCTGCTGCTTGGGAAGAGTTATAAGGAATCCTCCTAGTTTCTACCACTGTATCTAGTGTAGTGATTGCATAGGCAGCAGTAGAAGTGCCGTCCGGAAGATTAAAGCAAGAACTATAACAAAATATGTCTCCATTTGAGGATGGCAGAGGTGTGTCAGTCAAATCGATTCTCCCTTTGGTTTCATTTTCGGTCATACAAAATGAATTTTGATTGGTATCAGGAATGCTACTCTCCTCTAGGGGAGGTAACAATTTAGCTGGGTTTAATGTGCTACATCGTTTAATTTTGATGTGAGGTGCAAACAAAATGAACTCGTATCGAGTGAGGCGAGCAGATGTGAGATGCTGGATGTGCTTTCTGTTCAATAATACATCTACTGAGTGAGGCAGCATGATGTTTAAGGAGTGACCCTAAACCATGCCTTCACTCTGTTTTACTGATGCAGCGGCAGCAGCCACAGCTTTAAGACAGTTTGGCAAAGCGCATGCAAAAGGGTCCAATGTGGAGGAAAAATAGCTGCACAGCCTGTTCTTTCCCCCATGTTCCTGCATTAAAATAGCCAAAGTATAACCATCTCTTTCATGCACAAATAACACAAACTCCTTAGTGTAATTTGGTGTGCCCATTACTGGCGCGGAACACAGTGCACTTTTGAGCATATCAAAAGCATTTTGACAAGCTGCATCCCAAGGTAGAGGTAGAGCTACATCTTTTTTTATTAGTGCTAACAATAGCTTAATCAAAAGAGAGAAATTTTCAATCCATTGCCTGCAAGAGGAAGTCATCCCGATTAAAGTTCTAACCTCAGTTTGTGTGTTTTGAACCTCCATGTCAGAGATAGCCTGTATTCTTTCTGGTGCAAGCCACCTACCCTCCTTCCACAGGAGGTATCCTAAATAGGCAACCTCCTGTTGACAATATTTAAATTTCTTTAAAGAAGCCTTATGAATGTTGCTAGCCAAATGTTTTAACAACAACACAGTGCCCTCCTTGCAAGCTTCCTCAGAATCTGAGGCAATGAGTAGGTTGTCAATTTACTGTATCAATGTGCAAGATTAAGGTAATTCTAAAGTGTCCAGTTTGTTCCTTGAGGGCCCTACTATAAATGTTTGGGCTTTCAGTGTATCCTTGGGGTATTCTAGTGAAAGTAAACAACAACCCGCCCAGAGTAAAGGCAAATAAGTACCTACTGTCAGTATGTATCGGTATGCTGAAAAATATGTGCCTTAAATCTGCCACAGAGAAATGAGTGTCCTAGGCAGGAATCATAGTCAAAATAGTTGTGATGTCAGGCACAATGGGAAATTGGGGACAAACAATTTTGTTGATGGCCCTTAAATCAATTACAAAATGGTAAGGCAGTGCGTTGTCACCCTTCTTGTATACAGGAAGTATGGGACTGTTACAAGTGCTAGCTGTAATCCATTCAATGACACGTAGATGTACAAGATCTGAAATTATCATTTTCAGTGCGGCATCTGCATCCACTGAAACCTTGTATTGTGGTATGAGCGATAATGTGTCATTTTGCTTTTACTCAATGCGTACTGGTTCAACATCGGGCATTCCCATGTCATTATCGTTAAGGGCCCATGAATGAGTGGGTGCACTTTGCAATTCACTGTGTAGTGGGAGTTCTAACAACTGATATGTAGAAGTGTGCTGCAGTGAAATAGTCAAATATACACCATCGGGTGAGCAGTAAATAACAGCATATCATTACTTCAGTAAATTCAAACCTAACAAGTTTTCACCACAGTTAGTTGTGAATAGAAAAGGACATGCAACAGTGAATGGTCCCAGAGAAATAGGTAGCAGTTTGGAGACCGGACTTATTACAGGTGTGCCAGCAAACACTACAGAAACATTTTGTTGCCTTGATAGAGGAATATTGGGAATCGACAGGTGATCAATGGAGCACTTGTAGGCACCAGTATCAAATAGAAATTTGTGTGGCCTATCCCCAACATTCATTGTTATGCAGGGTCCTTTTGATTTACAGGGATAGGGGTAGGTTCCAGACCCTGTTTTGGGCTGTCCTAGCCAAAGAATATGTTGTCAGATGTGTAGTCCTTAGAAAAATAATTCAATGGGGTAGTGGTATCGAAAATGTTGGCAGGCTTAGTCGGGTGTTACGTGTCTGTATTTGCTGTATTATTGCTGAACTGTGGAGGCTGGGAAAACTGGCTTCTATTCGGTCCCTGCATGCCATTACTATATCCTCTTCCTCATCTCGCGTACATATTGTTTCTATTCTGCTGGAGTATTGCACCCTCCAGTGGCCTTCCTGCTTACAGTAGGCACAATGGTTTGCATTCACTATCTCAGCGTGTTGCATAACTTGTTCCCTATTTTGGGCATATCCTCGCGGTCCCCCAGCTACCTGCTGCAACAACACCCTAGTCTTCCAATCTAGTTTCTTCTTTTCTTTCCTTTCCTTCTCATTCTTTACTCTGTTCTCATAATAGCTAGCCCGTAGTATTTTGGGTCTTTGTTTGCCAGGGACTCTCTGAAGCCGTGATTTGAGACTGAATTTCGGGCAAGAGAACATATCCAAACTTGTCAACAAACAATCTCTTTCCTGGTTCAGTGCTCAAATCCTGTCCGCTGTATTCAGCCATTATCTGCTCCAATCTATTAAAATACTCTGTTGCCCCCTCCGATTTCCCTTGCATGCAGGCTGTTAATTTGCCTCATATAACCCTTTTCTCTGGTACTAAAGTCTAAAGTTTAGCAAGGATGGCGTTAGGTAATGCTAATATTTTCTCTGGAGGTTTCTGACCTGCATTTCTCTGTATGTTGGTAGCCATGAGTTCTGGCACCCAATACCCCTTCATCATCTATGTTCCTTATTTGCTTCCATAAATAAGAAGGTAAAATGTCGGGAAATAACAAATCTATGGGGGTCATTACGACCGAGGCGTTAAGGGGTTAACGGCGCCGTAAAAGGTTGCAGCGCCGTTAACCCCTTAACGCCTTACTACGAGGTCCCTTTGCGGCTCCCGACCTTAACGGCTGGTCTGGACCAGCCGTTAAGGTAGAGACCCGCAAAGGGACCTTGAAGGTAATTACGGTACCGCAATTTGCGGTACCGTAATTACCGCCTTCCCCTTTCCCATTGAGCCCTATGCGGCAAAAATGGGAATGGGGAAGGGTCAATAGTAAATGGGGAATTACCGCCCTGCCAACCTTGGAATGAGGTGGTAATTCCCCATTTCACCATGGCTGAATCGGTAAGTTACCGGCATTAACCATGGCGCTAATAGCGCCATTGGTTAACGCTGGGGTTGTAATGAGGGCCTATATCTTTTAAGGTAAAAACTGAAGAAGCCAAGACCAACTGTACTTCCTTATAGAACCAAGTGGGGTACTTCCTTATCTCTGAGAAGGATAGCTAAATCGTGTTAACTTCTTGTCTGGAAAAGGTCACTGATACAAATTGTTCAATATAGTGTGCGGCAAATGTTCTAGCAGGCATGTCACCACTGGCTGGCTCCTCTCTTTGTGGGACGAGTGTTGGAGACACCTCTCTCATGGACATCTGAGCAGTGGCCTTATCAATCCAATTGTTGAGCAGTAAAGCTAAGTCAAGAGACAGAGAAGTGAGTGCAGTGTCATCTGTGAAGGTGCATTTAAATATTTTCATAAGATCGGCTGTACAATACAATTTCCTTTTAATCTATTTGTCTTGTAGGTATTCAGCCATTATTTGTAATACCTGTTTCTATATGTAAGGGGAGTATTGTCTGTATTAGAAATCCATCTAAGGGTGTCTCTAATTATGATGCACATTTCTGCAGTATCTCCACTGTGTTTGGGGAGAGTGTTCTTCTGAATGAATGTGTTGTTTATTAAATGATGAGAAATTCCTAAAGCATCTAGCTTTGCTATGTGTAGTTCATGTAGTTCCTCCTTATGTAAGAACAGCTCAGAAAGGTGCTGATGTGCGTCTTCTAGTATATTGATGGTACAGGCTTGCTTGATTTAAATGTTGCAATTCTCTGGGTACTGCGGTATCAGTGAGTTTGCAGCATTCGCAGGCAAGTGTTTTTCCCATGTGTTCTAACAAATATTTTCAGTCAGGGGTATGGTAGTCAGTCAAAGAATGTGCAACAGCTAATCCAGTCCCTTCCAGTATCTAGGGGGCCATTCCGACCCTGGCGGTAAGGGGCTAATGGCACCGATAAAGGTGCCAGAGCCTTCAACCCCTTACCACCTCATTACGAGTTCTGCTCGCGGGACCCGTTAAGGCCACATGGTAAAACCAGGCATCCTTAGCTGGTCCTGCGAGCAGACCAGGGTGCTAACAAAGGGCCCGTTATTAACAGGCCCGTTGTTAGCACCCTCCCATTCCCATTGAGCCCTATGAGGAATGAGGAATTACCGGGCCCTCCAAGGACGGAATGGCCTGGTAATTCCTCATTCAAGGAACCCGGACCCGGTACCCGGTACCCGGTATGGGGGTAGCCATGCTGCTAATAGCGGCATGGCTACCTCCATACTTGTAATGACCTCCATAGTCTTCTGCTGTTACTTCCAACCTTACCTTTCTATTCTCCATCAGTGTGCTACGAAACCCTGCTCTCGGATCACTAAGCCGATGCGAATATTGCAATAGAGGGGTATCAGATTTGGAAGTAGCAGGGCAGCTATGTTACGTAGCCTTAAGGAGCTCTGATGGGGGAGCTGCAGGAGGCCAAGAGTCCATGTTGGGTACAAGCGGCACTGTTCGAGGCAGTTCTGGTGGCAAAGATACATAGGGAGGTTGTGCGGTCGGACGTTCTCGTCTTTCACTAAATATTGCGTCCATTAATTTATCAGCTATGTGCAGCTCTTTGGATGGGTATATTTTGCATATGTCTAACTGTATTGCTCTATCTGTTGCCCTATCACAGTCTTCCTGTTGCTTTTGGTCATGTACTAAAGCCTTTTCTGTTTGGGTCACATGTTTGCGAGCTTGCTTCTGTCTACATTTGATGCAATGGGTTGGCTCCTTGCGCCAATCCCTAACCGCATCAAAAGCAGCTGGCCTTTTCCTGCAATTAAACTGAATCCAAATGCTGTATCCTTGACAGTTCAAACGAACCAAAATCAGGTCATTTCAAATCAGGTACATGTATGGTCTGGCGCTGCCAAAGACTCTGGGCCTCATTCCGAGTCCGGCGCTAACCAATGGCAGTAGTAGCGCCTTGGTCGGCACCGGACCCGTACCGGCACCACCCTGGTGGAATGGGAAATTACCGCCCTATTCTGAGTTGACCAGGGCGGTAATTTCCCATTCCACAGGGCTCTTCCCCATTCCCAAATGAGCCCCCATAGGACTCAATGGGAATGGGGAAATTGCAAATAACGGTGACCGTACTTTACGGTCACCGTTATTGGCTAAAAAGCCCCTTTGCGCCCTCGTCCCTAACGCCTGCTAAAAGCTAAAAGCAGGCGTTAAGGACAAGGGCGCAAAGGGAACTCGGAATGTGGCGGTAAGAGATTACCGGCACCGGTCTCGTTAACGGTGACCGGTATCCCTTACCGCCATACTCGGAATGAGGCCCTATTAAAAACAATTGCCCCTAAACCATATTTAAAATACATATCATAAGAGGGAGAACCTTCAGGTGGGGCATGCTGTCCATATTACAACCCAGTGGGTTGTTTTCTACAAAAGCACAACATTGCCCAAGAAGTGCACATTTTACTTAACCCAGGTATTTTTACACAAAATGGTATCTCACCTGGGAAAATATTTAGCAAAATATTTGTTTACAACCACTCGAAACAAACTCACCTGATTAAAATCAAGACAATTATCCCCATCAAACGAAATCTGTGAATGGTGGTCTTCAAAAGGGTGAAAACGTAGTCACACAGCTACGGTCTGGATCCCTTGTTGGGATGATCGATGGGTGGAGAGGCCGATGTGGATCACTAGTAGCAGTTATGAGAAACTTCACCTCAGATTTGGCAGGGATCCCTGGTACTCAGTGGTCCCAACGCTTGTTCACTCCGTCCTCAAAATACGATGGATCAGCCTCAAAAGAGCCCACGTCCCAGGCGCAAATTGTAAAACCAAAATCTGGTAACTGTACTGCAAACAAGATAAGACCAACACCACAGACATAAGTATAAACAACAGAGTTTATTCGCTTCAAGTGGACCCAGGTTCCACACAACAATAGCTGGTAGAATAATAATTAGGCATTTATAATAATAATAATTAGGCATTTATATAGCGCTACGAACCCTCAGGTATCTGAGCGCTGCTTATTATTACCCACGGTGTGTGGTGCTCATTTATCGACCTCGGAAGGATGAAAGGCTGAGTTTGGCCCTGCCGGGATTCGAACCTGCGTTAACAGGCTCTGCACGGATGTCAAAGCGAGCGCTCTACTCGCTGTGCCACTTGACCAGCTAGAAGTGAGCAATTTACAGAAAGGAAATCACGTCTTTTATGCACCCCGGTTTAAATGAGTTCTGCTGGGAGTGCGATGCCATAGATGTCACAGATAGTTTAAAGCTCCCTGCTATGTATAGGGTTTTCTGTGAAAACACACATTCGTCAGTGATTTCATGGTTGTATATTCTAACTTTCTGAACTTACAAGACAACAGACTGTTCTCACTGAAAGTAGACATTCCTACCAATATTATCTTTTGTTTTCATAGCCGAGGGTTACTGTACAGAAGCATGTTTCACAGTTTCTTTGGGATAAACCTTTCCTGCTACAAACAGAGCAGAACAAAACAGAACATCTCATGTGGCATAATTCATTTTTATTATTAGTATGTGCATTTGTGAGACCCAGGCATTAAACAGCTGGAGATGAGAATATCTTATTGTGCTTGGTCTTGGCTGTGCAAGATCCATGGCTGTATAAACAATGGGTTAATTCCTTTACAACAACATTTCTATGTAGCTCAGCACTTCTATGCGGCAAACATATTCTTTTCAGCTCTAATTAGGAGATTTTGCAAGATGGAGTGAGTGCATGAAACAGAAATGGAGGAGTTTAAGGGTAACCTGAATGAATGCATTTTCACAGATTAACTGGTGCAGAGTCCAATGTTACCTCAGTGTGCTTCAAGCTTCACAATGGTTTCCCCGATTGCATATAGTGTGGCAAATGCGAAATACGTTGTCCATTTTTGAATGGTGCTGTTCTGCCAGCATGTTCAATGCTCGGTAAAGCGTGTCCTCTATTTAAACTTCGAGGCACAAGATTTCTATTGTCGGTATCCTATGCCCCTCACCCATTAGGGGTCCTGAGTAGTAGTATCCAACAGCTGATGGTGAGAAATAGTACTATAGGATTGTCTTCTGAGTTTGTTGATGAGATGACATTGATGGACCTCGGCTCAAAGTTGGCCACAGTGTGAAATAAAAACCTATAACTATGTGCAGACCAATGTATTGTAGGTTAAGCACCTTCAGGTACTTGTGCTCCCACATCCTTCTGTGTGCGGTATTCGATAGACCACCTTTTAAAACAAACTATCACTGATAGATTCTTCAATGAACACCCATCCTGTGTGAAGCATCAACCCACTGATGTTTCTGTATTGTGGTTCAAGATGGTGCATCTGCGTAGGTTCATCCTTTCGTGCAGCCCCTCGCAGTTCTTACCTATATAACTCCATCCATGCATTTTGGCATTGGATGAGGTACACAACTTTGTAGGATCTGCAATTGTAAGTCCCTTGTCTCTCTCGTTTTTGTACTGTTACTGTGTTTTGGTACTGCTGGGTCAATATTGCATATCTGGTGCAGCTGTGCAGCTGTGTTTGCTGTGTTTGCATGTTAGCATCTACTGATATTGCAGGGGTTCATTCGAGGTCTTCTATTTTCTCTTCTAGCCTAAATGTACTCCCGGTCAGGGAATGTACTAGGTTTCTCAGTTTATATGTTCTTTCTAGATGGCCATTCCTTCCAAATGAGATGGTTGCATCCAGGAAATGTGTGCTCATCTTGGAAAATTCCATTGTGAACTTGGTGTATTGTTGGAAGCCATTTAGTGATGCGTAGAATTGTTTCAGAGTTTCTTCACATTCTGTCTAAATTAAGAAGATGCCATTAATATAATGCAGGTATGTTGGTGGTTTCAGGGATTGCTGTTGTAAGAACTCTTGTTTGAGGTGAGCCATGAGAAGGTTAGCATATTAAGTGCATTTTATATTCTAGATTAATTCAATTTCAAATCAAAGCAATCTTGCACATTGTAACATGACAGCACTACTTACTATAGAATGCTATATGCGGAATACCAATATCCCAAAAGTGCCCAATTTACAATGCGCTTTTAATTGGGGATGAGTGAGGAGTGAAAGCTACACTTTCTTCAATGTTTCATTAATCAACATAATGTTTATATCACTTTTAAGTGCCATCTAACACTGTAAATGTGTGTTTGGGTTTATTTACACTATTAGAAGTTCTACCATGCAGCATGTCAATCTTTATGTGGAATGATGGAGTAAAGTGCAGTGACATCCAATGTGGGCAGGATGCATTCAGTAGTACATAGTCTGTCTCTTGAATATTTCGGAGGAAGTGTGTTATTTCCTGTACAAAACCTTTTGTGTCCATTACTAATGTTTTTAGAGTGGATTCAATATATTCAGATATGGCTTTGGTTAATGTATTTACTGTACAGATGATAGGGCTGACCAGGTATTTTGGTTTGTGGATTCTGGGATCAGATAAAAAGTCCCAGAAGTTGGACTTTTTTTATGATATATTGGAGGTTTCCTTCTGTGCTGCACAGCATGGAATACAAATAGTTCTTTGGTGTGCCTTAGTTTGTAAATGTAAACTATTTCCAAATCTTCATAGCAGTCCTTTCAGGCAATGTTCAAAAGTAGGGTAGCTACAAACAAAAACAATGCTGGAGGTGGTCAACCTAGGGAAGTAAATGCACATTGTGGAACCCCAAAAATCTCCATTACATATTATGAATAGATGGTACAAAAGGGGTGAATGCAAAGGCACACCCAATAAAGCAAAGTTTTCAAGATTGCAAGCTCATCCACACCTGTGACACCCACCAGAAGATACCGATTGGAATTCCCTTTCTTAGATGCAGTGGGACCTTCTTGAGACCTACAAATTCATTCTCTCCTGCTCCAAGCGTTGGGTTGAATTGAAATCGTCGAGAATGAATTTGTAGGTGGGATTGAACCCAGGACTTAAAAGTCACTAATAGGACGGCAAAGTTACTTTACAGTGGGTGAATTGCAATCCCATTGAAAAAGGCCTGGATTTGAGAAAGGCGCAGTCGCCGAAACACGTGTCATCCAAAGAGGGCCTAACCTTTATCAAAGCAAAAAATAAAAATAAACAAAGAATTATTTTTATCAGAAACAACAGATTTGTTGGAATCTTTCATTTATTCATTTTGGCGCAAAGAAGTGCAGGCATTTTTGTGCTTTTTCTCAAAACTTGCAGACGAGTACAGGAACTCAGTGTCTCCGTGGCCAACACTCATGCGACATGTCTCAAAATAATAGACAAAGAATACAATACACAAGGAAAGACTCAAAACTACAAGGAACACACAATAATAGGTCGCGAAGGTACAAGCATAGGATATCTGTTCCAAAAAAGTTCCTCAATGTCCAAAAAAAAAAAAAAAATGTAATAAGCATTGCCGAACGGAAGTGAGTATTGAAATGGACGGTTTCACTACCTGACTGGGATGCAAAGATTAATTATTCTGTGGCCATATTCTGTGACACACGTCACCAGTGCAAAAAAAAAGAGTTGAAAATAAAGAGGCTGCAAATAAAGATTTTGAAGAACTGATTCATTTTTCTATAATAAATATGCACTAAGAAAATGATAAAAATGTTAAAATGTTAAACCGTAAAAAACACGGTGTTGGAGTAGGACTTGTGCGAGGGGATGGAAAGAGACATGGGATAACACCAGCAAATATGGTGTACCGTGGTGTCCCCTGTCAATAGAACATTTAAAAAAAACAACTTCATTAATGTCCATAATAATTTGCGACCTGACATCCTCCAGTTGAACGCCTGGGGAACCAGCCATTCCATAGAAGTATGCAAACTATGTTCCAAGGTGGACACATTAAGAAGCACTCAGTCTTTGACTTCGTCTGTGCATATTAAGCCATGGCACTGTACAATTAAAGCATGTCTCCAGATAAATGTTGAGAAAAAAGAAATCAAGAAAATAAACACACAAGCATCTGTATGTGGAGGCCCCTTTAAAGAAATTAAGGACACATAAATGTATGAATAACATATATTTTAAAAATTACTAATTTGCAGAACACCTAGCAAGATTCCACCTGGATTGAAGGTCTCCAATCCAAGAAGTACATGGAATTTACTTCTGCTTAAATGATTATTGTATTCTGATGAAGGCCCCCAAGATTAGCAAAGGAGATACCAAGGATTAATGTACTCCATTTCATAGGCCCGAACCACCAAGTGTTGACACCTGTATAAGTCTAGACAGAGAGTTAAACTGCCTGATTCATGGATTATTTGCGCCAAAAAAAACGGGATTTGTGCACCATTCTGCCCGCAAATCCCCATTAGTTAAACAGGGATTTGCGAGCAGAATGGCGCACAAATCCCGTTTTTTTTTGGCGAAAATAATCCATGAATCAGGGGCAATGTCTATATGATTTTATCCATTTAGTGACACACAGATCCAAGCAGGGTTAGCATAGGTTTGTACACTATCAAATAGACTGTGTTGATGTAAGAACTGTATAGCCTGATCAATGTCGAAGTCTGTACAATTTCTCTTTGTAGCAAATCAATTGATCGTTCATTACCAATATATAATTGGTTTTGGAGTTGAATATTGTGGCAATGTGTTGCCCATGTCCCTATATAAGACAGTTTAAAGAGTTTGCCTCTAGATAGCACATTGATTTACTTGCACTTTTTTGCTTTTTCTAACACTGCTTTGTACATTGTTTTACTACGTATGGAGACAAGTCACATGAATATGTATATTGGATGCATGTGAATAATGACGTAGAAAATGTACTAATAAAAGGAAATCTGTTTTTTTAACAATTATGTGATATGGCATTTGTACCGCGCCTATACACATGTGTTTCAAGGCGTGACGAGGCAAGGCAGGTGGTACAGAGGGAGGACAGAGACAACGATCTTACTAGGTCAAGTGACATTGAGATCGTGCAAGTGCAGGGGAGGGCGGAGGAGAAAAGTGCAGGGGGAAAGGGAGGGGACAGTGATGTACATGGGATCAAAATAATAACAAGAAGTGTGGCCAGGAGGTGGCAGGTGCAAGGGTAAGTGCAGACAGCAAGTGCCCAAAAGTGCAGGTAGTGGGACTGTAGGGTTACAGATACAGATCCAAGTGCAAGGGTTTCTGGGAGGCAGTGTGGGGGTGCAACTGGCGGGTAGGGCCTTGGGCCCAAAAATCAGAGGGTAGCTAGGTGACCAGTGCAGTATCAGACAGGAAATCAGCAAGGGAGAGGAAGCGAGAAGGCAGAAGCAAAGAGGAAAGTCTTGAAATACTTCTGGAACTGGAGATGGTTCTCTTCAAGTTTCAGAGAAGCAGGGAGGCTGTTCCAGAGGGAGGCCCCAGCCGAAGAAAGAGAACTACCACCAACTTGTTGCTTGGAGAAGCGACTGATCCTGAGGGAGTTCAAGGTGGATGAGCGAAGAACTCGAGAATGAAGATATTTAGGAAGAGAGACTTGAAGATATTGAGGTCCCAGGCCCCAGAAGGTTGTGTGGACAATGAGAGGGTGTTGAACTTAATCCTCGCCACCACTGGGAGCCAGTGCAGAGATTTCAGTCCTGGAGAGAAAAGATTCCTTGGCTTGGGGCCAAGGACAAGTCTTGCAGTCCTGTTTTGGATGAGTTATAGAGGGCGGAGCGTAGAGGCAGTCAGATTTGGAAAGAGGCTGTTGCAGTACTCCAGCCTAGCGAGAACCAGAACTCTGGAGACAATGAGCTTCTGGGGGAAGGAGAGGAAAGGAAGAATACATCTGAGGCGGTGCAGCTGGTAGTGTGACTTCTTAGAGATGTCAGAGATGTGAGGAGAGAAGGAAAGTGTGGAGTCGAAGATGACCCGAGGTTTTTAGTCTCACAGGTGGGAGCAGGAAGAGGGCCAAGAGAGGCCGGCCAGAGAGTAACAAAGAAGGAGGGAGCAGGTGTGCCGATGAGGAGAATCTCAGTCTTACTTGCATTAAGGCAGAGATCGTCGGTGGCACACCACTCCTGGATGGCGGACAGACAGTCAGAGATGAAAGGAGGAGAAGAAGTAGCAGAAGGGAGCCTAAAAATGAATTGAGTGTCACCCGCATAGCACTGAAAGTTGGGGCAGAGAGTGGCAATGCGGTGGGCAAAAAGTGCCGTGTATTGGTTGAACAGCCTGGGAGAGAGTTTAAACCCCTGGGGAACACCACAGGTAGAGATAGAACAGAGGAAGGACCCAAGTTGGACCTGGGAGGGTCAATCTGAGAGGAACAGGTCAGCCAAGCCGGGGCTTGATTGTGATACCCAGGTTATCACTCAGACGGTTGAGCAGGATGGCATGGTTGACCTTGTCAAAGGCAGTAGAGGGATCAAGTAAGATGAGGACAGAGGGGGTATTGG